>NC_084473.1:12686500-13015000 GCF_027409185.1 Cynocephalus volans
TAGGTACAGGGTTTCTTCTGGGGATGGTAAAAATATTTAAAAATTAATAGTTGTGATGGTTGCACCACTCTGTGAATATGTTAAAAGAACCCTGAATCAAAAGGGGGAATTTACAATTTATAAATTAGATCTCAATAAAACTATTATTTTAAAAATCTCCAAGAAATTGTTTTTATATATGTAATCTGATATGCTGATCTCAAAATTCATGAAGTAGAATAAATAGCCAAAAACAGCTATTTATATTTGAATGAAAATAAAGTGGGAGAACTTGCCTAGAAAAACAAAATCAAGATTTACTATAACAAGGAAAACACTGTGGTCCGGTGTTAGTTCAGTAATAGAAAAGTGGACTCATGTTACAATGTACAGAATCCAGAGTCAGATTGGCACTTGTATAGAAACTTGTCCTATGAGAGGCAACATTTAAATCGGGGAGGAAAGAAGGATTCAATACCCGGTACTTCAAAAATCTGCTCTCCATATAAAGAAAAAATGATATCTCTACTCCAAATCATGTAAAATAAATTCACTTCAAGTGACTAAAACTCAAAAAGACAACAACTTTTAAATCACCCAGAGAAACAGATTGTAAACTAACATTATAACCTTGGGCTTGGCAATGAAGAATTTGTTAAATAAAACATAATGGACATAACTCATAATGAAAAGTATTGATTCAATTAACTACTTTAAAATGAAAAATTTTATGGGACAGAAGACAATGTAGTTTTTTTTTTTTTTTTAAAGCCACAGAATGTCAGAAGGTATTTGCCATTCATATAACCAATATATGATTGATGGCATTTTATATCAATTGGATATTCAAGATATTATAAAAAATCATTACTAAAAATCTAATAACAATAAAAATAATTTTCAGGAAAAGAAATCTGAATTGCCAATAATAATAATAACACGAACAGTTGCTTAACTTTATTGGCATGTAGCAAAATGCAAAATAAAACAGTAAATATCACAGTCGTCAGATTGAAAAATACATGTAGTAACACCAAGTGATGGGGAGGAATATAGAAAAAGGTCTCAGACACTGCCTATGTGAGTGTAACTTGTCCAGCCACTTAGCTAACAGTTACTTAAAGACTATCCTGAGTGTGCCCTTTGACCAAGACATTTAATTCTAGACGAGTACCCTAAACTCTTGTAATTGCACACAAGGACACATGTATAAATGTCACCATTACAGTTTATAATAGAAAATATTAGAGATAGCCTAATTGTTCATCATCATAAAAATGACAATGGTTAAATAAAATATACAATAATCTTATTGCAGGAAATACTATTCTTCATATAAAAGGAAAAGGGAGCTATGTATTAATATAGATAAATTCATTAATGTAAAAGTTGTTTTATTTATTTTTCTACAGTCATTTTATTGATTTTAGCATCTGCATTCCCTTACAACCCTGTCAAGGAATGTAGGATCTCTTTCACTCTGGTATTGGAAATGTGTGTTTTCTTTCTTTTTCTTTTGTTTTCAACAGTCTCATTAGGAATTACTAATTTTATTAATCTCCACGAAAATCGGTTTTGAATTTTTTCTCCTTTCTGTTTTGCTTTGCTTTCTATTTCATTGAGTACTGATCTTATTTTGCATTACTTTTACTTCCACTTATGTTGATTTTAGTTGTTCTTAAGAGAGAGAAATAAGACAATCCTGTTTACCCCTTCTTCCTCAAATCAATATAGAAAATATAATTGGAAAAACATGGGCAAAAGTCTGGAACAGCAATTTCACAGAAAAAGATACCAAAATGAACAATAAACATGTAAAATCTGCTCAATATTACAAGTCTCTAAAAACAGCTAATGAAAACCACAATTAAGCATGACCACCTGAAAGAACAAATTAAAAGAAGAAAAAACAAAACAAGCAAACAAACAAACAAAAAAACCAAAAGAAAATGAAAACAAACAAACAAAAACCTATCGAGACTAAGTGGTGGTGAGGATATGGAGTAACTCTATTGCTGACGGAAATGTGAATTTTCACAATTAACTTAGAAAATGTTGTCGTAGCATTTACTAAAATGAAACATTTGCATACCTTGTGATTGATCAATTTTGCTTTTAAGAATATGCCCAGAAGAAATACGCACGCATATACACCAAAAGTTAGGCACAAGCATATTCTTGGAAATGTATTTTATAATAGCTTCAAAATGGAATCAACACGCACATCCTTCCACAGTATGACAGGTTAATTGTTGTTCAAGTACACAATAGGAAACTACGGTGCAATGGCCAAGTTTTGAGTGCTGCTACATGAGACATCAGGATGAAATTAACAGACATAATGTCGAGTGAAAGAATATGGACATAAATGAGTACATACAGTACGACTTCACTTAAGTCAAGTTCCAAAAACAGGCCAAACATAACTATGATAATTGAAGTAAGACTAGACATAATTTTGGGAATGGGGGCGTAAGAACTGGAAGGGGGCAAGAGAAATACACCTGGGGTCCTGGTAATACTACATGACTTAATTTCTGTGGTGGTTAACATGGATTCGTTCCTCTGGTAAAATTTACCAGGCAACATACTCATGATTTTTACACGTTAGTGTTACACTTGATTAATTTTTAAAAGCTTTGTAAATCATCTTCATGTATATGCTCTTGAGTGATTCCCATAGTCACAGTGGAAAGATGGGAATTGAGACCTTCAGACTTTAGTAAGTTGGCCAAGGTTTGTGGCTTAATGTGGATCTTCTGAGTCAAAATTGTGTGTTCCTTTCAGTACTCTCTGACTGCTTCATACTTCATTATTTTCCAGATGACTGGGTCCTGAGAAGAGGCTGCCATAATTTGAAACCATGAAACCAATGAGATAATATCTGCACGTAACCAGGACCCTCAGAAGCCACATTTATTCAAGCTGCAGCTGTCGAGAAATGATCAGTGTTGGAAGAGTTAAATTGTGAGCTTACTTGAGATGTGGTAGTTCAAAACCCTTGCCAGTAACTCTTTATTATGTGCAGCATTTTCAAAGCAAAATTACAACATCTTAGAAAGTAAATGAGGCAAATTACTGGTGATGTCATCAAAGTAATAACTGCTAATGAACATTTACTCGTGGGGATTGCCTGATGCCACACTGACAGGAACAACTGATCTGCTTTCTGCGAATCTATTTGGATTATTTACAAGGCATCCTGAAAGTTGTAAAAGCATAATGTAAGAAAATGATAGATCAAAGTTTGAATGCAATGAAGGGATGACAGAAAGAAAAATGTTCTCTCTGTTGTGTAATGGGTATTTAGACAAGAGTTTGAAGGTCTTTGCTAAGGGATGACAACCCGCACACATTTAAATAATTACATTTCCACCAAAATAAAAAATAAATAAATAAATAAGATGTACAACACGTTTTTATTTCCACAAAGGAATTTGGAATGAAATGGTCATTAACTAGGAGACTTAATTTTGACGTGACATGCCTGGTTTGGGATGCAGGGACACCCGGCACTGGTCCTTCAGCAGTTTACTTATTATTAGACAGCTGGTGATGATCCAAGAGTCAGGCTTCTGCTTGTCCTCTCCCCTACTGCCCACCTCTTTGCATTTTATTGCTGATTAACATCTTCCTTACAGGGCGAGAAGCACAAAGAGAAGGAAATGGAGACCCCTGTTCGCCATGTGGATATTCGTAAGAACTGGTGTGGTAGACAGGAGAGAGAAAAGAGTTGCATTAGTGGCTGGGAAGGAAAGGAAAAAGTCATTACATGAAAATATGTCTAAAATGCTGGTGGAATCTATGTGCGAGTTTACACTTAACTATAAGGTCTTGGTTCCACTTGAGCAATTGGCTAGTGAGTTTGCCAGCCATGAATAGCCTGGCTGGGAGATAGCCCCATGAGACTGTCTAAAATCCTTGAATCGCCAACCAAAGAATCTGAATTCAATATAATCAACATGTTGTTACAAAACACTGTCAAGAAGAATCTAGAAAAGCATAGTATTTGGCCTCAGATCAGAGACACAAGGTGGAGTCATTAACCGGAGACAAAGCACATGGTAAAGAACCATGAAGGTCAAGGACTGGGCTGGCTTTACAGTCCCATGGGGTCCATGCTTGAAAGGACCCCACATTTAGTTGAATGTTTTGCTGTTGTTATCTTGAATTTCTTAATAATTTTCTTTATGAGCTTATGCTTTGGAAGTGAAGTCAGATGCAGTAACAGAACATGCTGTGAGCAGATATGCATGATAAATGTGTCTGCCTGTCCCTGCCAGCCCGTCGTCAGCTAGTGCCCACGATGCCCTGTCAGCACAGAATTCCAGTGGACCCACAGTGCAGGGGGGCTTGGCAAGACCCCAAGAGAGGATGAGGGAAGCATCTTAAATCAAAGCCCACGAAAGCAGGGATGCTGATGCCCTAGAAGGCCACATTTTCCTTTCAAACCAGAACTTGCTTCAAATGCAGGAACAAAGCTCTAAGAAACACAAGGAGACCCTGTCACACCTTTTCACAGTTGGGCTACTTCCCTGTATTAGTCAATTACATACAACAAAAATGATAAAATGGAAGAAAAGAGAAAGATAGGGCACCCACAGCTCCTTTTCCTTCCAGGTCTTTTCTCATCAGTAGTCAATGGTACGGTGTTGGTAGAATGTTCATGTATCAAGAGGAGAAATGAAAAAGACAGTCTAGTGGGTTGTGTACAGTGTTCCCACCGCTCTGACAAGAAGAACATACACATGCACGTAGGAGCTGCAAAATGTGGATTATACCGATTCAGTGATTCTGTGTAAGAGAGTTTGCTTCAATCCTCCTTTAAACTCTGGCTCCTTGATGTCCAGCTTGAGGTCGACCTCAGATGAGATCGATTTAACTACGTGGTCCTCAGACTTATACCTTTGCACTCGGTAGCTGCCACTCGGATGCTCATTCGCTAACTCCATGAAGCATAGCTGTGTGCTAGAAGGTTCTGTCTCCACTTCTCTGGGTCTGGGTGAATGAGAGCTGATGGCTTTGAAAGGGCAGCAGCTCACATCTGCCTTTTGTACCCTCACAGCACGTAGAAAGTGACCGGCCCAACAGCAGGTACCTGCTGATCAAACGCCAATATTCTCGTTACCTTTTATAGACAGCATTCTACATGTGACCGTTTTTCTCAAAAAGGTGATAAATGAATGGAATGAATGGAAAGATAATTTATATATCATTTACTAATGCACTGATTTTTATAAAATAAATTACTTAGGTTTGGCTTCTCAATAAAGGAGAGTAGAGGGGTCCTAAGCAGATAATATTGAAAGTTACAGGTTATGGGAGAAGCTCCAAATATGGTGTTAAAATGGTACAGGGTATTTCTCATTTCTCCAGAGTACAGCATTCAGGAAAGTGGCAATCCAAAATTAATCAATGTCTTGACGCTTTCCACATCTGGCGTTCTTAAAAGGGGCATGTCCCTGCTTAGCATCCCACCAGGATTTGAGATGGGACTGCGAGGAGGAGAGGTTGGTGCCCTTATCATCACAGGGCTTCAACTAATTTCCTAAGCCTCAATTTTCCTCATCTGCTCAGTAGGCATACAAATGCAGATCCTAATTTTTTTTACCAGAGTTAAAAAATCTCAGAGATGGAGTTCATAAAAGCACCTGGCAAATTCGAAAATTTCTACATTGTTAAGAAAAGGCAGACCCCAATTGTCAAGCACCTCTCATATGCCAGGTGCTGTGATTGACACTTTATTTTCTTTTTTTTAATTTTTATTATGACCGTGAGAAGTCCAGACCATTATGTACTGTTTGGAATGAGAAAATAGATTTGGAAGGAAAGTGGATTGGCTAACTGCATAGTTAACCCCTGCTCAGTCCCTGATACATAGAGGGAAATCAAAGGACCGGAGCTAGGCAGAAACTGGCCCCTCCCAACTCGTCCTCACTTGACCTCCTCTTGTGCCTTCTCTCCTCGCCTGAGGATTTCCCAACTCCATATCTGAGTCTCTTCACTGCCCCCCAAATATGTAAAATGATTTGGGTTGAGACATGCTGGACTTTGGCTCATGCAGAATATTTTAGTACCAGTAGACTCTGTCCCTGAAGTATGAGAAGGCAGAAGAGGAACACAAAAGAGATTTCAACTAGAAGGTCCTATGATTCGAATGCAAGTCCTCCTGCTATAAAACATGGGCTTCACCTTATTCTCAGAAGCTGAGATGGACGGACCTTTTCCTCCAGCAGACATCACCTAACTCTTGTCTGATGGGGGCTGATTGCCAACAGCAGGCAATGAGCAATACTTTAAGGTGACATTATAAAGCTGGGGCATGGGACACTGATAGACTTACAGCAAAAGGCATATTACTTAATAATAATAGTAATAATAATAATAATAATAATAATGATAATTTCTTTCTAGGCTTAAACCTCTGAATGGTTTTACATTGAGCTCTGTGATCTCCTCACAGAATTTTTGTAAAACTCTGTCTAAGTAAACAGCCACTTAGGGGAAGTCTGTCCCACCTGTGGACATGTAGCCCCATGATAAATGCATGGGGACACTAACAGCACTCCTCTCCTCCTGCTGGAACTCTTTCCATAGCCCAGAGAGGCAATGAGTGGGTAACTGGAAGGCTAGATCTGTTATCAGGTGGCCTTAAAAGTATCTGGAAAAGGTGTTCACAGGAGATACGAAGAAGGCAACAGCACCAGTGACCTCAATTGCTAGCAGGAGCTGATTTGGGCTCAGAGACTAACAAATCAGTGAATTTGTGTAGTGTGACACAGTGCTGGGATACATTGTTGTGCGCTTCCCTATCCCTTACACGTGTGCGCTCATGATTGTCCCCTAGGGAGCTCATGCCAACTATCAGTGGCTCCGGGACAGCTCAGACCCAGCAGTCAGTCATAAAAGGTTGCTGCCCAGTTCTGCAAGTGTCTTCACTTCCTAAATATCTTGTAATATTACTGAGGGTGGAGATAAAAATGGTATTTACTGCTGTCCAGTTATTACAAAAGAAATTTTGTTGGCTGAAGGGAGATAGTCTCGATCATAAGTCTAAGGCTGCAGTGAAAGAGGCTGGGATTTTGGAGATGTCCAGACCGAGTTCACATCTTCCCTCTGCTAGTCTTCTAAGGGCTCTAGGCTCAGTTTTATCATTTGTAAATTGGAGACCCATGGTACTGACCTCACTGGTTTGGGGTGACAGATAAACAATGTAAGGTACGTGAAGCACTGAGTCCCATGAGGACCAGTGGACATATGGTGCTACTGCATCATACAGTTTCAGAAACGTGGCTTCAAGATCATCCCTCAGGAATACTTTCTGTCCACCACCACTGCCATGTAGTCCTTTAGGTCTTGTCACTGAGCACCAAGGCTACTGCTATATACCCCTATTTTGTCCTCCTTCCTTAGTTCTTGCTTTAACCAATCTGTTCTCACTTCCACAGAGAAGCCGTTTAATGAACCACTAATGTGTCACTTACTCATCAGCTCAAAAACTCTCAAGCCCATGCCCTCTCCCACTGCCCATAGAATATTGTCAATACTCCTTATAAGAGAATTCAAGGTAATATGACATCACCCCACATTTCTAGCCTCACCTAATGAATATTCATACTGACTACCTACTGCTTTCTATACAGGGAAACATTTAAAGGCCTCTGAGGTCTGCTTGTGATTTCCCCATCCATCCTCATTTCTGCTGCCTGTTAATATTCCACTCATAATTTATGCAACAAACGTTCATTGAATGAAAGCTGTGTGTCAGACGTCTCAGTTCAGAGGTCCTTTCCTTTGTGAATCTTTCCTTAGAAGCTCTCTTTTCTAAGCTCCTACCATAATTGGGACATTATTTAATTACAGCATGTACTGAACAATATTCATGTCAAATATGTGTTTTGTCTGTTTTCCCTACTGGATCTGGAGCATGTAGCTTAGAATACTGCTACCAGGCATTGTATCTAGCACTTCACAGACAATCAATAAAAATCTATTATTGATTGAATCATTTTGAAATCATTCTTCAATGTTCTAAAGAATTAAGAGTTTAGCTTCCATGTTCTCTGCTTATACCTACAGATAGTTATTTCTATAGTGCATTGGTAATTATTCCAGGATTTATTGTGGTTTTTGGGGAGCATCAACTCAGAATGAAATTATAATCAGTGTTTCAATAGCAGGGACAAGACTGCAGAAGATGGAAGACATTTTAATTTCCTGCCCACATCTTCCTCAGGCAGAGTCAAAACATGGTAGCCATAGGGATGTAGCATCCACATTTCCCAGGGACACAGTCCTTGACCCCTGCTGGCTGTTGGGGAGAGCTGTTGAGACAGGCTTCAGCTGCCAGCACTTTCAAGGATTGCCTCAGCTGCAGTGAGCCACTTTGCCCAAAGACATTTCCTTCCAAGAGTGACCCACATCCAATGACTGACCGAGGCAAGGTTATGAAGGCCCAGCCACTTCAGCCAAATGCAGGGCAGCTCTGGCCATTCTAGTTCCTGAGTTCTCCATGGGACTGGCTAAGGTGAGGTCTGCATGGTAGTGTAACTTTTCCCTTTGTCCAATCCTGCCTTTTTTGCCTTTCCATAGACATTGATTTCAAGGATACTCTAATAAACACTTTAAACCTGGCCAGTCCTAATAATATCAGTGATGCAAGCAGAGCCAAGGTGGGATTTGATTTAGGGCTGGGTTCCTCACCACCCAGCTGTCACTTAAGATGCAGTCACTGTGGCTTATGGTGCCCATAGAGGCCTGGCACAAGGTGGCATGTGTTTGTTAAACCTTTCACTGGAGGTGAGTTGGGATGCTATGTCAGTGACAGAAGGCATGATACATCAGGCATTTGAAAAGTATGGGGAATGTAGACTATGAGGGCAAACTCTGACTATTTTTAAGCTCTAAGCTCTAGAAAAACATAAAAATAAGGTTAAGAGTGATTAAGAGGCTAAGTGTGAATCCAAAGCCTCTGTAATGCCGTATTGAAAGGCTCTCATCTCCTGCCGTAGCAGGGCAGAGAAAGCTGGGGAGCAGTTCCACCCTTTAATCATAATGGAAATCTATGAAGGCCTTACCTATGAAGAGAAAACTCATGACCGAGGCCTCTTATGCCTAGATGAAGACCCTGACTGGAAAGAATGGGTCCCTGACACATGGGTTAATGCTCAAGAAAATTCTGAATTCCCTGATTTCTTCAAATCTGTGAGCCTACAGAAATGGCCTTTACCTCTGTTTTAACCCACCCAGAGGTCACTCCCCTGCAAAACAGCAGGTGCTGCACTCAGGGTCTGACTCCATCTGCCTTCTGGCCATTAACTCAATAACTAAGGTAAGTTGAGGCATGACCCAGCCAGGAACATGCTAGTCTGGTGAGGAAGAAAAGGGGTTACACCTTGAAGGAGCGATAAGACATACTAACATAGATCAGAAGGAGCCAGGGGAACAGGTTCTGGAGGGAACTGGAGTCTGAGTGAATAAGGGAGTTTATCTACTAGTGGTTTAGTGATTTGGGAACACTCTCCCGAGACGCAGGATGTAACACTTAGCAAAAACCCTATTAGATGGTGTAAACTGGTTCTTAGATCATACTGACTATTTCCCAGAAGCATGGAAAAAGTAATGCCCAGAGTATGGTAAGTCTAAATGCTGCAGCCACTGTGTCTTATGGTGGAGAATGGGATTAAAAGTCTTAGGGAGTAGGGCCGAGCCCGTGGCGCACTCGGGAGAGTGCGGCGCAGGGAGCGCAGCGACGCTCCTGCTGCGGGTTCGGATCCTATATAGGAATGGCCGGTGCGCTCACTGGCTGAGCACCGGTGACGAAAAAGACAAAAAAAAAAAAAAAAAAAAAGAGTCTTAGGGAGTAGGCATGCTGGGGGGGATATACAATGTATGAAAACTCACCATATCAATGCATTCCATGGGAAATACCAGAGGAAACAAGGAATGTGCTGGTGAGAAGGGCATCGTCATCATAAAGAAGCCCACGGTGGCTCTCCTTTGTAGGTGGGGTTGACAGTGAAGAAGACGTTGCACAACTGGACTCACTGATAATGAAAACGAGAAGATCCCTGTTGATACCAGGTAGACACAATTACTGTAGTAAGTGGCAAGATTGTAGTGACAATCAAGAAGGCCTTACCCATGAGGAGTTATAGAGATAAGGAACAGAACACAGTGTCCCTAGGGTCAAAAATAGAAGGAAAACCAATAAGGGTGATACTTAACTTGTATCATTAAAAGTCAAGGATGAGGGATCTGGTGACTGAAATCAGTTACCCCACTCAAAGAAATTATAATCCCCCATGCAGCTTCTGGACCTGAGCCAGTTTTTGTCACAAGAATCCATTAAATAAAGGAGAAGACAGGTTGAAGAACCCTGCATCACCATGGCAAGTTTCATAGGAGTTGTTATAATGACTTCCCCAGTACTTCCCCAAAGGGACCAATAGACATTTAGTTAGGTAAATTTATACTGAGGGAATAGGAGAATTCAGATTAACATTGATACTAGAGACCCCTAAGTCGTTATGGCCCCAGTGCTGGAATGGGGCCAAATGTATAGCTGGAGTTCTGGCGAATGCCCAATCAACTGTGGGTCCACAGTCTACAACTTCTCTTAGACCCTTCTGAAGCTGCTCCCTTCACCAAGCCAAGGCAGTAAATTAAAAACAATATGCATTCCAGGGATGTGTCAAAAAAGAGTTTTGTTCATAAGTATCAAAGTGATACATAAAGAGTCATCCCTATCAAATCCTCCTTTTAATTCATCAGTCTGGCCTCTACAGAAATCAGACAAAGCTTGGAGGAAGACAGTGTAGCAAGTATAACCCCATTGCAACTGCAGTCTTTGTTTCAGATTGAGTATGCCTGAAAGAGCAGATTAACACTGTTTTAGTACACAGTTTGTGGCCATAAACTGTGGTCATTCTTTTCTATTCCTATCAGAAAAGATCAAAAATAGCTAATATTTACATTGAATGGATGGAATCATGGGTTCACAATTGTGTCCCAGGGTGACGTTAATTCCTTACTTCTCTTACCCTATCAATAATACAGTCTGAGAGGTCCTGGACCATCTGACATCCTACCAAACATCACATTGGTCCCCTACGTTGAGACCTCATGCTAATCAGATTGTAGGAGCAAAAAATGTCGACCTTGTTAGAAGCCTTAGTAAGACACATGTATGGCTGAGGGTGGGAGACGATCCCTGTGTATTAGTCCATTTTGTGTTGCTTATAACAAAATACATGGAACTGGGTAATTATAAAGAAAAATGAAATTTATTGCTTTCAGTTTCTAATGCTGGGAAGTCCAGAGTCCATTTGATGGTGGTGACAGTGACCTAGGGGTCTCACATTGCAAGATGCTGGAAGCAGAGAGAACAGAGCGAGTGAGAAAGACAGACTCTCCTCTTCTTTTAAAGTGCACAGAACCATGCCCTTGACCACTATTTTTAATCCATTCACTATGGCATGGTCCTACAATCCAATCACCTATTTAAGGTTCCACCTTTCAATTACCATAATAGGATTTCCCACCCTCTTAACAGTCACAGTGGGGGCTAAGATTCTAATACATAAACTTGGGGGACACAATTCAAGCTTCAGTGAGTTTTGGGAGGATATTATTTAGTCCACTACATTCTGCCCCTGGCCTCCCAAAATTCATGTCTTGTCACATGCAGATACATTCATTTCATCCCCAAAGTCTTAACTTGTTTCAACTCAAAAGTCCAAAGTTCAAAGGCCCATCTTTGAAATAAAAAACAAGTTATCTACTTCCAAGATACAATAGTGGGACAAACATAAGGTACATATTCCCATTCAAAAAGGTAGAAATAGTCCAAAAAAGGGGGTAACAGGTCCCAAACAAGTCCAAAACACAGCAGAACAGGCATTCAATTTGAAAGCTGGTGAATCCTGTAACTTGACTCCATGTTCAAAGTCCTCTGCACACTGGTGTGGGGGTTGGGTCACCAAATCCTTGGGCAGCTCTGCTCCCATGGCTTTCCTGGTTGCAGGCCACACTTCAGCTCTCCCAGGCTGGTGTTCCACTCTGGTAGCTCCACAGGTCTGGGGTCTCCATGGCAGTCCCGCTCTGATGGCTTCACTAGACATGGCACTGATGGGGTTTCTCTGCTACAACTCTGACCCCACATTTCCACTCGGCATTGCTCTAGTGAAGGCTGTCTGTGGTGACTCCAACCCTGTGACAGATATCTTCCTGGGTCCACAGGCTTTTCTATAGGTCTTTTGAAACTGTGATGGAAGCCCCCAAGCCTTCCTAGCTCTGGCATTCTGGGAGGCTGCAGACCTAACACCACATGGACTCCACCAAGGCTTCCAGCTTGTATTTTCCAAAGCTGCACATCCAGCCACACCTGGGGCCAATTTACCCACAGCCAGAGTAGCCAAAGCAGCTGGGGTGCTGGAAGCAGTTTACCAAGGTGGTCCTGGACAGTGAGCCCATGGAGAGTCCCTCAAGCCTATTCCCCAAGGCCATCTTGTCTCCCTAGGCCTTTGGGCCTGAGATGGAAGGGTTGGCCCCAGAGGCTTCTGCAGTGCCTTTAGGGCCTTTTACCCTTTCTCTTGATAATCCTGTACTTTTGTGTCAATCTTCTTAGTACCAATGCATTTTGCTTCTGAAAATGCTCTCTGCTTCTCTACCACATGGCCAGGCTGTAAATTTTCCGAATCTTTACACTCTGCTTCTCTTTTACATTTTGGCTTTATGTTGTGCCTTTAGCACAACTTGGTGTAGGCTGTTGCAAGTAGCCATGCAGCTTCCTTTATGTTTTGCTGCTTAGAAATTTCTTCCCCAAAGTTCTCTGGTTCACAACTCCTAAGTTCCAACTTCCACAAAGTCCTAGGGCATGGACTGAATGCAGCCAAACTCCTTGCCAGTTCACAGCAAGGGTGATCTTTGTCCAAGTTTCCAATAAACTCCTTCTTATTTCTATCTGAGACCTCTTTAGAATGGTATTTACAATCCATATGTCTATGAGCATTCTGGTCACCACCATTTAACCAAACTCTAAAATTTTGCCTGTTTTTCTTGTCTTCTAAACTTTCACTAGCATCTAGGCTTTTTCTAGCCTATTCTTCTAAATTCCCTCAACCTCTCCTCAACACCCAGTTTCAAAGCCACTTCTACATTTTCAAGTATCTGTTACAAGCAACACCCCACTTCTCTGGTACCAATTTTCTGTATTAGTCCATTTTGTGTTGCTATCACAGAATATCTGAGACTGGGTAATTTATAAAGAAGAGAGGTTTATTTGGCTTACGATTCTGGGACAGCTACATCTGGCACAGGCCTCAGGCTGCTTCTATTCATTGCAGAAAGCAGCAGGCAGCCAGTGGGTATAAGCAGATCACATGGCGAGAGGAAGCAAGAGAGAGAGAGAGGAGGTGCCAGGGTCTTCTAAACAACCAGCTCTTGCAGGAATTAATAGAGAGAGAACTCACTCATTACTTCTCCCCACTAGGAAGAGTACTAATCCATCCATGAGGGATCAGCCCCCTTGACTCAAACTGTCACACTGGGAATCAGATTTCCACATGAGTTCTGGGAGGACAATATATCCAAACTCCATCACCATGCAAAAATTCATGGGCTACCACATCAGTAAAATATTTAGGGGTCCAGTGTTCAGGGCAAACCAGGATTCTACCTGTGTTAGTTTTCTGTAACTGCCATAGCAATTACAAAAAAATGGGTGGTGTAAAACAATAGAAATTCATTGTCTCACAGTTTTGGAGGCCAGAAGTCCAGTATCAAGGTGTTGATATGGCCATGTGTCCGCCAAAGGCTTTCAGAAAGATTAGTTCCTTGCCTCTTCCTGCTTCTGGTAGCTGCAGGCATTCCTCAACATGTGACTATATTACTCCAATCTCAGCCTCCTTAGTCACATTGTTTTTTCCTTTCTGTCTGTTAAACCTCCCATATGTCTCTTATAAAAACACTTGTCATTGGATTTAGGGCCTTCCCAGATAGTGAAAAAGGAAAGAGCTGGAGCTCGGTTCACAGATGATGTATTAGTCTGTTTCTGTTGCTTATAATAAAATACTTGGAACTGGGTAATTTATCAGAAAATGAAATTTATTGCCTACAGTTTCAGAGGTTGGGAAGTCCAAAGTCCAGGGAACACAGCTGGTGAAGACCCAGGGGTCTCACATGGCAGAAAATGGCAGAGAAGAGAGGGACTAACCTCTGATGTACTCTCCTTTTAAAGCCTTAGAACCACACCCATGACCTGCATTATTAATCCATTCACTATGGCATGGTCCTACAATCCAATCACCTCTTCAGGGACCCACCTTTCAATTACCATAATAGGATTTCCCACTCTCAATAGTCAGAGTGGGGATTAACTTTTGGGGGGACATTCAACCCAAGGCAGGTGAGTTGGCTCTGAATGTGGGCCCAAGTCAGAAGTAACAGCCTCACATATATCCTTTTCTAGATAGCAACTCAAGGAGGTACTTTAACAAACAAACAAACAAACAAACAAACAAACAAAAGTGGGGGATTGGAGGGAAGATACCAAAAACTGTGGGATTCATTAAACTAGGAATTTCACACAAGAGAGCCAGAGATACCTCCACGTGCTGGTGAGGGAGCTCCTGAGTGACAGCTATGCACTAGGCTCAGTGAGCTGCTGGTCCGGATGGAAGCCTCTGAGAGACAAGTCTTTAAGTAGATGAAACTTTCACATTACTAGATGTGCCCAACTGCATGATAGGAGATTTTATTTCTGGGGAGGAATTTAGGATGAAATCATCACAATTAATAGAAAACATCAGAAATGAACAAGACAACTTTAGGGAAAACAAAGTTGTACAAGAAGATTCATTAAAGTGCAGTACATACTCTGAACATTGCTTTTATACAGTCATGGCATAAGGTAAACACTATATTTTGTACTCAACTAAAATTAAAATGTAAATAGGTTGGAAGGATGATGGGCCAGGAAGTGTGCATGAATAGGGCAGAGAAAGGGATAGAAGAAAATTGGTAAATTCTCCCTTTCACATGCCTAATTTTTGTTAAAGTGTGATTTGGTAGAAGGTTATCAGCCAATACGCTGGAGCATTATCAGAAAGAACTTCATTGTGTTAGCTTTAGAGATATTATTAAATATTAATTTCCTTTTATGCTTATGTCACCATTATGATCAACTATAAGGTAAATTTCCCTCAGGTCATTTTGCCAAGAAATGTTATATTTCTCTTGAAATAAACTTTTTTTTTGCTGTTTCTGCTTTTTTCCTCTGAACACCACCAATCTTACACTAACCAGTTTTCACTCTTTTGCTTTGCCTGTGAATTAAGGCAGAGGCTGCTTTGCATTACATTTTTGTCATTTGCACAATGTTCTGACATTCTTCTTGCATACTGACTTTGCCCCTGATTCATTGTATTTTCTGACCTTCATTTTTCCTTTCTCTATAATTTCTTCATTTTAAAATTCTTATAATGGCTATATTTCTTCAAATCTCTTTAAATTATTCTATTTTGGAATGAGGCAAGGTTAAAACAAACATATAAATAAATGTGTCTTTGGACAATTAATAAATTTTGGATGCGCTTTTCATAACTGCTTTGCCTGTTTGTACTGTGCTGTCACCATGTCTTCACACTGGAGCATAAATTTACAAACATGCAAATGCATTACTTGTAATGAAACTGACTAATGAGCATTAAAAGCCAATTATTTCTATACATCTGCTGGCTATAGCTGGCAATAATCGTGCATCATTCAGATTTGTGGCTATGTGTTTGCCTTAGTAAGATTTTAATCACTCATTAATTTATGGATTGCAATATGCATCATAGGCGCCTGCATTCCCCAAGCTGCCTCACACTTATAAATCAAAAAGCTACAGAACTTGGAATTGTGACAACACAGGCTTCCTTTCTAAATTGTGTCTTCATGCCAATGTCTCCTAAAGAACTATAGATGGGAGAAGACAAAAACCCCATAAAACACATTGAGTGCAATTGATCTTGTATTCCATTGATAAATTACTTTATTGTTTTTATTTTTTTTACAATCGGAAGAAGCATGCTTTCACATTTATGTAGCAGTGGGCTTAAATTCTGTTTTCAATCCTTACTTGTTGCAAAATCTCAAGCAAGTCACTTATTGAACTGAACCCATCCTGAAGAAACATTCTTTTTTAATGGTAAAGGTAAAGGTGCAATATGGTTAGAAGTGAGGATTTTGATTCATGGTAGACCAGTCTTTGAAGGAATTGTTCTAAACTGCAACAGGAATGAACTTGGGGAAAGAATCAGTG
This sequence comes from Cynocephalus volans, assembly GCF_027409185.1. Lineage (NCBI taxonomy): Eukaryota > Metazoa > Chordata > Mammalia > Dermoptera > Cynocephalidae > Cynocephalus > Cynocephalus volans. The sequence continues at coordinate 12,702,786 of NC_084473.1, forward strand.
ATTGGCTCCCACCCAACTTCTGAAACTAGGAAAGAGAGAAGGCTGGAGAATGCTGTCAGCCACCTCTACTCCATGACTCTCCCTCAAAGACTCATGGCTATGTGGCTCAACAGAAAGACCCATTGGCCCACCCGCATGTAGCATATGTCCTCCTCTACCCAGGTGAGACAAGTTCTGTTTCTTTTCCTCCCATCCACATCCCAGTTATGCTCAGTTGCTCCTGATCTCAGCAAGTCCAGCTGTGAAATTGACATTACAGCATAGAATGTTGTCAGCAGTGAATCCATCAAGGGCAGGCGAAGAGTTAGAAGCAAAATGCCATGTGTAGTGTATTTTTACATGCCTCACACTCATAAGAACAAGAAAAAATATAGGTTGTTTCAAGTACACAGAAGGTAGCATGAGAGGACAAAAAATGTGTGATAGTCAGAGAACCATATTGAGGGAATGAGAAAAAAATCCCACCTTCCCAACAAAACAGCACAAAATAAAGGTCTACCTGACCCTAGCCACTTGGATAGGAACCATGCTTACAGCACAGTTCAAGATGTGAGGGGATATTAAGACAGCACCCAGGTGGACAATAAAAAAGATCAAAGTGAATCGTCACTTCCTGCCTGTTGGCAAACAGCAGACACATAAAGATCTCAACTCATATGAAAAAAACCCAGAAAAAAACAACATAAAAACAACATAGGTTGAATGAAAATATTCTGGCAGATAAAAAGGTGAGACATAGCAATAAAGATTCAGAGAAAACCATACTTTTGAAAATAATTCAATACAAATGGCAGAAAAAAATAGAATGCATCTGTTTTGTGTTTTCAGCATATAAGAAAATATTGTTGCTATGAAGTGAGATGAAATTAGTGTTGGTCCAGTGGAAGACAAGGTTTTAAAGGAGCTGGCAGAGTTAGGGAAAAAATGCAATGAAATTAAAATACAGTATCAAAAATTAAAATTAAAATAAGTCCAAAGTCTCAAGGTCCTATCTGTGAAATCAAAAGAAGTTATCTACTTCCAAGATACAATGATGGGAGCAGCCAAAGCAGCTGGGGTTCTCGTACTGGAAGCAGCCTCCCGAGGTGGCCCTGGGCAGTGAGCCCATGGAAGGTGCCTCAGGCCTGTTCCCCAAGACCATTCTGTCCCCCTAGGCCTCTGGGCCTGAAATGGAAGAGTTGGCCCCAGAGGCTTCTGCAATGCCTTCAGAGCCTTTCCCCCCCTTTCTTGAAAATCCCTTTCTTTTGTACTAATTTTCTTAGCACCATTGAATTTTTCCCCTGAAAATTCTCTCGCTTCTCTAGCACATGGCCAAGCTGCAAATTTTCAAAATCTTTATGCTCTGCTTCCCTTTTCAATTGTTCTATGTCATTCCTTTGCCACCATAACTCAGCATAGACTGTTACAAGTAGCCATGCAGCTTCCTGAATGCTTTGCTGCTTAGAAATTTCTTCTGCCAAGTACCCTGGATCAGCACCTTGAAGTTTCACATTCCATAATGCTTTTGGTATGAACAGAATGCAGCCAAGTTCCTTGCCAGATCATAGCAAGGGTGATCTTTGCCCCATTTTCCAAAATAACTCCTTCTTATTTCTATCTGAGACCTCCTTAGAATGGTCTTTACAGTCCATATTTCCATAAGTATTCAGTCACCACCATTAACCAATCTCTAAACGTTTCCCTGGTTTTCTTGTCTTCTAAATTTTCTAAATTTTCACAGCATCTAGGCTTTTTCTAGCCTGTTCCTCCAAATTCCTCTGCCTCTCCTCAACTCTCAGTTCTATTTTTCAAGTATTTGCTATAAGCAACATCCCACTTCTCTGGTATCAATTTTTTGTATTAGTCCATTTCTGTTGCTTATAACAAAAATACCTGGAACTAGATGATTTATAAAGAAAGTGAAATTTATTGTTTACAGTTTCAGAGGCTGGCAAGTCCAAAGTCCAGGGAACATATCTGGTGAGGGTCTTCCTTGGTGGTGGCTTTATAGCAATTTAGGGGGTCTCACATGGCAGAAAAATGATGGAGTAGAGAGAGAAAGAGAGAGAGAGAGACAGGTCCTCATGTCCTCTTCTTTTAATGCCCTCAGAACCACACCCATGACCACCATTAAACCATCAACTTAATCACTTCTTCAAGGCCCCACCTTTCAATTATCATAATAGGATTCCCCACCCTCTTAACAGCCACAGTGGGGATCCAGCTTCCAACACATAAAACTTTGGGGGACACAATTCAATCCACTACATTCTACCCCTGGCCCACCAAAACTGATGTCCTTTTCACAAGCAAATATATTCACTTCACCCCTATAGCCCCTAAGTCTTCATATTCCCATTTAAAAAGGGAAAATAGGCCAAAAGAATGGGGTAACAGGTTCTAAGCAAGTCTGAAAACAGCAGAGCAGGCATTAAATCTCACTCACAGCTGGTGAATCATGTACCTTGACTCCATGTTTGGCATCGTTTGCATGCTGGTGTGGGTGTTGGGTCCCCAAGTCCTCGGGGAGTTCTACACCTATAGCTCTCCTGGTCTGAGGCCATGCTTTAGACCTCATAGGCTGGCATTACATGCTGGTAGCTGCACAAGTTTGCTTGTGGTCCAGTACAAAAGATTTGGGTTTCTTGAGATTGGGATTCCTCACCTGTAATGCAAACCTACTGTGCGTGCAGTGTCCTCCTAGGCCCACTTCTGTGCTGCCCCCATGAGAGGTGGGGAACCAGGAGAACCTGTGCCACCACGAAGCTCATGCTGCTCGCTGTGTTATAAATAATACAGTCCTTTGTCTCTGGCTTAGGAACCTTATTCTTTCTGCCAGCATCTGTGAAACTGGAACTAACTTGCTAACTTCCAAAGAGTATAGAAGCTCAGACCTTTCATGGTACTTAACATTTCCCACAGCACCTTTGTCTGAGAGATTCTCCCAACTTTACTTCCTTAGCACTGTGACCTCTGGCCTTCCAAATCACCCTCAGGCATCTCTGCCTCTTCAGAAAATTTCTTAACTCACCCCCTCTCTCCACTAGAAAAAGTCAATCACACTCTCTTCTATATTACCTTTTAGCGTATGCTTATTTACCACAAGTGCCAGATTAAAAGGCAAAATAGCTCTCCCTAAAAAACATATCCTTTTGAAAATAAGGAGTTATATTATGTCTAATTTTATATGAAATCTATTACAGAGGACTCTCTCCAATATTATACTTTTTAAATCAGAGTAGTATTTGGAGAAGAGACATTAGCAAGAAGCAACCCCAATAAATGTTGGTGTTAGATCCCCATAGAAGTCACCTAATGGAATTATTAACATGGAGGCAAAGAAATTGAATTTAGGTGTGATTGTTTTTCTGGGGAGAGGGGTTGGTTATGACCTCTCAAGTTCATTCCTTACATGATGTCACAAACAAGGCTTTTAAACTTACTTTAAGAAAGCAACAGAGTAAGAGATTTATGTTGTGAAGATCATGAACAGTGAATAAAAACTTATAGCTTGGGAAAAACTTTCCAGTGACAACATCTTACAAGGACTGGGGAAGAGCTGTCTCTCAACAACTCAGGTGATGTAAAGACAAGGCACGCTAGTGACTCCAACAGCAGCTTTGCTGGTGCAGAAAGTGAGGGACTCAGCAGACCAGAAGAGTATGAATGAACTCCCATCATGAAGTGAGAGGAGAAACATTAACATTTTCTATAAACGATGTAATTTTAAATTTATAGCTAATTTGAAATGTAAATATTGCATGATTTGGCCAACTTAGCTACCTGTATAGCTATCGTGTGTGTGTTAGCCTATTTGGGGCTTTCTCATTAGGAGTGTGGGGCTGTCATTCTACCACAGCTCTTTTTACCCAGTCACTGATGGCAAGTGTTTCCCGCATAATACACTTGAGGAACGAATGGTCTCCTCTTCTGAAAGGGCAGGAGTTAGGGATTGTTTCATCCTCAGTATCTTGCATACTGGCTGACACGTAGTAGACAGAAGTCGTGTTGCAAACTAAGTTCCTCACCTGAGGCATCAATTATCTTCTCTATAAAATAAGGTGGTTTGCCCATCTAGCCTCCATTGCCCTTCTGAGCTCAGATATCCCAAGAGTCATTCATCCAGGAGGTGCTGGAAACTGCTGCTGCACATTCCTATGAGAAGTCTTGGTTGAAGTCTCCCCTCAGAGGCCTAATCAAAAAACCCTTCCAGGGCTGAATGGTGCCTTTGTGACAGTCCCCTCCACCCCCCCCCCCCCCCCCCCCGTGCAAAGGGGCTAGGGTTTCTGTGGGAAGAAGGGAAGCTCATGCTTTATGGCATGTTTTGCTAATGTGAGAATCAAAGGCCTTCTAGGTGTTAATGGGGGCAACGGTGCAGAAAGCCCAGAGTGACATAACTTGGTTCTGGTTTGTGTTGGTTTGACTGCCCTTTTTGGCATCAACTAACTCTTAGTTTCCTTTCACCTTTTGGTTGGAATAAACCTGGTGAGCTGAGGCAAAATTTCCTACGGCTTAGGATGTAAGCCTGATCTTCCTGTACCCCAGATGCCAGGCTTGGAAATCAGCCGGCTGAGGAAGGGGGGCTCGGGAGGCGGACAGCTGTTCACTCCATGAAAGTCGCAGTTCTCTCCATGTTTAAGAGATGCTGGAGAAGAAAACATGCTTCATAGAGAATCTGAATTAAAAACCAAGCCTGTCTCCCCTCACCCACATTAATTAATGCTATGGCCTTGCTCTGCCTGCACAGAAGCTCGACGATGTCTACTGTGTTCATGAAATTCTCAAGTTAAGGAGCTCCGGCTGGCTGGCTATGGTGCCTGGTGGCATGGGGACAGCCCTTCTCAATTATCACCTCCAGAAGAAACTTATTCACTTCTCTGCAAAAACAAATGACATCACCAACAATAACCACATGACCACGTGGCATTTACTTCTTTCTGAGGTCTTCTACCTGAACCATGCCCCCTCTAATCCCAGACACCTAGTGAAGTAGGCAGCAAAGGTGTTACTTTTTGTACTGGCCAATTGGGAACATGAAGGTCCCCAGAAGCAAAGCAACTTCCCCAGCATAATAAAGTGTGTCAGGCAGACTTGATCCAGGTCCCAAGTCTTGGACTCTTGTCAGAAAGAAACTTTCTTAAGAAAACCACTTCACTCAAGGTCACCCCAGAACTGACTTTTCTTCCATGGCCACAGGGCTGATGCTGTGTGGCAGCGAAAGAGCAAGGTGTTTAGACTGAGTTAGCTGTATTCAAATACTAGTTCCATTGTTTATTCACCGTTTTATCTAACATCTCCAAAGCCCACTTAATTTACCTATAAGATGATAATACTGATGCTTTTGTCTGAGGATTTCTGGAAGATATAAATGCCAAAATATAAGAAAAGTACCTGTTGATACTCAACAAATATAAGATCCCTTCTTCTTTTCTTTAAGAGGGACACTTGTCTTCCATCAGAAATTTTATTTGCGGATCTCTCAAAAGGCAGAGCTATGGAAAAACATATAAAAAGAATAGATCAAAATATGAGGTTAAATGTCATCATGGGGGTGACATGGTAGGGAGGGCTTCACAATGTGGGGTCCTCGTCTCTATCACTGAACAGGTAGGATGGGCCCCATCTCTTGACACATGCCAGCTTTCCTTTGGCTGTCAACCTGCTGTTCTGTGTTGTAGCCTCACTTGTCAGAGAGTAGGATCTCATATAGTAGTTCTATATTTAGTTTTATGGGAAATCTCCATGCTGTTTTCCATAATGTCTGTCTGTAATAATTTACATTCCCACTGACAGCACATGAGTTCTGCTTTCTCCACATCCTTGCCAACATTTGTTATTCTCTTTCTTTTTGATAATAGCCATTCTTTTTGCAGTTGAGTTGTTTAAGTTCCTTGTATATTTTGGATATTAATCCCTTGTTGAATGATCAGTATGTAAATGTTTTCTCCCATTCTGTTGGTTGCATCCTTGCTGTGTTGATTGTTTCTTTTGCTTTGCAGAAGCTTTTTAATTTGATGTAATCCCATGTGTCTCTTTTTACTTTTGTTGCCTGTGCTTTATCAGTATCCTCCATAAAATTTCTGCCCAGACCAATGTCTTGGAGTGTTTTCCCTATGTCTCTTCTGTAGTTTTATAGTTTCAGATCTTACATTTAAGTCATTAATTCATTTCAAATTGACTTTGGCATATGGTGGGAGATAGGGGTTTAGTTTCTTTTTTCTCCATACATATATCCAGTTTTCCCAGCACCATTTATTGCAGAGGCTATCCTTTCCCCAATGTATGTTCTTGGAGCCCTTGCCAAAGATCAGTTGGCTATAGATATGTGGATTTCTGGGTTCTCTGTTCTTTTCCATTAGTTTATGTGTTTGTTTTTATGCCAGTACCATGCTGTTTTGATTAGTATAGTTTTGTACTATATTTTGAAGACAGGTAGCATAATGCCTCCAGATTTGTTCATCTTGTCTAGAATTGCTTTGGCTATTCAGAGTTTTTGTGGTTCTGTGTGAATTTTAGGATTTTTTTTTCTATTTCTGTGAAGGATGTCATTGGTATTTTGATAGAGATTGCATTGAATCTGCAGATCACTTAGGGTAGGTAGTATAGTCATTTTGACAATATTTATTCTTCCCATCAATGAATGTGAAATTTATTTTCACTTTTTTGTGCTCTATTTAATTTCTTTCATCAGTGTATTGTAATTTTCATTGTATAGGCCTTTCATCTCTTTGGTTAAATTTATTTCTAGGTATTTTATTTTTTGGTAGCTATTGTAAAAGGGATTGCTTTCTTGATTTTGTTTTCAGCTCATTCATTGTTGGTGTATAGAAATGCTACTCCAGCCATCCCACTACTAGGCATTCATCCAAAGGGAAGGAAATTTGTAAACTGAAGAGATATTTGCACCTCCGTGTTTATTGTAAAATAGTCAAGACATGGAATCACACTAGGTGTTTGTGGACAGAGGAATGAATAAAGAAAATGTGGTATATACACACAATGGAATGCAACTCAGGAAAAAAAAGGAATGACATCTTGACATTGGCAGCAATGTAGATGAGCCTGGAAGACATTATGTTAAGTGAAATAAGTCAGGCACAGAAAGATAAATACTGCATGTTCTCACTTGTATGTGGAAGCAAATAAATAAATAAATAATGTCGGACTTTTAGAAGTAGACAGTAGAATTGTGGTTTCTAGTGGTTGTGAAGGGCAGGGGGAGGGAGGAGAGGAAGAGATTGGTTAATGGGCACAAAATTACAGGAGATAAAAATAAGTTCCAGTGGTGGACATTAGTGCCAGGCATCTATAAATTATGATAACTTACTGTACGTTATCAAATGACCAGAAGAAAGGAGATCAAATGTTCTCTATCACAAAGAAATGATTGTTTTGCAATGATGAATATGCTAATTAACCTGATTTGATCATCATACATTGTATGCATAAATTGATATATAACTCTGTACCCTATAAATATGTATAATCAATACGTTGCAACTAAAAAAAAAAAAGAATAGGACCTCAGACACCAATAAGTTCACAGAGATTTTGGCTACAAAACTTTCTAAACAAAATGGGACGTGATGAGGCGAATCTAGGACAGATTGTTATTCTACTATGTGCCAATGCAAGCTGCAGTTCAGACTCCCAGAAACTTCTTCTGTACTAAAGAGACCTCAAACTCCCAGCTCTAACTCTGTTCATTTTCCTTCTCTCTGTGCAGAATGCACACATTGGTTAATGCTCCCTAGACTTTCATAGTTATCAAGCTATGGTGTTGAAGGTGCTGATTTATTTTGAGGCAGAAATGTCTCAATGAGGTGCAAGGAGCATGCCTACTCAATAGATGAACTAATTTGCGTTTGGTGTTCAGAATCTAAAGCCAGAGAAATGGAGGACAGCAGAACAACTTCTTCCTAGCTAACTTCTAAAATTTTGTCAGATATTTTCTCGTCAGCTTAACTTCAAGCATATGTACACAGTTCCCTCTTTACTCTGCATTTTGTTTAAGCTCAGGCAGAGTAAAATTTAACACATGTTTCTGATTCAGCCACACTCAGTTCATTAACATGTTGTTTTGTGTAAGTAATTAATATTGAAAAATTCCTCCAGTACTGTGAGTCTTTTTTGGAGCAGAAAGATATTATATGAATTGTGTGGTCCAGTGCAAATGTGGGAGCCCTTGCTCAAAAACTATTTAGAATTTCAAGATGGTGACTAAAGATTATAAAACCAAGCATGGGGCCTTTCTGAGGGCAGGACCTTGCACACATATCAAAGAGCAATTACTGATTCAGATATGGGCATTTTTCGCAGATTATTTAAAACATGCATTCCAAACTAATAAAACAGGGATTTCTAAATGTAATGGATGAACAGGCTAGAGAAGGCTCTCGAACGTTCATCTGTTCCCTTGCTACAGTTTACTGAGGGTCTACCACACACACTACCTGAGGTAGGAAATGCAAACATCTATAAAGACAGACATTTATTTTTTATTTCTATAGCTCAGCAAAGCAGAGTCTTCTATATAGAAGGCATGTAGTAAAAGGTTAAGTAGATATATGGTCTGGCTAAAGAACTCCCATGGGTGAAGACAGACACTATGTAGTGCATAGTCCAGGGTGATAACTGCTCTGGTAGAAGCATATGTGGAAGGAAAGTTGTCTTTGACACTCGACTACATTATAACTATGCAATCCAAACAGATCCCGCAACCTTAATTTTTCTTCATCTGTGAATTTCACAAGCAGAGAAGTTCCCAGGCTCTGGCTTGGACACCTGCATAGTGACATGAAGATGGCACAAGCAATGGCACTCCAGGGTGTAGTGGAAGAAGGCAGCACACTTAGACCCACTTCCTTGCATGATGCCCAATCCATGGCAGAAGAACATCTGCCATCCTGAGAAGACAAAGGCCATTATCAGCGATTCCTTTACAAGGTCCATCCCAATCCTTTATTTCAACAAGTGGAAACCTGTACTTTGTATCCTGAGGTAGTTACGGTGGAGGTGATATTTTATTTTCAGCTAATGGTATAATGTATGGAAAAGGTATAAACAAGCCTGGGTTCCAAACCAGCTCCCAATGTGCATTGGTGACAAACCTCACATAGGTCAGTTAAGCTTCTGAGCATCTTTGCTGTGTAAGCAGCGATTCGATCACTCCAGGATGGTGCTTAAGTTCTGGGAGGTCAGTCCTTCTTTCAATTTTACTAATGAAGAAACTAAAGCTAAGAGAAACCAAATGCCCTTCCCAAGTGGACGCTCAACTCAAGATGTGCGAGCTCCAGCTCAGCTGTCTTTCCACTGCCCAGGCTGGGCCTACACATCTTCCTCTGTAAAATAAAAACAAACCTTTCTGTTAAATAAATCAAGGGTTGTGGAAAGTCTGATGTGGGGGTGGATGTCAAAACCACCTCGAAAGCTGTGAAGCACTGCAATGGAAATTATTATTAGTTTTCAGCAAATAGAAATGCACATTTTATGCAAAAAAAAAAGCATTATGAGAAGAAAGCTGTACATAAATTATTTTGTATTTTTCACCAAACGTTAGGGCTATTATTTTTCTTTTCATTACTTGATTATATTATTATCTGATTATAAAAATCACATATGCTGCTTGTGGGAAATATAGATAATACAGACAAAAAATAAGGGAAAATATACCTATAATCCCAGACCCTAATGGTTAATATTTATATCCTGTGTTTTCTGTGTGTGGGTCTATAAAACATATTATGGGAGAAGTTATGTAATGCATATATACACATACTATTTGTACCATGCTCTTAAAACTGAACATTCATTCATTCGACATGGCTGAGCTTCTACCCTTTCAGGCCTGTGCTAGGTCCTGAGAGGAGAAAGGTGGGCAATGCGCAGAATGAAAGCTGGCAAGGCAGGAAGATACAGACCAACTCCGTTACACGAATGATCCTAATCAAATCCAGCAAAGGTACTGGAAAACTTTGCTGAGGCAGAGTACATGAAATGAAGCTAGAGGGTAAATAGAAGTTGTTAAGATAAAGCAAGAGAAGGTCAAGGAGCCGCCAATGCACAGGAGCAGGAGCGAGCATCGTGCAATGCACAGCACGTATAAGAAACCAAGATCATCGTGGCCAGGGCTAAAGGAACAAACGCTATGAGAGATAGTACATGGGTTTTCTCGCATCATCTACACTTTAAACAAAATGCCATTTTGAATATCTGGAGCAGGTCTGGACCACAAATCTTTAAAACATGAGGGTACAGGAAGCAGACAGTCAATCTTTCCCCTGGGCTTGCAAACTGGGAGGCGCTCTCTTCCCCAGAGAGAGAAGATTTGGCCCAACCTTCCAAGGGGCTTCATTACTGTCGTCACCAGCCATCTGCCCCAGAGAAATCAGAAAATGATGTTTAAAACTTCTGGGTTGAAATATGAATATTGATCTTGTATTTCTTGGCTTATCTGTGCATCTCACTCTTACAGATCTCCCCAAGACCCCTTCAAATCTCACCTTGAAGGACGTGTCATATTTCCTATGATGTGAGCGTCGTGTTCATGCAGCCCTTAGGTCCAGGCCTGGCCTGGAGGGAAGGCCACGCTCACCACCTCCTCACTTTTAGGAGACCTGTCCCAGGCTGTTGAGAGACACAAGGGTTCAGCGCTGCCTCTGCACCCGTGAGCAGTGTGGCCATTGCCGAGCCTCTGGGAGTCTGTTTCCTCACTGGTAAAAGGGGCCAAGGGGCTGTGAGGGTTGACATAAAACAGGGAAGGAGGTGAGTGCTGCCTGGAGCTGGGAAGGGGTCCGATAAAAGGGACTTGTTGTGACTTACCCCCGAGATGCCTGGACTGCAGTGCAAGTTCTCTGGGGGGCAAGTGACAGGGCCTGCTCTGCGGCTGGGCATTTCCCCACTGGACATGGTCTAACAAGCACCGGCTTGACAGGCTCCTTTTCCGTGGCTGCTCCTTCAGTGGAGACCAGTTTGTGTGTCAGGTAACTGATGTCTTCATGCTGTGTATGCACCCTAAGGTGATTTCCCATTTTATAGGAAAGCCCCCAATAAGGGATTAATTAAAACCCCATAAAATATGGCTTTATAAAAAGCCATTTATTATTCAACTAGGAGACTTAAGAAGTTCATGCTGTGCTTTTAGATTACGGCACACTTGGAATCGATTAATGAATTTATTTTTCCATTCTCAAAGCAGCCCATTTTCCCATCTACATTGTGCCTGAACCATGGTGGGCACTGGGGACGAGGTGACGGGGGAGGGAGGAATCCAACTCACACACGGGGCTTGCTGAACCGCACATGCATTGAATGTAAGTTCTCCCTTCTCCCATGTGAGACACGTGCTGTTGTACTGTCACCATCCTATAGAAAAGGAAATTGAGGCTCAGACTTCTAGTGGTATTGAGAACGTCATGGCTAGAAAATGCTGGAGCTGGAATTTGAAGCCAGGTGTGCTTGGTTCCAAGGGGTCTGTTCTCTCAACTTACTCATATGCAGTCTCCAAAGAGGAATGAAAAGTACTCCCTGTCTTTTGATGGCCTCAGTTTTGCTAAACTAAGGAGGATTCAAGCTGAGCAGAAGCTGTAAGCAGCCTAAGCTCTGTGTGTTTTGAGACCTTCTGCTGAAAGACAGAGGTATATGGCATGGGCTTGGCAGACCTGTGGATGGGTTTGTGTTCTGTAAGGCAAACCAGTATGGCCAAGAGGACACGTGTGCTCAGGGGAACCCACAGTTCTGAGCTCTAGAAAGGGTGTTGGCACGTGAATGGATATGGAAAAGATGACAATGGCTAAGTCAACCCAAGTCCCCTCAACAAGGTATTCACAATGGCTTACCGGACCCAAAAGACAAATTCAAAGTTTTGAAGATAGACTTCAATGATCCTCAGCTCCCATTATGAGATAGGTGGGTCTTCCCATCAGCACTAAATTGAGGCCTCACATCCATGATTTTCTTTTGGCCTGCACATTAGAATGGTCTGGAGAAGCTTTATCAAATACTGATGCCTGGGATTCCCCTGCCAGGTGTCTATTTTCTAGCCCGGAATGCATCCTAGACATTCCTGCTTTTTGAAATCTCCACAGTTGAATCTAACATATAGACAAGCTTGAAAATCAGTGACTTGGAGGATTCTCTCACCTTCAGTGGAGCTTGTTTGCTCAGACACAATTTAAAGGATAGCCATATGGTGTTACCTTTCTCTTGTCTCTCTCTCGGTTTCAATGGCTTTTCCACCTCACTTTCAGACCTACCATTTAGTGTCCCCTTCCCTGTTAATGGCACACATAATTCAACCCAAGGCACTAACTCCTTGAATTTTCTAACTCAGAGTACATTTTTATTTTAAAAATAGACTAATGCTTTAACAACAACAACAGCAAAAATTACAGGAGATCTGTGGAGCTTTTTGAAAGATTCTAAAGTAGTCTCTATAGAAAACTTCGTGCTGTTACTATGTATAAGCCAACCCTACACAGGGTACAAATATTTCTTGGAAAAACAACCTTCTGATTCTAAATTGAAGTTCATGCCTGAACCTTTGAATTGTTTTTCTTTTGTTCTTGAAGAAGGATTTGTTTTTCTTTAGAAGCAAGGCATCCTCACAAATCCTAGCTGACCATGACACCCCCAAATCTGCAAAGGCAATTTGGTAGGTGAGCCAATTGATTCTGGACTTTCAGGATTATGTCATGTAGTTAACACACATGACCAAACACCTACCCCTGGTGCCATGCTGTGCTGCACGCTGGCCCAGCCATCAGCTGGCTGCCTTCCAGCTGGGCAGAGAGAGCACAGGGCCCCAATGTCAGGACGGTGAGATAAGCGCTAAGAGGGCACAGAGAACAGGTCCATCATTCCACCTGGAACAGGTGTGTGGCCAGGAAAGGCTTACTTCCTGAAGGAGATATGGATGGAACAGAGGCTTTTAGGGCACATCAGAGCACCAGGGGAAAGGCATTCCGAGCAGGGGGACTAGTGCAAGCAGCGGTGTGAAGAGTAAACATATGACAAAGGAATTGGGAAGACCGCCGAACCAGATTCAGGAGTGCTGGATAATTCTCGTCCCAACACAGTGTTAAGTTCTCTGGGTGCAGTTAAGCGGATGGATCCCTCGTCTCTGGGCCCCTCCTTCCCAGCTGTAAGAAGGAACAATGGGTGATCTTCACTTTCCCGTTTCCCATGGCTCTAAATTAATGAAGATGTCCCAGCCGCTGCCCTGTGCAAAGCCCCAGCACACCAGTTCCATCTGCCTGGTGAGTTTTAGTTTTTCTTTTAATGATGTGTCAGACCACACTCCCCCCTTCATCCACCACCTCACCAGCCTGGAAAGGGGCTGCAGGAAATGAATGTGGGCCTTGCGTGACAAACCTTGACAGCTCGCGTGTGCCGCTGGTGGCGTGGTGTCCTCCACCAGCCTTACTCTCTCTCCCGGGTGACGCACTTGTTCCATTTGTGAAGAAAAGTGTCAGCCAAAGAACAGTCACCTTCGTCCTGCAGGGCAGAGCACCAGGGTTGGCTCCAGCCAGTGCCCAGGGTATAAACTAGCTACCCACTTGGCTGTGCTTAACAGGCCTTGGTTTATGGATCCCCAAGAGTGGACAGAAGGGTCTTTAAAGTTGTTTCTCTTTGATTTCCTGCCCCTTCTTTCTTCTGGAAAGAATTGAAACAAAATTTGTTCACATTCCAAAGGCAGCAGTCTCTGTCGACTGGCACAGGTGGGTCTCCCTTCCCTGGCCATCCTGTCACTGGCTGCACAGCTCTGTTTTTGCTGTTTGTAAGTGTACAGATCCTGCTTGTGCCTACGGCTCTGCTGCCAAAGCTCCCATGCAGGCCTGGACACCACTGCTCCCACTACCATTTTGTGACCGCGTCGTAACTGGCTACCTGGCTCTGCGTGTAAGGGCAGGAAGCTCACCTATGTTGAGTGACCACTTGTGTTAGCCCTTCAGTGGGGGCTGGAGTTCTCAGACATCATGTAAGTTACTGTGACTGTTACTATTATTATTCCCACTTTACAGATGGAAAGGCATCAGCTCCACCTTTGACAGCTGGCTTAGAGTGCCGCACTGCAAGCCTTGTCTGAGATGGAAAATGGGTCTTCAGGTGTCTGTGCGTCTAGACAGTCCTGCAGTCTAGGGGAGGAGCTTTTAAATGAGGGCAGACGCAGCCGTAAACAACATAAGACCAGGCATAAAGAACAACGAAAAAAAATTGAATGTATTTGCAAACACAATGCTTTACTCCAGATGAATCTCTGTCAGACTCCTGAAAAAACTAGCAAGCAAACACACAAAAACAACTGTCTCTCTGTGGTAGACTCTGGCAAGAATCATTTGGGCAATGACCTCCCTCTGATGTCACAGATACCTCAAAGCTCACTTTATCCCTGGGGACTAGTGCAAATGCTTCTCTTGCCCTTGTTATGGGCTGAGTTGTGTACCTCCAAAATTTATTTATTGAAGCCTTATCCCCCAGTATCTTAGAATGTAAGTGTATTTGGAAATAGGATTCTTAAACAGATAATTAAAGTAAAATGAGGTCATTAGTGTGGGCCCTTGTAGGGAAAGTGAAGGTAAATGTCAGGACCCCTCAGATGTTCAGAATTTTGCCGAGCATGTGATGTAAATATGCATGTGCACCCAGGTGTTCTTTGGTTTTTGTCTAATGTAATTGTGCATGTCTGCCCAGATGTTCTTTGGTTGTCTAACTCCACTCAGGTGTTCCTGGGTTATCAGACTTGAGTATAAAGGATGAGCCGCTCTGATCCACAGTGCCCCCTGCCCCTGGGACATCACTGAGGGGCCACAGGGAGGCTGCTTTTGCTGCTGGAGGCTGTTGCTGTTGAGGAAGCTGAGGACTGAGCTAGTATCCTCTGCCAATGGCTCCTGGGATCTTTCCCGATTACCTAGCTCACAATCTGCATGTGAGGGGTCTGTGACTTAGCCTGGCACATGAGTGGTCTGTGACCCATTAAGTAGAATGGGTTTGAAGGGTCTATGGGCCCTAGCTAGACAGCCCTAATCCAGTACGAATGACACTCTTTTAAGAAGAGATAATTTGGATACACAAAGAAGAGGAAATTTGGACACACAAAGAGACACCAGGAATGTGTGTGCACAGAGAAAAGACCATGTGAGGACAGAGCCACAAGACAGCCATCTGCAAGCCAAGGAGAGAGGCCTCAGAAGAAACCAGCTCTGCCACTCCTTGATCTTGAACTTCTAGCCTTGGGAACTATGAGAAAATAAATGTTTGTTGTTTAAGACATCTGGTCTGTGGAATTTTGTCATGGCAGCCCTAGCAAACTAGTGCATCCCTTAGACAAACCTCTCCCTACCCCAGGTGCAGGTAATTTTGTCTCCACCAATTAATTGCTCATAGTATTAAATGAACAAATGTTTACACCTTTTCCTACAAGGAAGATAATTTAATAGCTGTGTATAATACAGACCTAAGGAGGTGGGGAGCATTAGCTTTGAAAGGACAGGAGTACTTTTTCTGTAATAACTTACTTTGAAGTATGTACAATTTCAGAAGTCTCACTCCAACAGAACCAGTTTCCTTTTTCTTTTTTTCTCTTCATTTTCTTGTTTATGATGGTTTCTCTAGTTAATTGACTTTCACTTGTTTTCTCATTGTAATTAGAGATAATCACACCAATCATTAAAACCTGTTGTAAGAACTAAGTTGTGACAGAGTTTACGAGGCACAGCAGAGTGATGAACACATAGCAGGTACACAGTTGTTGCTGATTTCTTTCTTTCTTTCTTTCTTTTTTTATTCTGTCTCTTTTGAGAATCTCTAAGTAAAGGGAATCTTAAATCAAACTTATCGTATCCTTTTGCCAAGGTTGCCATAACAAAGTACCACGGACTGGGTGGGTGGCTTAAACTACAGAAATTCATTGTCTCTCAGTTCAGGAAGTGGAAAGTCCAAGATCAAGGTGACAGCAGGGTTGATTACTTCTGCGGGTTGTGAGAAAGAATCTACTCCATGACTTTCTCCTAGCTTCTAGTGGGTTGCTGGTCATCTTTGGCATTCTTTGGCTTAAAGAAGCACCACCCTGATCTCTGCCTTCATCTTCACATGGTGTCCTCCCTGTTTGTCTGTCTCTGTATCCAATTTTACCCTTTTTATAAAGACACCAGTCATATTGGATTAGGGCCCACTCTAATGACCTCATCTTAACTAATTACGCCTGCAAGGGAACTATCTCCAAATAAGGTCATGTTCTAAGGTACTGGGGGTTGTTAGCACTTTAACCTATGAATTCAAACCATGACACTTGTCTTCGAGTTGATATTAGAATCCTACTGACAGCCTTCCTAGCCTTTGGGCCAAGTGATGAAAATTGACTACCTGCCCAGGAATTCCTTGCTGTTGGGAAAATATAGGAAAATGGTCAGGGCCTCTCAGATGTTCAGAATCTTGCTGAGCATCTGATGTTAATATGCACATGCACCCAGGTGTTTCTTGGTTGTCTAATGTAACTGTGCATGTGTGCCCAGTCTGTACAACAGGTTTGAAGGGTTTGTGAACCCTAACCCTAGCTTAACAGTAATCTAAATAATTTGAAGAAAACTCCTTGTTTTGGAGAGCCCAGGCTCCCTGGTATCCTGCATCACAGTCATGCTCAACCTTGGCTGCTCATTGGAATCACCTGGAAAACTTCAAACAAAGGCTGATGCCCAGGACCCATTGTAAACAATTATCCGAATTTCTGGGGGAGGGACCAAAGAGTCAGCTTGCTTGTCCAAGCTCCGTAGGTGATTCCAGTGTATACCAAAGGTGAGAACACTGATCCATTGAGATGCTGGGAGCTTATCACATCTCTACAGGTGAGAAAACTGACTGATGGAGAGCCTATTCTGAGGCCTTGGGATTCAACCAAATGGGTCACACTGGCATTCCAGCCACTGAAAGATGGGAAAACATGTATGAGCTTGTGTCAACTATTTCTTCCTTCAGTTCTCAAACACATATATTTAAGAGGCAATATGAGCCATCTGTTTTTAATTCAGTGACACTTAAGTGATCATTGGAATGCTATTTTGTATAACTAACGCTTGTTGATACACCAAGATTCCATATGAAAAGACCTGGTTGCTCAAGCTGGAAAGCCAGCAGGGGTGGGTGGGGAGACAGAGTTAAGAGCCCAAGAATCTAGCCAATTTCCAAACATATCCTCAATGGGTAACCCCCCCCCCCCCCCCCAAATAGATGACTGCTTTATTTTTAGGACTGGGGATATTGCTGATGGTTGCATTTGGGGAAGGGGTATGGGTGTGGCTGTGAGGGACACACGAATCTCCTGGATTCCTTTGTCACTGCCACACTGGTACCTCCTGGAAGTCTGGCGACCCTGTTCTCTTTCTCTCTATTTCTCTCCCTCTCCCTCTTTCAAACTCAGCATGAAGCCTTTAATCTGTTCATTCATCGCCCTTGTACTAATTTGTGTTGGGTTCAATCATATCAATGTTGTGATAAAATCTGAGCTGGAAGCAGCTCAATTCCAAAGCAAAACAAATGCTTTAAGGTGGGAAATGACTTCCAGGAACACAAATTGCTTTGAGGGAATTATGTATCATTAATGGAGACCATCGTGAAATTTTGTACCTTGTACGTAAGAGAACGCCTAATCCAGTTCCTTTATTTTATGTGTGAAGAGACTAAGCCAAGAGGGAGAGAGATGACCACCTATGCAAGATCACACAAAAAACTATTTTTACATTCAAGGCAGAGATGAGGTCTCTTGACTCCCAGACTAGGGTTTTCCAAAATATCATCCTGTTGGGAGATGCCCATATAAAAATAAAATCTCAATATAAGCATGATTTGTTTTATTTTGCTCCAGTAGAGCTGGCCTGTAGCACCCCTAATATTTGGCATCAAGAAGGGGAGCTTTGCTAGGCTGTCAAAAGGGCCAGGGCAGAGCCCATTCAGAGGCCAGAGGGTGGGTCACTGAGGACGATGGGTTCAATATGGCAGGGGAAATGGCAAAGGGGACTGGGATGAAGGGCCCAGTCAGAAGCTGGTTTCAAGTTCAGGCAAGGATGGAAAACGTCCTTCAAAGAAGTGACTTGAGGAAGAGGGTCAGGCTGGAATTGCTGGACAATGGTTTCCAAGAGCAGAAACCCAAGGAGATTTTAAAAACAATGCTGGTGCCCAGACACCACTCTTTGTCCCCTCCCCCAGTAATTCTAACTTGTCTGAAATGGGGCCTGGAAATTGTTATGACTTAAACATTTTTCTGGTAAGTAGACCATGTTATAATAGGCCAGAGCAGAAATCATGAGGGGAAGAACTGACGTAATAACAGAGAACGTGCAGCGAAGAAGTCCAAGGGCAGAGACATCCAAGAGTGATTCAAGGGGAGTGAGATTAATTGCATAAGGGGTGAGAGGAGGGGAAGTTTCTGGCATTGATGGCTTGGCAGATGATGGCTCCATTCACTGGTCTGTAGAAAACACAGGATTCCAGGCTGGGTCTGATGGGCGTGATGGCGAACGCACGTTCAGATCTGTTAAGTTGGAGCTGCCTGTTTCACAGCCAGAGTTTACAGCAGTCAATTGTGTGAAGGCACCTGGAGCTCAGTGTGCAGTCCTGGGTTGGCGATTGATGTATATTAATATTTATGAACTCGAACCCATAATCAAGGTGAGAAATGATTCCTCCAGCTAGGATAAGGGCAGCCACCAGGTCCTTGCAGGCTCTAGAGATGTGAGCATGCTCCCCACCCTACCTACCTCACCCTCAGTCACGGGAGAACTCCGGGATGCACCGCACCCCACTCCAGGTGTCCCGCGCCTGCCCAGGGCTCATCGTCCTCAGGGGTAGCAGTGATGGGGACAAGGCAGGTTTCTGGGCCTGTCCTAAACCTAAGGACCTGGGTCCATGTGGGGAGAGGTTGGGAGTGAGGAAGAAGATGATGGGGCCATGGGAAGGGGGTACAGGGCATCACTGTGAAAGCCTTCCATTGTATGCAGGTGGCTCTGAAAGGAGGAAGAAATTGCTATCAGTAGCAGAAACGTCAGGGACTGGAGAAAGAAGCAAGCAGAGCCTCAGATATTGGTCTCACCCCAAAGTTAAACAAACAACTCACTCTTACATCATGCCCTAGATATCGCCAAACACAGCTGAGGCCAGACCACCAACGAGGGACCTCCCCAAGGCCCTGGTCATCCTCCTGTGCTCTGTTGGAAAAGCTGTCTTGCTCGGCTTGAGGCACATAGTTCTGGACAAGAATAGAAAAGCCAATTCAGGCAGCATCAGGGTCACTGGCCGGGGATGCTTTCCCACCTATCCCTCAGGCAGGAGGGTGGCCACATCATAGGAAAGGCACAAACATTTGCAATTCAATTTCCCTGCACATGGCTGCAAGAGACAAATGTCCCTGATGGAGTCTGACATCCACACATCCTAAGTGAAAGCTCATAAAATGATTCTCAAACAATGAGGGCTCACCAAGCTCCCAGTTCCTATGATAGCCGCACCAGATCTAAAGCTCAGATCTTACCACATGCAGGAACAATGCTAGGCATCTGACATGCATTTCTCTACTTAATCCCTGTAAAAACTTTGCTAGGGTTATATGATCTATCCTCACTAAGGTGGCCAATGCATGGTGAAGGAGGGATGGGACATAGGGCTGTCTAGTTCAAAGTCCTGGCACTTGTACTTTCGTTCACCTGACTGTCCTGTTTCTTTTCTCTTCTATCAATACATGAACCCATATGCAGCCTGAGGCACTTCTGGGACTAGGAGGGCAGCCTGCCCCACCTTGAGAGTTACCTTGACCTTATTAAGGGACAGGTGGTGGGCTGTCAAAGGGATGTAAAAAGTTATACGCCAGGTGCTAGGAACTCCAAATTTAAGTCTGAGCTGTGCTATTCACTAGCTTTATGCCTACAATGGGTGCACCCCACCCTTTGAATTCTGGTTTTCTCTTTCATATAGGAGGCATAATAATACTTAACTCATATGTATTTTTTTAATTAAATGTCAAAATTGTTCCCAATATATTAAATTTGCTAGTTTGGGGTTTAACTGACTTTAACATTAACTAGGTAAGAAGGAACTACCGAAATATTGGACTCCAGCTAGAAATATGCATTATCTTTATGTGTGTTTTGATGAGATACAATTGAAGTCATTCTATTTGGATATCCTCAAGATTTAACAATCTAACTCCATGGTAACTAACTCTACTGTGGCACCGTAACACCACCATGAACTAGAACAAAGGAAAAGCAAGATTGTCCTTTTAAAATTTAGCCTCAATGACAATTTGACATGACTTTCATGCGTGACTTCTCACCTAGCTGAGCTAAGCAAAAATGCCAAATGATGGTCCCTATAGGGTATACGGGTGAGACACATGGGCTGTGGCAAGGCAGGAAAAAAGCACTGGTAATTTAATTTAGACAGATATGTTTTGTCTTATCAGGTCAAATAAAAACTGTGAAAGCCCAGTGGTCTCATGCCCTCCCACCCTACCTAGAGCAGGTCTTATCATGTGGGTCAGCTGCTTAATTTATAGTATTCAGTTTTTAGACCTCCATATTTCATTGGTCTTAGACATTTTTCAATCACAAGTATATTTAGAGATGGGGACAGCCCTGACTTGATCTTAAAGGTGCGTAGTTTTTAAAATCAGACTTTTTTGAATCTGGGTCAGGAAAAGCAAGCGTAAGGCTGACTTGGAGCTGAGGTCTGCTTCCCCTCCTGACTCACAGTGTGGGCACTCTTGAAGTGCAGTAAGCTGTCTGCTCCAGAGAACAATGCTCCCATTGTTAAAATCGCTTCATTCCAGAGCAAGAGCTTTCTACACAACACGTCTAAGTGAGTCCTGGTGAGGAGGCTGAACCATTAGTGGAAATGCGACTTCATGCCAATGTTTCTGCAGGAGCTGCAACCTGGCCCCTCTCCCTTTCTGTTTGGGGGATTCTAATTGGAAGCAGCTGGAGCACCCCCAGCACTCTGAGCCTAAACTTGCTGGAGAAAGAGGTGTGGGAAAAGAAGTTCCCACTGCATTCTGTCTGAGCCTACAGGCCACAGGAGACTCCTGAGATAACCATTCAGAATCTCACTAAAGTCACTGTGTGTGTTTTCCCAACTGCCAAGACCCAGCTACACAAAACTGAAGTCACTCTTTAAGAATGCCTGCAGATTAAGTTTGTCTCCAGCTTGAAACATTGGGAATAGAAATTAATAATGATAATGACTGTAATAATTTATAGGATTGCTTACTTCCCAAAATATTTTTACTTGTATTACCGTTTGATTGACTACCATTAACTTTGTTCTGAAAATAAGATGGTTTTAGAGCTGGGTGCAAAAAGACAGCCAGATGAGATGGGCAGGATTTGGGTTACTTAAGTTAGTCCTTTACACATTGTGAGCAATGACAGTGCAAAGATCTTACCTTCCACAGTGGGATGGCCTGTAGAAGAGATAACTTGCATTAATTGGATGCCAAATGTATGCATACTCTGTGTGGCTGTATATTATGCACATCTGATTTTATCTTGATAATATATAGATAATGTTATTTCTCTATAAAGATAAAGGCACTGAAGCTTGGATTTTTAAGATTGTTTTTAGCTGTCTGGTAAATAGGAGTGAAAATTAGGACCCAGTTCCCTCTGAGTTCAAAGTTGGTTCTTTTTCTACCACACTGGGCTTCTCCTCCATGCATTTGAATATGTGCACCAAATAACCAGCCTTACCACTCTACAGTCATATCTTCTTCACTTATTTGTTCATTCAACAGTATTTGTTGAGCACCTTCAGTGAATGAGGCCCTGAAGTGGTCCTCTGAGAGATCCAGGTTCGTATGAGACACACTGATTTCTCCGGTTGCATATCTCCAAAGTGTTCCATTTCCCCAGTGACCCAAACAAACTTCCATAAGACTGTCACATGTTTAATGATTGTTATAACTGAATATATTGCAAGGTTAATTCTTTACATGCCACAGATCAAAAATGCTTTCTCCTCAGAATAATCATAATGGTATTTTAGCTAAATCTAGATGAGATCAAAAAGAGAACAGACTTAGACCTTCCTGTTAATCGTCATCCAAAATGCACCCATAGGCATATAATTCTTAAAAGTTGTGTCAAAAACAAAGGCACCAAGTCTATACACTGGGGAAGAGTCTGCCTCTTCAGCAAATGGTGCTGGGAACACTGGATATTCACATGCAGGAGAATCAAACTAGACCCGTACCTTTCACCATATACCTAAATCAAATCAAAATGGATTAAAGAATTAAATATACACCCTGAAACAATAAAACTTCTTAAAGAAAACATAGGAGAAACACTCCAGGAAGTAGGAGTGGGTACAGACTTCATGAATATGACCCCCAAAGCACAGGAAACCAAAGGAAAAATAGACAAATGGGATTATATCAAACTAAAAAGCTTCTGCACAGCAAAAGAAACTGTCAACAGAGTGAAATGACAGCCAACAGAGTGGGAGAAAATATTTCCAAAATATACATCTGACAAAGGACTAATATCCAAAATATACAAGGAACTCAAACAACTTTACAGCAAAAAAAACCCAAATAACCAAATTAAAAAATGGGCAAAGGAGCTAAATAGGCATTTCTGAAAGGAAAATATACAAATGGCCAATAGACACATGAAAAAATGCTCAGCATTACTCAGCAATCGGGAAATGCAAATCAAAACCACTTTGAGGTACCATTTCACTCCAGTTAGGATGGCTACTATCCAAAAGCATGAGAATGATAAATGCTGGTGAGGTTGTGGAGAAAAAGGAACCCTCTGACACTGTTGGTGGGACTGCAAAATGGTGCAGCCTTTATGGAAAATGGTATGGAGTTTCCTCAAACAATTACAGATAGATCTACCATATGACCCAGCTATTCCACTGCTGGGAATATACCCAGAGGAATGGAAATCATCATGTTGAAGGGATACCTGTACCCCAGTGTTTATTGCAGCACTATTTACAATAGCCAAGAGTTGAATCCAGCCCAAATATTCATCGTCAGATGAGTGGATATGGAAAATGTGGTATACCTACACAATGGAATACTACTCTGCTATAAAAAGGAATGAAATACTACCATTCACAGCAACAAGGATGGACTTATATTATATTAAGTGAAATAAGTCAGGCACAGAAAGAGAAATACCACATGTTCTCACTTATTTGTGGGAGATAAAAATAAATAAATAAATAAACATACAAACAAATAAAGGGTGTGGGGGGAAGAAGATACACAATCACAACAATTCCTTGAACTTTTTAAGACAAGTGAACAGATATGATGTTGTGGGGGGGAGGGGTGAAAGAGGAACTGATAAGGAGTCACAAAAATCAACTACACTGTATATTGAGAAGTTAAAATTTAAAAAAATTTAAAAAGGGGGAATAATAGTCACATTCAATAAATGGATAAAAATGAAAAAAAAAGTTATGTTAAAAACAAAACAAATGTTTATTGAGTTATTTTTGTCCTTTGACTTTTATTACAATATTGGAGATATAATTGTATAGATCAGAAGTAATATAATTTATATCCCACATTCAGCCAAAATGGAACGACAGGACTGGATTTACCATCCCACCTGAAAAAATAAAAACTGAACAAACAATATATGAAACAATGATTTTCAAGACACTGAAGATGAGGCATTAAAAGACAGTGATTGACAAGAGACAAAAACAAATGAAGTGAGCCTTACAACAGTCCCAGCTTACTACCTAGAGACAGTTTGCAGACTATGATGCAGGAAGAGAGAACCCAGGAAGAACTGGTAAACTCCTTGGGTAAAGAAACAAAGCCAAGATTTTACGAATACCAAGGAAGCTAGAATTTGTAGAAAAGAGAATTGAAGAGCAGAAAACTGTACAGAGAGAGAATTCTGGAAAAATGCAAAAGGGCCCCCTTAAGTTTTCAGTAGAATATTGATCAAGCTATGCACATGAGAAAATTACTCAAGGCTGGAGAAAGAACCATCCAAAGGATTAAATGCAACAGTGTTAAGCACTCACAGAGATTTAGAAACAGTGTCTGTTGCCACCAGCCGGACTGAAAAATATTCATTATTCCCTGGGCATTGAGTAGAATCCTAAGGAAAGTCTTGCCTCAGTAATGGGGAGTAATTAGCCCTAAACTGCTCTGAATCAGTCCAACAAATAATAAAAGCAACACTCTAAAGGATAAAATTGTTTTCCAAATAACTTAACTACACCCTAGTATAAGTCTCAAGAATATTTATATGTAAGAATAAAAAAATACCCAGCATCCAACAAGGTAAAATTTACAGTGTCTGGCATCCAATCAAAGATTCCGACCCAGAACTGACACATATGTTAGAATTAGCAAACAAAGACATTAAAGCAGTCATTATAAATGCATTCCATATGTTCACAAAATTAAGTAAAGACATGGAAAAGTTTTTTTTAAAAAAAGAGCCAAATTGAACTTCTAGAGAGAAAAATTACAATGTGCAATATGAAAAATACACTGGATAGGATTTTATGTCATATTAGAAAAGTACTTAAAGGCACAGCAATTGAAAAAAAATAAACCACAGAGAAAAAAGCAATATAAAAATAAAAGAGAAAAGAATATAGGTGAGTTGTAGGATTACTTCAAACAGCACAATGTATAATTTGAAGTCCCTGATGTAGAGAAGAAAGCAGGGGGGACAAAAAAATATTTAAAGAAAAAATGGCCAATGACTTCTCCAATTTGATGGAACTACAAACTTACATATCAAAGAAATATGGAGAAAACTAAGTATCAGCACCAAATTGCTCAAAATGAGCAATCAAGAGAAAAATCTTAAAAAACAGCCAGAAAAAAATAGATGCTATTCACCCACAAGATAAGAGCGATGTTACATTTCTCATCAGAAACAATGCAAGCAAGATGACAGTGCAGCAACATCTTTAAGATAACTGGTAGAAAAATATCATCGACCTCAAATTCTATACCCAGCAAAAATATCTTTCAAAAGACAATAGAGTAATAAAAACATTTTTAAAAATACAAAAGCTGAAAGCCTCACTACTAGCAGGCAAACACTCTAAAAAATATTAAAGGAAGTCTTTCAGGCTGAAGAAAAATAATATCTGCCTTGGGTTGAATGTCCCCCCAAAACTTAATCCCCACTGTAACTGTTGAGGGTGAGAAATCCTATTATGGTAATTGAAAGATGAGGCCTTGAAGAGGTGATTAGATTGTAGGACCATGCCATAATGAATGGATTAAAAATGGTGGTCAGGGTAATGGTTCTGAGGGCTTTAAAAAGAGAGCAATTGAGGACCTTAGTCTCTGCTCTCACTGCTCCACCATTTTTGCAATGTGATACTCTGTCATCACTGTCGCTACTACCAAAACCTTTACCAGCTGTGTTCACTAGTCTTTGGAATTTCCAGCCTCAGAAACTATAAGCAATAAATTTCATTTTCTTTATAAAGTACCCAGTTCCACGTATTTTGTTATAAGCATCAGAAACAGACTAATATAATATCAAATGGGAATATTAGTCTAGACAGAAGAAATGAAAGCATACTATGTGAAAGTTCTTATACCATATGTGAAGTAGTATGATATTACATATAATTTGTGATAAGTTAAATGTTTACAATGTCTATACTAAAGCAACCACTAAAATAAAAAAAATGAGTTATAGCTAATATGCCAACAGAGGAGGTAAAATTGAATCATAAAAAATTCACAATTAATCCATAGTAAAGGCAGAGAAAGAAGAAATAGGAACAAAGAAGAATTGAAAAAATTTCTTTCAGTAATACAATAAACAAAAACAGTAATACAATAGTCTTGAACTTAACTATAGAAATAAATGCATCAAATTTAAGCAGTTTAGAGAACCCCACTAAAAGGCAAAAATTGCAACATGGATGGACTTAGAGTAAACTATATTAAGTGAAATAAGTTAGGCACAGAAAGAAATACCGCATGTTCTCACTTACTTGTGGGAGCTAATAAAAATAAATAAGTAAATATACAAATGAATGGGGGGGGGAGGGAAGAAGACACCACAATCACAGCAAAGCATATATCTGACAAAGAACTTATGCACAGAATAAATAATAAAGTTTTAAAACCCAATAACAAAAACAAACAACCCAACTAAAAATTTATTTTCATTTTTTAAAAAAATGTAACTTCTCAATATACATTGTAGTTGATTTTCATGACCCTTTACCCATTCCTCTTCCCCCCTCCCTCTCTCATGGCCATAGCACCCTGAATGCACCTGATCTTATCTGATCATAAACTTTTTTTTAAAAAAAATGGGTACAATATTTGAACAGACACTTCACCAAAGAAGATATAAGCACATGGAAAATAAGCAGATGAATTTAAGCCCTATATCAGTAATCATTAGGGAAATGCAAACTAAAACCACATTGGAACAATGCTACCCAAATATTGAAGTTACTAAAATTTTTAAAAATGACCATATCAAGAGTTGGTGAAGATATGGAACTCAGGTACCTGCTGGTGCAATGTAAAATGGTAAAGCCACTTTAGAGAACAGTTCGACAGGTTCCTAAAAAGTTAAACGTACATCTACCATATAATCCATTCTACTCCTACTTATTTACCCCAAAGAAAACTAAGCATACGCCTGTACAAAGACTTGTTTGAAAATGTTCACAGTAGCTTTACTTTTAATAGACCAAACCTGAAAATAACCTGAATGCCAATAAATAATAGGTGAATTGATAAACAAATTGTCATATAGTCATATAATGGAATAAAAGAACCAAAATATTGCTACATTGTGGATAAATCTGAAAATCAAAGAAGGGAGACTAAAGAAGAGCACATAGTATTATGATTTCATTTAGATGACATTCTAGGAAATGCGAGCTCATGTATTCAGAGAAAGCACATTGTTGTTTGGGGTACAAAGAGAACCAGGAAGGAAGGATTACAAAGGGACACTCGGGAACTTTTGGGGGGTGACGGATATATTCACTATCTTGATTGTGTTGATGGTTTCATGGGTATATACATAGGCCAGAATTCATCAAATTCTGTTTTAAATATCTTTGGCTTATTGTAAATAAAAATAAGTAGTATGGTTTTGAAGAACAATTCTACTTAAAAATGCAATCAGTTCTTTCAAGATCACATTTCCAAAAAGCTAAAAAATAATTTTCTGATGAAATATTGATTAAATTGTCCAAAATAAGCCACAGGATGTGAAGCAGCTATGCTTGTTGTCCTGGTTGGCATGAAAGCTAGACAGGCTGAAGGAAAAACAGTGACAGCCTAGCTGAACACAGCCCAGTGGACCGAAAAGTCCCTCTGTACCTCACAGTGTCCCTCAGAACTATCATACAGCTTGGGAGGAAAGGCAGCTCCTTCTGGAGCCTTGGTGTGCATATCTTTCAGCTTTTGGAAGGCACAGCTGGCTTCCAGAAATGCACGGGTGAAACTGGTCTGAGGGCAGATGGGCAGAGCAGGAAGCTGCAGAAACAAAAAAGGCATCATAAATTCAGCTGTAGACTAAGAACAGGGGAAGGGGGTGGGGACTTCTGCCTCCCTCTGCCACACAGTCCAGTGGTCCCGATGGGATGTGCCAAAGAGCAACTAGGCCTGGTATTGGGGATGGGGCAGGGACCCCAGCCCTGAATGGCTGGGAGGCCTCGAGTCCCTACCCTTATGGCACAAATAAAGCCAAACACTGGTACCTGCTTCTTTCCTTGTCCCTCTGCAGGTTCATCCACAGGGTGAGAGACAGCACAAAGTCTTGGGGAACATAGTCACCCCAGGCTGGAGCTGGAACACCTGGGTCCTATTAATTCATCACTTATTATTTCTAAACTTTTGTTTTCTGTCTGCCCTTCTATTTCTCTCTTCCTTTCTCTCTCTTCTCCCTCCCACGCTCTTACATTTCCACCCTTCCTTTGAATATGCTTTTAGTGTATCTGAACAAAGCAGGAAGTACATAAATTAAATATGTGAAGATCCCTTTCTCAGCAAATATTTGCTTATTAGCCTCTACATTCCAGAAACTGTGGTGGGAATTTGGGTGGACAATTGAAGACAGGAACAAAGCATTAACCCTGACCTTGGAAAACCCACTGGGAAAATAGAAGCGATAAATGTAAACTGACGCATTACAGGAGGATTCATAAATGCTGAAGCAAATAGCAATCAGTGGTGGTGAGGTCCCTGGGAGAGGACGGCTAGCTTTGACCTCCAAGGAGTCAGGGAGGAAGACAGCCACTAGAGTTGTACTTTGAGAAAGAGTAGGAATTCATTAGTCCAAGAGGAAAGGGTGGCAAGAAAAATGGGGGTATTTCACACAAGAAGGCGTATGCAGAACCAAATTAGTGGAAGTTTCTATGATTAGCAGTAAGAAATCCAGTGTGGCTGGAATGTGACATGAGGATGGCATTGTAGCTGGAACAGCCCTGTGGATTCAGATTAAATGCCTTAAGTGATTCAGATCTGGAGCCTTGTACAAACCACTAGCTCAGGGCCACTGATTTATTTTTCTTCTGGAAAAGGGTGGTTTGACTGAATTATCGCTGTTCTTGGCTTCCACTCTGCAATCCTACAATGCTTCTGCTTGTCAGCAATAGAGCCTCTGGTCTCTTTCAGTACACTGTGTGCACCCATCAGCCTGACAAACCCATTGTATCTTTGAAGAGTAGAGATGGTGGTAGACCATCTCTCATGTAAACAGGATCCACAAACAAATCCCTCCCCTGAAGCCACAGCAGGTTTTGGGCCAAAACCTGGTCTTTAAATGTAGTCAAAGATAAAGAGGTAATCTCAATGTTAATATCTTCAACAAACAGTGCTGTTAAAGTGAATAATGGATTTGACATCCACACGACCTTGGAGCATTGTTCAATGATTTTCAGAATGCAACAGGCATACAGTGCAGACAACTGTTCACTCTACTGTGTCTTCCATCACTCCTGTTTGTAGAGAGATAACAGGATAACAGAAGATTCAGCAGAAGACCTGCAAAGGCCTGCATGCTGGTCAAGAGTATTATTTCTTGGGTTGTGCTTACTTCCAGTGATCCATTCTGTGGTCCCAAGCAACCAACCTGCCTTGCTATGGCACAGAATTGCACATGTTAGAACCAGAAGCTCCAAACTTCCATTTTACCGAAGAGAACACTTCTTGGGAGGCCTAAGAAAGGCAGCCCACACTGAGTCATGAAGCAAATAGCAGCCACTTAGTGTAACTTGGCTTCTTCTGGGAGTCAGTGTGAAAGAGAAAATGAGCACGGGTGTGGAGCCAGTCTGAGCCAGGCTGGATTTCCAGCTCTGCCCCTTCCTGGCTGAGCAATGCTCAGCAGGATGGTTGCCTTCTGTGCTTTTCTTTGTTAAACAGGAATAGTAATATCTACTGCTGATGGTTGTCATAAGGATTAGAGGTAATGCATGGGGTTGGCATGGTGCCTGGTAGGTATTAAGCACTCAACTAAGTGACGTCTGGTATAGTATACCTACTGCACGAGGCCTACTCGGCGTCCCTCTGTGACATATAATTAAGACACACTTCATGTGGCAGTAGGGTTGTGAAATTAATATAGGTGGAAATTTAAATATAGTCAAACTGCCCTTGAAAATCACTTAGGAAGGTGCCACAGCAGAGACCAACCTGTTCTTCAGTAACTCCAACACAGCCAGTTTTTCCCCCTAATCTAGCAATGTAACAGATCACTATTTTCTTTGGTTGGCCACCAGAGAAAGTAATTGACGTATGTATGAAGACAACATTGTGCCCGAAATACATAACTTTAAAACTTTTGTTTATAAAGAGGCATGCTGTGGGGGCAATAGCCAATTCAGGCTTCTGGCTCCTATTCTCACTAGAGCGTGTGCTCATAGAAAGCAAGAGTTGTTTTCTACTTTGTCTCCTGCCCTACTCCTCACCCTAATGCTGGAAACGAGGAGGGAGAGGAGGCAAAGCCGAGATCCAGCCCTGGGCTGATGGACTTTGGAGGGCACTTCCTCAACTACTATGACTCTGCCTTCCTCAGCAGGACTGACTTTCAATGGTTTGTTCCCTTTTGTAGAGGTCTTAATTTTGGCCTGAGTATTCCCTTCTTCTTGTCAGACTGAAGGACCCAGGTGAATGACCGAGGTCCTCCTTCAAAAATGATGCACATGTTTCAGGAGTGGGTAGAGACCCAGAATACCTTTGCATTGCTACACGATGGCAGTCATAGTCATCATTTGTAACAGATCTGGGCGTATATGCATATGCCCATATCACTCGAAAAGAACACCTTTTGAATATCAGCTAAAATGCCTCATAAAGTTTGTTCATTTGGTCATTTATTTATGCATAAAACATATATCTTAGGTGCCCAATGTGTGCCAGGAACCCTGCTTATATTTGAAAACAAAGTTAAATACAAGGGCATGTAAAGCATCACATAAAACTTTGCAGAGCTATTTATGAAGGAAAGAAGGAAAGGAGAGTGCAAGAGAATGAGAAGGAAAATAATACTCATTTCTCTCCATGGAAAGCATTATGGCCATCAATTAAAAACCAGGAAAATGATGATCAGAAGAGCCCAAGGGCTCACCCAACATCAGACAGCTAGGAAATTGCACAGCCAGGATTCTAGCAACAGGTTTTATGAAGCCATATACCAGGCAATAATTCCAGATCATAGCCAAGTTCAAGGTGAAACCTGGAAGGAGTTAATAAGGAAAAGTAGGACCATGCCAAAGGGTAGGCATGTGGTCCATCTAAGGCCTGGAATAATATTCAGGGACAGAGTATGGTTGCAACAAAACAACTCTCCACTGCTCCACCACTTCCTCAACTCCCGGCCTTAAATTCTCTGCCTCGCTAGCCTAGTGCCTGCCCAGTGCAAATACGGCTAGAGGACAGGAGGCATCAAAGCCAGTTATTGGTCATCTCAACTGTATTAGTCCATTTTTGTTGCTTATAATGTGAATACCTGAAACTGGGTAATTTGTAAAGAAATAATATTTATTGCTTACAGTTTCAGAGGCTGGGAAGTCCGAAGTCCAGGGAACACACCTGGTGAGGGCCTTCTTTGGTGGTGACTTCAGCAACGTAGGGTATCACATTACAAGATGGGGGATAGCTTGAGCAGAGAGACTGCTTCTCACGTGTTCTCCTTTTAAAGCCCTCAGAACCATGCTCATGACCACCATTAAACCATCAATGGACTAATCCATTCACTACGGCGTGGTCCTCACAACCTAATCATCTCTTCAAGGTCCCACCTTTGAATTACCATCATAGGATTTCCCACCCTCTTTACACTGTCACAGTGGGAATTAAGTTTCTAATACATTAAACGTTGGAGGGACACAATTCTATCCATAGCATTAACCATCCATATTTCACCCCAAAGCCCACAGTCCTTATTTGCCTTTGGTGCCTCCTAGAAGTCATCAGTCTATTTTACAGTATTCCCAGGAAATTCATAGAATATTGAAACAGGTAGTCTTCAAAGACAGTTGTCAACAATTGCCCCTCTCCCTGTACTTACCTGCCACTCCTGCCTCAAGAAGTGGAAAATACTTTCTTCCAGTGAGTCTGACCTGACCTAACTTGCTTTGACCAATAGAATGCAGCAGAAGTGACACTGTGCCAATTATGAGCTTAACCCTGAAGAAGTCTGGTGGTTTCCATTCTCTTGGAACCATGAGCCATCATATAAAGTGGTCCAGCTATACTGCAAGAAAGGATACATGGAGCAGAGAGGAGGCCTCACCTGAAAGCCAGTTCCAAGACCATGGGCTTGTGAAACCACCTTGACATTTCTGGCTGGATCAACGTCAGCTGAACATGACTCCCAGAGAGACCCAGCTGACTCTTATGGAGCTATATGAGCCATCTGCTGAGGAAAACACTGCAAATAAGAGAAAATAAATCATTGTTGTTGTCTTGAAACACTAAATTTTGGGGTGGATTATGACACAACAGTAGATACACGAAATTTTCTTCAACATCTCAGAACTATAAAGTGAAATTCACTAGTACATATTATGATACTATAGCAGAGTTCTCAGTCCTTCATGATTCCTTAGATATGATCAGAGACACTGAATCCATTTTAAGTCTAAAATGGAGATTTATGGGAAATGAAAACTCTTCTTTTCTTCTCAATTTTAAATACTGATAAAATTTGTTTGAATATAACCTAGTTCAAGTCATATATTTTCCTAGAAAAACCATCACCCAAACCTCCAGATACCCAAACTAAAATCAATATCATACCCAATCTTCGTTTTCGAAACATATTACGGTAGCAGACTGCAGTGGAAAGTAAACAGGATTTGGCATTACGAGTCCCAGCTGTGCTTTTTACTGTCAGTGTAAACTTTGGAAAATTACTTAACATCTCAGATCCTTTGCTTCCTCATCTGTCAAAAGAAGATAATAATAACAATGGACTATTAGGTACCCTGGCCTTTTTACAACTTTATTATGAAGTTCAAATAAGAAAATCCAAGAAATAAAACTTTTTAGGCTGTAAGATACTTGTGAATGAAAAAATACTCAACAGATCTGTCTTTATGTTGTTGATAGTAAAACACCCAGGAATTCCTGATTGCAATTGAGAAGATTTGAAAATATAATGAATAATATTATTCACCTCTAGTTGTAGCCCAAGTGTGGTTCTGTAAATACAAGGTCAAGGGGATTTGAGGACGCCCAATCCAATCACAGATAACCAAGTGTGATTTTGCATAAGGAAAGTGAAATCTCTTTGTATTGATCCTTTCTGAATGGTCAGATGGGGAGTTATCTGTTTGGAGGCTGGACCCAAAGAGGATCCAAGAGCAAGATCAAGTCATTGTAACATAAAGTATCTCCAGGTTATGAAAAACTTAAGGAGCTGCCCTGACTATCCTTACATCTTGCAGTTACTGTACTCTCACGAGTCTAATATGCACATTTTCATTTTAACATTTAACACCTTCTCCTCTTCTTCGTCCCGCTTCTTCGTGATGCATGAAATAATGGTGGTCCTTGCACCTGGTGGTATCGTAGGTAAGAGGAAATGCAGTAGTCCTGCAGAGGAGATATAGCTGAATTACACTAAATTTAAGACTCTTCAATTTCCTTCCCAACCTGGTTCCACACTCTGATTGTAATTTAGCTTCCCAAATATCTGTCACTGAAAGGAGAGATTAGATAAGCATTAGGGTGAGTAATCTAGTAGGGTTATTTCTCATTGTAAACCAGTAACATGGACTCTGGGTTTCTACTTCCATCACCTAAGGCTCTGATCAGCAGGTTGAGAACCTCTGAGTCTGATCCCTATGGGGCACTTTGGCAAAACACAGTCTCTCCACCGACACTCTGCTGAGAAGTTGCCAAAGCATGGTGATCTCATTGCCTTTCTGTCCTTTGCAAGGCTCTGCCTGGCTCCCATGGGGCGTGGTTGTCCTCTCTCACTGCCTGTACACCTCCATCTGAGCACTTAGTGCTGCCTGCTTACACGGAATCTCTGCACCTGTCACTCCTGCCATCTGCAGACCCCATTCAGGCTCACTTACTAGGGTCTTGTCAGCTGATTCAAGGTAGGTTCCACCACCACGAGGCAAGGGCAAGAGGTGAGCAGGAGGATAAAGCCAGGACGTTTCTGTTCTGCTTCTCTCTCCCTCAAAAGGTGTCCTTGGCAGCAGCTTGCCCTGTCTGTTCTGTGTCTCCTGCTCTCCCCAGGGAAGCTCGTGGTGATTTCAGCTTGTGTCAGGTGACCCGGGAGCTTTGGCTCTGGTGACACCACCTCCCTCTTTGTCCTTCCAGCTGAGGTGTGGGAGCAGTTCACTGCTCTTCCCAGTTGCTCTGTTGCCTCTTTCTGCTCTGCTTGACTTCTCAGCCTTTCATCTCTGAATAACCAACTTCTTGAAGGAATTGAAATGGTTTGTCGAGCTGAGATTAATATATACAGATCTGTATCCCCAATGTGATCAGGAGCGGCTGGGAGTCAAGAACTCCACCTTTGTTCATATACATTTGAGTGGGTACTTGATAAACTGCTGTCCAATTGAACTGAAAATATGGTATGTGAAATCTCAGCTGACAAAACTGACAACTTGTGAAGTGGTTGTTCATTTTAAATGGAGATATTTGCTACTATGGTTAGAGTTGATATTTTAAAAAAATCACCTGTTCATGCAATTTCTAGGAGAACAGAAATCTACAGCAGTCTTTCCTTTTTTAAAAATTGATTATGCGTATTCATGGAGTACAAAGCTGGCTGTCATCACTTTTGCCCCAGATGTGATGGCCAGATCAATACTATCAGCATGCCCGTTACCACAAATTGCAATTATTCCCTGTGTCCCCCACCCAATTAATCCCTGATCTCCCTCCACCTCCCCACCTCCCCAACCCTACTTTGCAACCCTAGGTATGCTGTTTCCCATGCAAGTCCAACACACCACTGTGGTCTTTCTCTCCTTTCTTCTTTCTCTCTTAGTTACCACTTATGAGTGAGGACATGTGGTATTTTTCCCTCTGTGCCTGGCTTATTTCACTCAACATAACTTTCTCTAAGCTCATTCATGTAGCTGAGAAATGGCAGAATTTCATTCTTTTTTATGGCACAGTGGTATTCCATGGTGTATATATACCACAGTTTCCTTATCCAGTCGTCCATTGATGTTATCATGGCTATTGTAAATAGAGCTGCAAGGAACATGGGGTGCAGGTATCCCTTTAACATAATGATTTCCATTCCTTTGGCTATATACATACAAATGGTATTGCTAGATAGTATGGAAGATCTCTGTAGTTGTTTGAGAAACCTCCATACTGTTTTCAATAGTGGTTGTACTTACAGTCCCACCAACACTGTAGGAGCATTCCCTTCTCTCCATATCCTCACCAGCATTGGTTATTCTCCATCTTTTTGATTATAGCCAGTCTAACTGGGGTGAGGTGATATGCCAATGTGGTTTTAATTTGCATTTTCTTGATGACTAGTGATGTTAAGCATTTTTTCATATACCTTTTGGCCATTAGTATATCTTCCTTTGAAAAATGTCTATTCAACTCCTTTGCCCATTTTTTAATTGGGTTATTTATTTTTTTACTGTGTAATTGCTTGAGTACCTTATATATTCTGGATATTAATCTCTTGCCAAATGTATAGTTTGCAAATATTTTCTCCCACTCTGTAGGTTGTCATTTCATTCTTTTGATTGTTTCCTTTGCTGTTCAGAAGGTTTTTAGTTTGATAGAATCCCATTTATTTCTTTTTTTCTTTGTTGCTTGTGCTTTTGGGCTCTTGTTCATAAAGTCTGTGCCCAGACCTTGTTCCTAAAATGTTTCCCCTGTATTTTCCTTTAGTAGTTTTACAGTTTCAAGTCTTATACTTAAGTTTAATCCATTTTGAGTTGATTTTATTATATAGTAAGAGGTGCAGGTCTCATTTCATTCTTCTGCATATGGATATCCAGTTTTCCCAGCACCACTTATTGAAGTCTTTTCCCCAATGTATGTTTTTGTTGTCTTTGTCAAATGTCAACTGGCTGTAAGTTTGTGCATTGATTTCTGGGTTCTTTATTCTTTTCCACTGCTCTGAGCGTCTATTTTTGTGCCAGTACCATGCTGTTTTTGTTACTATAGCTTTGTAGGATAATTTGACGTCAGGTAGGTTTATGCTTCTGGCTTTATTTTTCTTGCTCAGGATTGCTTTGGCTGTTTGGAGTCTTTTGTTGTTCCATATGAATGTTAGGATTGCTTTTTCTGTTTCTGTGAAGAATGTCATTGGTATTTTGATGAGGATTGCATTGAATCTGTAGATCACTATGGACATTTTCACAATGTTAATTCTTCCAATCCAAGAACATGGGATGTCTTTCCATCTTCTTGTGTCTTTAATATCTTTCAGTAGTGGTTGTAGTTCTCATTGTACAGAACTTTCACCTCCTTGGTTAAATTGATTCCTAGGTATTTTAATTTGGGGGTGACTATTGTAAATGGGATTACTTTCTTGATTTCTCTTTCTTTTAGTTCATATTGAAGAATATAAATGCAACTGATTGTGGCCATTGATTTTGTATCCTGAAACATTACTGAAATTATTAACCAGCTCTGATAGAGTCTTTAGATTTTCCTACATATAGGATCATGTCATCTGCAAATAGGGACAATTTGAGTTTGTCTTTTCCAATCTGGATGCTCTTTATTTCTTTCTCTTGCCTGATTTCTCTGGCAAGTACCTTAAGTACTATGTTGTTTAACTATTTAGGTGTGATGAGGGTGGGCATCCTTATCTTGTTCCTGTTCTCCTTACCTTTGAAACAATAACTGAAAAGTAACTGAACATCTAGGAGCCACCTTAAAGAGATGTATGGCTCTCATCACTAATTCTGTGGTGGGTAGTGCTGGTCCCATTTTTACAGATGAGGAAATTGAGGTTCTGAGGTGTTGAGTAACCGCTCTAATTTCACCCATCTAGCATTTAACTTAATCAAAATGTAATCCAGTAATTCTACAACTATATGAATATAAGAATCAAGGATTTGTCAAAAATGGAGACTTCAGGGCCCATATCCAGAGAATATAATTTAGCAGCTCAGAGGTTATGACCCATTTATAATATTTGTGATATAAATATTTGTTTACAACATCCTGCCTGGATTCTGATGTCAGTAATTCCTCAATCACACTTTGATAAATGCTGCACTAGAATATAAGGAAGATTCATCTGTGTTAAATTAGTTTGCTGATACATTCCCATATGGAGTTTACTAACATTAATAAAGCAAATGTATTTCACAGGGCCTAGCTTCCCAGGCCCTGTAGTTTCAGGTATAACCTAACTTTTAAAAATTACACATAGAAATGTTAAGCTTACAAAAGACAGGAAACTTTCCCCAGGCTAAAGTCTCTGTTGTGGATAAAGAATTGTAACACAGCAAAATTGCTGGCTAAAGGACAGATGTCCTTGGTTAGCCTACTGATTGATATGTTAAGAAAGTTCCTTGATACTAATGAAATTGCTGTAAGAAAAGACAGTATTTGCTAAGAACAAGCTTTTGTTGGTGGATTGACTTAACCTTTTACAAATTGCATTATGGAATGTCACTTTGTTTATTTCACTGATGTCACTAGTTTCCACTTGTTAAAACTATATTAGTTCTGCCCATACACTTGTGTTTTGTAATGATTAAATCAACTGAATTTTCTTGTGAAACTTCCTCATCTTTGCAATAAAAGGGAGAGGCTAACTTTGAATCAGTACTGACACATTCAGTTTTCTCCTCCTAATGGGGAAATTACTGAAGTGCAGTCCTTCCAGGCCTCAATGCATACAGACTCCTTGAGTAATCATGTAATTCTTTTTTTCATCTCCATTACACAGGGGGAAGTGTAACATTCCCAGAGCTTAGCCAAGTGCCTGGTACTTAGCTGATAATCAAATAAAGGAAGAATTGATAAATGAATAAATGAATGAGTGAACAAGTTAACCATTTTTGTTTGAATTCAAATCCCGAGAAGTTTTTATTACTAGCTCTCATTTTAGACATCATACCAAAGTTTATTCATTTTTTATCTCATTTAGTAAACATTTGCTTAACTCTCACTATATGCCTGACCAGTGCTAAATACTGGGGAATCTACAGATTTTCACCTACTATTGAAGATACAGGCTCTATCCCTTAAAAAGTTCTACTTATTGTAATGGAAAAAACCAAGCAAATAAGGAGGACAACAGAGTTCTTACTTAAACAAAAATACTTGAATAAAAGTAACAGCCATTACAGGTGTTTGTCAGCCATTATAGGTGTTTGTCAGTCACCTATGGGGCAAGGGTCAGCCTGGGAAGATGGAGTTTAACAGGCTTCTGGAAGTGAAATTTGTTTTGCAAGGCATGAGTTCCAGGGGTGAATCGCACACCCTGAGAGATATGACTCTAATGTAAAACTAT
This sequence comes from Cynocephalus volans, assembly GCF_027409185.1. Taxonomy (NCBI): domain Eukaryota; kingdom Metazoa; phylum Chordata; class Mammalia; order Dermoptera; family Cynocephalidae; genus Cynocephalus; species Cynocephalus volans. The sequence goes on from NC_084473.1 coordinate 12,740,696, forward strand.
CCACATAGTTAAAATAGCAAAACAATTTCCTGATCTTTGGTTTTGGATGGGAAGGAAAAGAATTCTTCTATTATAAACTATCCTTTTCCCCTCCCTGCCCCAAATACATACAAACTTAAAAAGGAAGGGAGGAAGATCCCATGCTGATGGAGTTTGGATGTGTTGTCTGCTCCAAAACTCCAAAACTTTTCTGCCATGAGTAGAAGCAGCCTGTGGACTGTGCCAGATGCAGCTGTAAGAATCGTAAGCCAAATAAATCTTTTTCCTTTATAAATTACCGAGTCTCAGATATTTCTGTTATAGCAACACAAAACGGACTAAAATAGAAAATTGGTACCAGGAGTGGGGTGTTGCTATACAGATACCTGAAAATGTGGATGCATCTTTGGAGCTGGGTAATGGGCAAAGGTTGGAGGCATTTGGAGGACTTAGAAGAAGATAGAAAGATGAGGGAAAGTTTGGAATGTCTTAGAGACTTATGTAGTGGTGAGCAGAATGCTGATAGAAATGTGGACAGTAAAGGCCATGCAGATGATGAGGTCTCTGATAGGAATGAGGAACTTATTGGCAATTGGACAAAAGATCACCCTTGCTACACCATAGCAAGGAAATTGGCTGCATTGTGTCCATACCTTTAGACTTTGTGGAAAGTGGGACTTAAGAGTTGTGAACCAGAGCATTCGGCTGAAGAAATTTCCAAGCAGCAAAGCATTCAGGACGCTGCATGGCTACTTCTAACAGCCTACTCTGAGTTATGGTGGCAAAGGCATAATGTAAAGCCAGAATTTAAAATGGAAGCACAGCATAAAGATTTGGAAACTTTGCAGCCTCACTATGCAGTAAAGAAGAGAACAATGCAAGGGTGAAGCAGATAAACTGGTTGCTAAAGACATTATCTTGGCGGTGAGGCAGCCAGGTGCTAATAGCAGAGAAAATGAGAGGAAAGCTCTGAAGGCATTTCAGAAGTCTGGAAGGGTGCCTCACCCATCACAGGCCCTGAGGCTTAGAAGGACTGAGTTGTCCCAGAGGACAGACCTGGGGCACAGCTGCCCTTGGGAACCTGCTCCCTGCATCCCAGCTGATCTGGCTAGAGCGGCCCCAAGTGTGGTTTATGCAGCAGCCCTGGAGAGTAGAGGCCAGAAACCTCGGTTGCCTCCACGTTGGGTTAAGTCTGAAGGCCAGCAGGATGTGAGAGCAGGAATCATGGCAGTCTCCACTCAGATTCCAGAGGATGTATGGAAAAGCCTGGAAGCCCAGGCAGAGACCTGCTGCCGGGGTGGAGCCACCACAGAGGTCATCTACTAGAGCAATGCCGAGCAGAAAAGTGGGGTTGGAGCCCTCACAGAGAGCCCCCACCAGGTAAATGTCTAGTAGAGCCAATGCAGCAGGGCTACTGCCAGGACCCCAGAACAGCAGGGCCACGGGTAACGTGCAACATAGGCCTGGAAAATCCACAGGCACCAGTGTGGCCCACTGGGCTGTGCCTAGCAGAGCTGTGAGAAGAAGGCTGCCTGATGCTTTGGGGGCTCAGATGCCCAATTGTGCCCAGGATGCAGGACTTGGAGTCAAAGAACATTATTTTGGAGCTTTGAGACATAATGTCTTCCCTGCTGGGATTTGGACTTGTTTGGGGCCTGTTTTTCCTTTCTTCTGGCCTATTCCTCCCTTTTGGAATGGGAATGTGTACCCAATGTCTGTTCCACCATTGTATCTTGGCAGTAGATAAATCTGGTTTTCACTTTTACAGGTTCACAGTTGGAAGGACCTTTGCTTTTGGTCTCAGATGAGACTTTGGACTTTGAGCTTTTAAGTTGGTGCTGGAACAAGCTAAGACGTTTGGGACTGTTGGGATAGAATTTTGGGATAGTATTTTGTATGTGAGAGTGACATGAGTTTTGGGGGACTAAGGGCAGAATGATGGAGTTTGGATGTGTTGTCCCCTCCAAAACTCATGTTGAAATCTGATCCCCAATGTGGCAGTGTTGGAAACTGATTGACTCATGGGGACTGATCCCTCATGAATGGATTAATGCTCTCCCTGGGGGAGGGGTATTAATGAGTGAGTTCTTGCTCTATTAGTTCCTGCGAGAGCTCGTTGCTTAAAAAAGACCCTGGCATGGCACCTTCTCTTTCTCTCTCTTGCTTCCTTTCCCACCATGTGATCTGCTTGTACCCGCTGGCTGCCTGCTGCTTTTCCACCATGAGTAGAAGCAGCCTGAGGCCCATGCCAGATGCAGCTGTCCCAGAATCGTAAGCCAAATAAACCTCTTTCCTTTATAAATTACCCAGTCTCAGATATTTCTGTTATAGCAATACAAAACGGACTAAAATATTTGCCTTCAACTTGTAAAGAGTAAGTGGTTAGAGCTGGGATTCTAAGTAAAGGGTGTCTAAGCCCAGAGACTGGGCTCTTAAAAATTGCATTCACTTAGTGTCCTATGAAACTGGGAAGCCAGGGATGTAAGAGGAACAAGACTCCTCATACAGCTTTTCCAATATGTGGTCCCTGGGCTCCACTTTAACCCACATATTCATCAAGTAAAGGTCATTTTGTCCTCAACTTGTTTTTGAAATTTGTATTATTTTTCTTATTTTATAGCTGGAAGAACTAAAGCTCAAAGAGGCAAAATGGCTTGTTCAGGACCACCCAGCTGGTGAGCAGCTGACCACCACTTGTGACAGGACTTGCGTCACTCGTAATTCTTTTATTTTCCTGCCATTTCTCTTGATTAGTCCTGGGCTATCCTGATAGTAATGATGATACATGCATTGGTAGACCACCTATAACTACAAAGCAATTTAGCATCATCTCATTTCCCCTCTGCAAACAGCATGCGTTATCCCCATTTTATAGCAAAGGTTATTGAAAATGAAATATGCCTGGGATTTGGCAAGCCACACAGCCATGAAATGATTGGACCATTTAATTTAACTCACCTCTTACTTTAGCCTGAAATTTCCATATTTGGAAGAAATCCATTTGTTTCGGGGTTGTCTTTATTTCCCCAGAGTGATTTTTTTAAGTATAACTATTTAATATGGAAAACCATTACTATTCACTCTGGAGTTTAAAAAAAGAAGAAAAAAAAAAAGAAAGAAAGAAAGGGACATTGGACGGATTAAACATTAGTTCAGCTGTAATCCAAGACCCTGTTTTTATTCTCTTAATTAGTAGCAAACCACTAAACCATACCAGATTTGACTTTTGTTGAGCAACAAAAATATTTAAAATGGCCACAACATTAAACTTTCAAAATATTTGTAGTAACATTTTTCTATAAGCTTTAGTATTACTCTTTAGGACTATCACATTTGACATAATTATACCTTGTAAATACTTCGAATTTTTAATGACATCCTTTCAAGAATTATTACTAATTATTGTACTTGACATGACAAACTAAACATGTTGTTTGACGTAATTACAGTAAATAATTCAAAATGCTAAGTATGCTTAGACATAGCAATTAGCATAATTAAGTAAAAAAAACTATTGTAAATTTCTATAGCAATTCACCTTCAAAAACTAGAATTTTCTAGAAGGTTTTAATAAAGATTGAATGATGTGACATAAAATTATTTTTTAAATCAGGAATGATGAAACATTTTCAATGGCTCCATAAGACATGAAGAGATGATAAGAGAAAACAGAGAGGGAAGAGCTTGGTGTTGTGTAAAGGGTGAAGTCTGTAGAGTTAGCCAGATTTGAGTGTGAATCCCAACCTGGCCATGACTACCTGGTTAGCTCAAAGCTAGAGACAGCGCTTTTCTGCATCTTTTTCCTCTAGAAATGGGGATAATGATATTTGCCTCGAGGCCTGATATAAGAATAAACTGAGGATATAAAGTGTTCATGCAGTGCCTGACACCTTGGAAGAGCTCATTACATTTGGGTTTCCTGTATCCTGGTCCTTAAAGATAAGAACATGTTGGATGTGGAATCCTAAGCTACTTGGAAGAAAAATAATGAGCATTAGTGGTTAACAAAACAAACAAACAAACAAAAAACAATCTGAAAAGGATGGGAAACGATCCCCGATCCTCAGGTATGTGAGAATATGGTGAGGTGGAATTTGTAAACATAACTGCCAGAGAGTCTGGCATATTGTCGGCTCTTTGTAAGTGATAGTTTCTTTTCCCTTCTATGAGAACAGACATTTAAACTGAGGCTGAGAGGTTTAGCGACTTGCCCAAGGTTAATAAGCAAGTCAAAGCAGAACTTGAACCCGAGGCTGAGGCCTCTGGGGAGCTCTTTGCACCGGCTGTGTGTGGTGAAGGGGGCTGCTGTATGTCAGAGATGCAGGGCTCCTTCTGTCTCCCGCGGAATGTCAGGGCTGGAGAAGTCGACACCATTTTCATCTGCATCTTGACACCTCCCTCCATGTTTGTAAAACACTGCAGTAAAGTAACTTTTTTGTCTAAGATAGACACCTTATCAGACATCTCATCAGGGAAGAATGACTGTCCAGGCGCTCATTTTTTTAAGGTGAAAAGACACTAAGACAGGATGTTATTATGATGCAAATGAGCTGACTGGCAGGAACAGGCTCCCCGGGGAGGTTGGGGGTGTGTGGGGGGGAAGCGGGTGCTACACAGCTCAGGAGGTAGAGGCAGAAGGCACAGGTCTTGGCTTCTGCTCCAAGAGCTCCTCCAAGCCAGTGACTGCAGACTGGACCACTTAGCTTACCTGAGACCTTGAACTCCATGGTGCAAATGGGTTTTTGCAGCTCAAGTGAGAGAAGAGCTAAACAACATGGGCACATGTTTTTAAAGATCCACTATCGGCAGGGAACTTTGCTAAGCACAAATTCTGGGAAAGGGAGGAAGTAAGAGTGTTACAATGTAGAAGAGAAGCATTTCCTTACCATTTTATCCTGAGACCACGAGCAGGAAGAACCGTGGTACAGAGGAAGAAACAGGAGAAGTGGTTTAGGTATTGAGAAAGCGATATGGTTATTTAACCCATTAATCATTAAATGAATCTCCCTTGTTGCTTTTACTCTCCACTGACAGAGGTGCATGTGAGCATGTGCGTGTGTTTGCATGTGCGTGCACACACATGTGTGTGTAGGGCTGCACTCAAGCACTATACGTGGTCACAGCTTCCAGGCTTGAAGGAATGTGATGGACTAGGGAAGAACCAATTTTGGAGACATCTGCCTCTGCTACTAACTAGCGGGGTCACTTTTCCTAACTTCTCTGAGCCCAAAGGTATTTAAATATAAAATGGGTAGGTGTCCATAGTGCCTATGTCACAGGATGGTTAGAATCAAAAGGGAAGCAGGTCTTTCCGCCGCTCCTCAGGCATCCTTGTGCATTCACACAGTGGTGCCTTTCTGCAGGTCTCACGGTAGCTCCGTGTTCCCTCTTAGGCTCTATCATTTATCCAGCAGCCTATGTGAATGCACTTAGTAAGTACTGGATTCTTCACCCATTTCAAATGTATCAGGTTCTCACCTTTTCTGGTGTATGTTCATCCTACATGAAACAGCCCAGTTACGAAAATGCTAAGTATACGACCGAATTTGGAAGCAGAAAACCCAGATTTGAGTCTGGCTTGGCCAGTTACATGGCACGTGCCTACGGAAATGGCATTAAACTTCCCTAAGCTCAGGTTCTGTCACTTGTAGAATGTCAGACTGTTGTAGCACAGTGGGAGAGAGGAAACCAAGTCATGCAGATAACAGACAGGAGACCCCTTGAGGAGTCCAGTGGAGAAGTGAGGCAGAGGCAGCAGGGATGGAAAAAGATGACGGGTGCACACACACACACACACACACACACACACACACACACACACACACACACACGTAATTCTAAAAGAAAAGCAGACAAGACTAGTCAACTGACCAATTATGGGACCTGGGGAAGTGGCAGAAGCCAAATTTGGGTGGCAGGTCTACATGAACAGAGCCTGGAGAGAGACAGACTGGAGGAGGAAGGCAGAGCCTGATTTCATCTCAGTGTAGTGCAGGTGACCGGGCACATCAACCCTCAGGCTGGCTGGGCATTAGGGACATAAGTGTGCATCATCCTCCCATATGAGCGACAGCTTGGGTGTCTTTTCCACTCCACAGAGAGGCATAAAGAAAGAGGAACACAGAGTTCTAGAAGCCACTGTGATTGGATGAGAGAGAAATGGAGCCAGTGAAAAAGTCAAAGAAGCAGGATTAGAGAAATAGAAAGTTACAAGACTTCGCAATTCCCTGAAGCCTTAGGGCCAAAGCAGGGAAAGAGAGGAGGAATGCGGGGGGAAGGTTAATAGAGAGAAACGATGTTAAAAGCAAGAGGGATTTGGAGGAGGAGAGATGGAGGAAAGATGCCTGACCAGCCATGAGGAGACATTGGCAGCTTTGCAGGGCCCTTCACGGGTCCAGACAAGCTCTCCACACCCAGCGTCAATACAAGGAGAGCATCTGTAGGCTTTGTACGCTGTAAGATTTTATTCTCAAAAAGGATTCTTTGCCTGATAATAAAAAAAGGCAGATAATTTCTACTTCCTGCAGCTACTCCATATCTACTACCCTAATCAAATTTCCATATAAATTTATGGGCCAGCTCCCTGTTTTCTCTCCTGAGCTCATTCTTTGTCTCCAGCTTCTTCACGATCCTGTTCCTTCAGATGTGCATCGACATCTCGTATCGTGGCTTTCCCTTGTGGCTCCCAACACAGTGCTGCTGCTCCTGGACACCTCCAGGTCTGAGCTGGGAAGGTGGCAGATATACACCCATATATTTTCAGTTCAGGGAAGAATCTAGGTGGGGGAAGTTTAGGAGTGAGTGTGCAATGATGGTCAGAGCACATGTATTACCTGCCTTGCATGGGACAAAATGGCAAGGAGGTACAACGGGGGACAGAAACAGCAAGAGTAAGAGAAATGCTGGTGTATTTTGACTTGTCTTTTCCAGATTGGAAAAAACATGTGCGTGATATAAGGTCAAAATAAAGCTGTCAGAGAAAACAAAGAGATTAAATGTGTTAGAGAGCGCGGAGAGAGTGAGCAGACAGAATGCCCAAGAGAACACAAGCAGAGGGTGTTCTCTAAGAAGAAAACCCCATCCTATAGAAGGTGATAAATGCTCATCGTCATTTAGAGATGGCTAAATGAAGAAGGCAAGGACGGGAATGCACAGGGAATTATCTGGATGTAGGAGGACATTAGGTTTCTTCAACCTCAGTCACAACATCAGCCTGGGAATCTCAAATCTATCAAAATACAGCAAAAAGGGGCCGAGCCCGTGGCGCACTCGGGAGAGTGCGGCGCTGGGAGCGCGGCGACGCTCCCGCCACGGGTTCGGATCCTATATAGGAATGGCCGGTGCACTCACTGGCTGAGTGCCGGTCACGAAAAAGACAAAAAAAAAAAAAAAAAAAAAAATACAGCAAAAAGAAGGGAGAGTGGAAGGGAAGGAAGAAGGTGGAAAGTTTATTGAACACATTCAGCATTTACATACATTAGTATATTTGATTATCACACTGTTAACCGAGGTATGTTTGCATGACTGCGAGAAGTTAAATAAATGTTCTTGAAATCAGGTTTTAGTTTGGGGTTCAATCAAGACTCGAATCTGGACCTATCAACTCCGTAGATCATGTGTTTCTATATAGTATTTTTTTCAACCCCACTTACCCAGAAGATCTGGATCTACTTCTCTGGCTTTTCCTCTAGCCGATCCTCAGCTCCTCCCCCACCCCCATATCCCCCACTATCCTACTTCATCATAGACATTACAATCAGTTCCTTATTCCCAAATTTATTCTGGATCTCATTCCCTTGTTCACACTTGCTCCCCTTTCTGAATGACCATCTGTCTTCCTCTTCTGCCCTGGCACATTTGCCTGGCAAATAACCAAGCAGTCTTCAGTCCCTTCTAAGGAGCCTTTCCCGACCTGCTCTCTCCTCCTGTCCCCCTATAGACTCATATTCTCTTCCCCATGCAGAATTCCCTCAGAGAACCTGCCACACACCTTTGTGCTGACTTGCTTATGCATCTCCTACTCTTACTAGCATGTGAGCACCCTGAGTGCAGAAGTATTCCAATTCATCTTTGTACCCCAGGGCTTGGCACATGTTTGTTAAATGAATGAGTGAATGGATGCATGAATCGAGATTGACCTCTAACTGAAGAACCACATGTTTTTTTCTAGTCTACGTTGGAATTTGTCATGCTGGCAATTGGAATTAGAACCTTTGCAAATACAAACCCCAGAAATACCACATTTTAAAATAAACTCGTTTTTGTTTTGTTCTGTTTTCTTGGATGCTTTGTTCTTCCTGTCAGAATTTAGGACAGAAACTAGAATAGGCAATTAGCATGACAGCCCCAGTGATTACTCCCATAATCTGCAGTCCCCAAGTGGTGGGAAATAGAGGCTTTGGGTAGACTTTGAGTGTATTTCCTTATTAGGAAATCATAGTGATTTCATGAAAGTCACAAAGGAAATGTTTTTACTGAGAAATAGCATGCTGTAACTAATGAGGAAAGGAAAAAAGTATGTACTTTTAAGTCCCACATATTAACACTATGCCTAACTATGAAATTATGTATTCAGGAAATTCTAAGCTTACACTTGGCCCAGTTGAACAGAAAAATGTTAATTTATCTGAACCCCCTTTGTATAAAAAGACATCTGACATGGTTATGGCTTGCGGCAATGTGCCTCTTGTCAGTTTCAAAGGCACTTTCTCAGTCATGCTCTCACGTAAGTCTCACAATGGATAGGTAGCTTTCACATGTTTAACAGAAGTGGAAATTGAGGCTACAATTTGTCAAGTGACTTGTCTGAGAACACGCATTGGCTCAGAGCCAAGACCAGGTCTGCCTGATACCCATGGCTCCAGAGCTGTACTCCTGTGTTGATGTGCAAACCATATATAGTAATCCAAATGAATAAACTCAGAGATTAATATAAAATCATTCACATGATTACTAAAAAACATGGTAGAAACTCCTTGTTTATCTTTGAAATGCCCTTGAATAATCCTTCAAAAATTATTTTAAACGAAGGAAAACAAGAGGAAAACAACACTTATAGCATAAGCAACTCTGGTTCCAGTGCTGGCTCTGATGACAAATTCACTGTTTGCCCTTGAGTGAGTCATTTTTTCAGATTTGACTTTAGTGAAAAAAATATCAGGTTTGGACTTAATAATTTCAAAAGTGCATTTGTCTCTATCTTATGCTGTGAGAAAGCAAGTGGCAAGAGTAAAAGAAAAAAGATTCTGGATATCCTTCTAATGACGAGTTCTTAGACCGGAAAGGATTGTCAGGCAGGGTTGTTAGAGGCTGATAAGCACCCGCCACCCACCAATATTCCTTTTAAAATTAATTAATTCATTAGTTACCTGATTATCTGTATCTTGTATTTTTACTTGGGTGTGATTTCCAGGAAATTCATCTTCCTGTGAATGTTTTTTACATCTTCTATTTGTCCTGGTCTCTTTCAACACGGGCAATGTAAATCACTGGTGTCAGGATAGCATTAGAATAAAGCAAGAGAATTATTCAAAGGGGAGCAGAATTAACAGCACATATCCATGAGTGACATCTCAGTTCAGCAAAGGCGAAGGAGCAGATGTCAGGAGGGTTATTGTGAATCACTAGCATCGGGAGAGTCGATACTTTTTTATTATGTTCTTTACATACCATCAAATCTTTTCTTCTTTTAAACACAAGAATTTTGTGAATGTTACTGTTTTTCTGGGCAACTGTAAAGGAGAAGGGAATCCCCTTGTTTCAGAACTTTAGTGAAAAGTCTTTTGAATAGCCTCATATTGACACTAATACCGTGTTTAAAATTCTTTCTTCAGTATATATACTCGCACATCCGTAGTTTCCATTTATTAGAAAATGCCAAGCTCTTTCCATTTCCGTGATGCACACCATTCTGATCTTCATCATACACCTACCACTTCTCCCTCATTCTAGCTATTGGTAACAACCTCTTTGATTTCTGTTAACTTTATTAATCAATATTTAAGCAAGATTTTTGGGTCCAGGGCTTGATTCAATGTGTTCAGACAACACATTGGGAATGCCGGGCTGTTCTGGGCACTGGAGATACAGTGATAAATAAGCACATAATCTCTTGCCCTTCAGGGGTTCCCCAGCTATCAAGGAAGACATGTAAAAAGAAATCACCATTTAATGTGATAAGGGCTCTAATAAGAATAAAGTGCATGGCAGAGTGAGCTCTAAGGGAAGGGCTACCTAATTCAGGATGAGAGAGGGTTCAGTTGGCACAGACTAAGTAATATGATGACAACAAACAACCCTAAAATCTTAGCAGCTTACTATAAACCTTAATTTCCTGCTTATTTCACGTGATGATCAGATTCATTTAGGATTGTCTACAAGTCATCATCATTCTGGAATCCAGGTTAGGCGCAGCAGCCCTTGTCTGGGACATGTGGGTCTCTTGCCAGACGGCAAAGAGGACCTGTGGTGGAAGGACATGACCGGTCAGGAGTGGCACTTGTCAGTTCCTGCCGTACTTCATTGGCTAAAGCAAGTCACATGGCCAAGATGGACATCAAGGGCTGGGTTTATTTAATGTTCCATAGGGAGGAGTCCAGTGAGGAGCAGCACTCAGTGTTTTGAACAATGATACTTCCTACCTCAGGCAGAAATGGCTGTCATTTATTGTGGCTACAGCATGAAGTAAGACCAAGTGTAGGTGAGAGATGAGACTTAATGTTAAGGCAGAAGATAGACAATGCAGGACTTTGTAGTACTAAGAAACTTGGATTTGATCCTTTGAACAACTGTAGAATTGGTGGGGTTTTGCTTGGAGGTGGGGAAAAGGGGTATTGTCATCAGATTTCCAGTTTAAAAACATCACCCTGTCTGGATCGTGGAGAATAGTTTGCAGGCATGGACTGCTGGCAGAAACGGAGGAAGGGAAGGTGGTCGCAGAGGTGATGGGGATAAGCACTCAGGGGGTGGGAGTGGACAGGAAGCAGAGACTGGAGAGCTTGAAGAGTAGCTCAAATTGCACTTACTTGAACTGGACGCATGGATAGAATGCGATTGTTTTTCCCATGAAATGATAAGTTAACACTAGCAAAATGTCTAATGTACTTGCAAAATATGAGGAGAGACAATAAATGCCTGGTGTCAGGCTCTGTGGGGCTCCAAAAGATCTGAGAGAGTCTTCAACTGTCTCATTGCAGCTCTCGCAGGTGCAATACAGACAAGAGATGAGAAGCCAAAACCGGATTTGCTCTGTGACCTCAGACCTGCCAGCAGAGTCTCCCGTTTGTTTGCGCAACACTTCACAGCTCACTGAATGGAACTGTTGAAGCTCCAGAGGCTTTGCAGTGAGACAGACCTGAAATACAGTCCCAGTTTCAGCTACTTATAAGTACTTTGACCTTGGGCAATTTACTCCATCTCCTTGAGCCGATTTCTTCATCCACAAGGCAGGAAGAAGGGATGGAAGAAAGGAGAAAGGAGGGAAATGAGGGTTCTCCAGAGAAACAGAATCAACAGCGTGTGCATGCATATATGTAGGCATACACACGCGCGCACACACACACACACACACACACACACACACACAGAGACAGAGAGAGAGACAGAGAGAGAGAGAAAGACAGAGAGAGACAGAGAGAGACAGAGAGAGAGAGAGAGAGAGAGATTTATTTTAAGGGATTGGCTTATGCAATTGTAGAGGCTTGGTTTGTCCAAAATCTGATGGAATAAACTGGAAGGTTAGAGACTCAGAGAAGAGTTACAGTTCAAGTTCAAAGGCAGTCTGCTGGCAAAATTCCTTCTTGCTCAGGGGAGGTCAGTCTTTTGTTCTATTCAGGCCTTCAACTGACTGAGTGAAATCCACCCACACTATGGAGGGCAAGTTATTTTACTCAAAGTACGCCCCTTTAAATAATTTACATGCTAATCTCATAAAAGAAAAATACCCTCACAGATACATCTACAATAATGTTTGAACAAATATCTTGGCACAGTGGCCCAGACAAGTTGACATATAAAAATAACCATCACAGAAGGGAAAGAAGAAAGAAAGGAAGAGACGGCAAAGAATAATTAAGAAAAAAGTGATAATCTAAGTTAAAATCCCAGGACCTGGTAGTGGCTCACCAAACCATAGCTTATTTTATAACTGTTATTGGCATTATATTATTCTTATCTGTTTGTCCATCCTTATCTTGCAGATGACAACATTGAGACTTAGAGATAAGTCCCCTGACCCCAAACAGGCAGCCTCTCTACTCTGTGTCCTATTGAGGTCTTTCTCATCAATCATTGGATCGGCTTGGCCACATATCAGTCTCTGGCTAATTCTGAGATGGGACGAATACTCAGGTTTTGTATGTAACTGACTTAATTCTCACTCAGCAAGGCCAATCAGAATGATCAACTGAGAGTACAATTGAATTCATTTGTAAATGACAGAAACCAAACCTGACCTAGTTTAAATTGTCAAGTGGGGCTCCAGAGATTCCATCTCTGCATAATGGGAGCTAAGAGTTCCAACAGGCTTTGTTCTATCTAGACATCATCGATTCATTTGCTGATTTAACAGGACATTATGAGCATGTACTATATATTCTATATGCCTAGCAGAGCAGTAGGCTTTGGAGGGACCCAGAGGAGTAGAAAACACATGTATTGAGTTGCTATGTTTCTGGTATTTTATTCATGTGTGACCTCATTTGACTTTAAGCTGGATTCAGCTCTGGAAGATATAGGTCTCCCTAGTTTTGTTTCTTTGTTTTAGCTGATGAATAGGTTGTAAGAGGGCAGGATGCTGCATCTTGCCTCAGGATTATGCAGGTGAAAAGCTGAAACATCAACATAAGATGTTAAATTGCTATCCAAGACAAGCAATACAGAGTGTGGAGGTGCAGGCAGGTCAGACGGACCAAGCACCCCGGGCTAAAGTGGTCGGAAGGGAAGGGTACGGCATTAAAAAGAACCACGAAGCCGCCTCAATGAGAGCTAGCCCCTCTGGAGGGCCAGAGAGTTAGGTCCAGAGATGAGCCCTACTCATACACCTCATTAGCAGCAAAGTCAGAGCAGAGTATCTGCCGCCACCAGTGTGAGACGCCCCCTGCCCCTCGGCTCACCCCTAGCTCCCTCCCCCCAGGTGCAGCCCTGCCCCAGGATTTGCACTCTGAAGACAGTTACGATGCTGTGGCATGAGAATAAACTTTGAGCCAGAAAAACAAGTTTTTTGAGTCCTAGCTCTGCCAGGCATTTGCTGTACACTATTAAGTGAGTAACTTGCTGTCCCGTAAAGTGGCGATGAGAAAGCTGACTTTGCAGGGCTGGCCCTAAGGAGCAGTGGCTGGCGTATGTGTGAGATGCTCAGCTCAGTGCCCGGCACCTCTTTGGTTCTCCAGATCAGGTGCTATGCTCAGGGAGCTCTGGGAATGAAATGTCTGCTTTACCAAGAACACAGCTATTTTCTTCCTCAGGAGAAACCCTCCTCTTCTGAGCTGAGATTGACAAAGGAGGCTATTCTGAGGACTAATTACAGAAGAGAACACATCTGGTGAGTGTCCCTCTCCTGCTCACACACACTTACTGGAGCTGTAATGTGACATGCAGCCAGTCTTGCCATGAGGCCCCAAACCTAGGTACCTGCTGGCAGTGGTTGCTTGTAGCAACGGCAGGGGGAGGGGAGCTGGGAGGACGGGTGTCACTCACGGTGTCTGTGTCTGACGCTGCTCATGAATGCTTTTTTTCTTTATGTGTGTGATGGGTGAGGGAGCATGGCCTTGGGGGGGAGGGGAAGTCCAGTGGGGGTAACAGGAGAGGAGTGGAACTTTCTCTCTGCCTTTATTGTCATGTATCACTTCTTAAAAAATAAATGTCTAGCTGGGGAAAGTGCTTATCCTCGTTTATTTGCAAGTATGTCAGTAGGGAGTGGAGACCCTGCCTCATCCCACTGCAAGTCACACTAACCCTTTTCTGGAAAGTGATTCTAGCCTCTCTGGGGCTTTAGGATGTGAATCTGGAGAGGAGCAAGGCTGAAGAAAAGACGAGAGGAGAGGCTATTGAATCCCACAAGAAATTATACCACGGGGAGGCAAACATCATAATAAAGCAAGCCCGAGGGTGTTTGGAATGGCGGTCCATGTTTAGCATCCCTATAAAGGGGGCTCGCAGTGACTGGCTGGGCTTTCCCATAGCATCGTCCTAGAAAGCCTGCGGGGACTTACCGGGTACCTCTCTGAGCTGCAAAACCTTAGGCAAATCACCAGCCCCGCAGTATCTCAGGTCTCAGTACTTTTACCCATCAGATGGGAATGACTTCCATCCTGTGGGTTGCTGAAAGGATTCACCGCAAGAAAGTTCCTATCTCAACGCCAGGCATCTGTGACATTCGAAAGTTGCAAATCCCATCCCTGGAAGGAACGCACTGCGATGGAGCACTGGAAATGAGCTAACAGAGGAAACTCCCTGCCAGCCTTGCTCACCTGCCCCACGTGCTGTGTGGTCCTCACTAGCTTTTCCAGACTTCGCTGCTTTCTGGGTGCTCGAGGATGAGGGTGCGTCCTTTTGCCTTCTGAGATGAATTCAACTACTGCGTTTTCTGTGCTGTACTTTTTTTTTCTTTGCAATTTTGTGCAACTACCATACTCTTTTAATTATATAGCTATATAATATAAATTATTGCATAAGGTAAATCAACTCCTGCATCTTGCCTTAATGTTCTAATTTTTCATCCACTATTTGTTCATTATTCAAGATGAAATTTAGAAACATTTTATCTTTTGAAAACTCTACAGATTTGACATAAATTGCATTAAATCTGTGAATTAATCTGGAATAGATTAATATTTTTGCAGCATTAATCACATTATTATGATATAGGTCTCAATCATATAATCATATCTCCTCTCATACTACAAGTAATATCCATTTGTGATTTTTGTCCCCAAATTGGTGCTCATGCCTAACCCAGGGCCTTGCATGTAGTGAATATTCATTACATATGAGAAAACATACAGCTCCAGGAATATCAATTTATTTATTTTTCTGCCAGAATTTATAGATTCTGTAATCTTTCAATCTTATAATTCACAACAATTTCTAAAGTATGTGTCTTTTTTATTTTTTAAATGAGTTGATCAAATTGCATTCATCCAGAGGAAAAATGTAAGCAGATCAAAGTTTTAAAAAAATGCCCATTTTTAGTAAACACCTTTTTTTCACAGAATATCTGCATAAAATAGCACAAAGCACTTTGCATCTATAAAATCTTTCACTGTGGTTCCATATTTTATATTTGTAAACAGGTTAATACTGAATATGTAAATAATTTCAAGATGAAATTTGATAAAAATATATTATATTTATCTGAGTCAATAGCTCAGAAATTGACATGGTGAATTCTTGTTTTGACATTCTAAATGCCACAGATTTTTAACAACTTAGATGACCAGAAAAATAGCATCATTTTAATCAAGAGTTAGAAGGTGCATCCCCTGACTCCCTTGGCCTCAGTTTCTTCAACGTGAAATGTTGAGATTAGTACCAAAGATTGTGGAGGGACCTCAAGCCAGTTACTTCTAGGGAGCTATTTCCTCACCGGTGAAATGTAGAGTTAATCTCTAAAGGGATCGTTCAACCATCACTGACATTGAAGAGGTTATATTCAAAACTTCCGACAATCTACAACATTGATGAGATTATATCTCAAACTGAGTTGCAGCCATCAGGGGACCTACTGTCACCTTTCATGGTGGTTGGTGAGAATGGAGAGACAAAGAGCCACCGAGTTTGCTACGCCCAAACCTGCAACAACACATGCAAGTCAAGGCACATCTGAAGACTACCCAAAGGAAACCCAAGACAATTTGAAATCACTTTTTTTCTAAAGCTCTGAGAGCATGTCTAGATTTAGATTGTATGTTCTTTGTTAAAAGAAAATTAATGTGTTAAAGGAAAATAAAAGGAAGTGACAAAGCCAAATGTTTTATGACTGTCAAGATGAAACCTTCTACGTGGCTATATGCAGGCACTTCCTGCAGCTCATGAAACTAGATCAACAGCTGAAAACTATGTATTGATTCTTCAGCCCAAGGATAGCCTTGCTCTGTAGGGTCTCAGCCTTTCTGTAGACTCTGAAATCCCTGGTCAGCCCCTGGTCCCACCTCCTGCCATGGTCACCTTTTGCTTCAGGGATGCTGTGGGATTATTTTTCTAACATACTTGAATCTACACCTGTGGAGCTGGCATACACATTGCACTCTCTCTTTCCGTCCTGCCTTCCCTCTCCTCTTCAAACATATCCTGAGCACCTACTGTATGCAGACAATGTGGAAACAAAGGTGAATCGGCCCAGTCTTGGCCCTCAAAACTTACCTGCAGTTGATACAAGTGAATATTTGAGTCCGTTATGATGGAGGCTCACACAATAGAAAGTGATGGGGGGCGTGATGCACTGATGTTCAGGATCTTGGGGAGCACAGAGGATAGAGTGATTACCTGTTCCTAGAAGGTTTTAGAAAGGATGAGGAGGAATTTACCGGAAGTCAAGGGGTGGAGGGAGAAGGTCATGTCAGGCACAGTGTATAATCTGTATGAATGCACAGGAAACTTTCCCATAAAGAGGCAATTATGGTTAGACACGTCATAAAGGATTTTCATTCTCAGAAAAGAATCAAGTTATCTTTGTAATGACCAAATATCTGTGTGACCATAGTACCTATTAAATTATCATCATCGTTATATGTATTTGAATTGAACTTATATGCTAAAGTTGAATCATAAAAAATAAAAAGGCTGGAAAATAATATGGCTGATTGTAATGTCAGCTCACCCCTTACAATCTATGTGATCACGGCCAAGTCGTTAACCCCTTTGACTTCATTTATTTATCAACTAAGTAGGAATAATACCAAGGTCTACCTTGCAGAGCTGTTCTCAAGGTCACAGGTGGTGGTGCAGTTAAAATCCAGTACATGGCACATAGTTGGGGGATAGCTCTGTCCCTTGATATGCTGAACAGTCATGCTCCATCAACAGGACAATGCGCCAACACCAATTTCAGAGACTATCAAGTTTTGGTTGAAGGTCCTCTGTATAAATGCTGCCTGAGCTCTGCCCCTTATTATAGAACAGCCAATTATACTGCCTCCTAAAGCAGCACTCTTTTTCCAAGGAGATTACTCCTCAATTGATTTCAGTCGTCCCCTGGTCTACAATCCTCTGGGCTATGACAGCATGCAGACTCTTATAAAGACATTCAATACTGTGATCAAATGAAATGATATCATTTTTATCCAAAGTTGAAATATGCACTGTTTTGAGAGGTTAAAAAAAATAGGGCCTCTAGGAATAAAACTATAATCAGCATGAACTGTTTAATTGCCTGGGAAGGTGAGAAGTATTCTTTAAAATGAAACACTAGACAATACTGACCTTTCACATGGGCACAATTTCTCATGCAGAAAGACAAGGAAGTACGTGCTTATTATTTGTGACTGGCAAACACTGGAGCTTGTGGTTCAATTTCCTTTTTCTTCTTTCTTAGGTTTCTCTTGTGGATCAATATTTTAAAATCTGTCATAGTCTTTGCTGAGTGTAGAGAACACTGGGGGACATAAGAGTATTAGCAGTGCCCCACAGAGAAGAAGCCATTTTCAGCAGAGTTTGTTTCCTTTTCCCGATGGGTTTATGACTCAGACAAACAGATGTTCGACTATGACGATGGTAGGCCTGTGTATTAGAAGAGAAAAACGCGTTGCACTTTGATCGGACTATATTGATCACATATTCATAAGCCCATGGCTCTTCTTTCTACATTTTGTTGCCTGCACCTCCACCTTCTCACATGTATCATGAGCTCCTCAAGGGCAGACAGTGTGTCTCACTTTTCTTTCATTTCTCAGCATCTAACAGAAGCTTAACACATTGTGGTCCTCAGTAAATGTTGTTTTTCTTTATATTAAAAAATCAAATATTTATTAAAACCACATTATGTGTTAGACACTCTGCTAGGAGTTACTTCATGATTCCTGCCTTCCAAAAACTCCAGT
Organism: Cynocephalus volans; assembly: GCF_027409185.1. Taxonomy (NCBI): domain Eukaryota; kingdom Metazoa; phylum Chordata; class Mammalia; order Dermoptera; family Cynocephalidae; genus Cynocephalus; species Cynocephalus volans. Next base: position 12,758,710 of record NC_084473.1, read on the forward strand.
AGTTCAGAAGGTGAAACAAAAATGCCTCAGTGTATGTGTGCACAGTGATGAAAGACCCTCAGACTTCCAGATGAATGGGACAGCTTCCTAAAGGAGGTACAGTTTGATATGGGCATTACATACTGACTTGGAGTTTGCCACCTAGGCAAACGAGGAGAAGGCAGATACCCTAGTGTGTTTTCAATGGCAAATAAATGAATAATTACATGGACAGCCTTTCCAACTCCACAAGTCTGTAAAATCGAACCACGTTGCAACATGGAAGATTCCCACCCACTGGGATGCAATGTGATTACATTTCTAAAAAGAGATTGTTTGGCTGAGAACATTAATGTGGCACAAATGGCCCCATGAGCCATACAGGCGATTAAGAAAGTGTAAAAAAACTTACAGTTGGGTCTTGCTATCTGGTGTTGGACACGTGATAAGATCAGTTTTACCAGCTTACCCAGGGGACCCAGCACAACATGTCCAGGAGCAGGTGTCCAATTATAGCCTGCACAGTCCCTGCCTGTGCCAGCTGGGTGCTCCAGGAAGCTGACCCTGAGATGAAATAGGAGTGCAAGAGGATCGTAGGGTAAAGCTTGTGAATGATAAGAGGACGGGGACACCAGGTTGGGTGCATAAGCTTTCAGACCATGATGCAGATTGGCACCTGCTAAAATAAAAAAAGGCAGACTGTGGTTAACAGCCTGGGCAGGGAGAGACTCATACAGCAGGGCAGATCTGACAGGTTCAGCCAACCTAACAGGGAGCTCTGGAGCAAGGACTGCCTGTCAGAAGAGGGCCGTGCCTGGAGGAAGTGGCCAGGCCCTACTACTGTTGCCACGCACAGTCGTTGCTTCGGGGCTTCCCAGGAAGAGCACAGCCTTGTCCTGGAATTGTCCAGCAGTGCAAAGGGGAAGGTCTGCTCTGGAGGGAGACCCTGGTGGTCACCTCTATGGCCACCGCACCACCCAGCACCACGTCTACCTCTTCTGCTGCTTCTGCGCCATGCTTGGCCCTGGCTCGGGGCTGGTTCCACTCTCCAGCCAGGGATCCATGGCCCAGATCCACAGTGCCGATTCTGTCTGGCTTCCTGTCCACTCTGCACACACCCCCATCCCACAGGTGGACTTCACCCTTGCTCTGGGGCTCAGCCACCACACTGCTCCAGGTCCTCCAGGAAAGGACCCTATGCTGCCGACCTCTATCCCCCAGGCTGGATACTGGCCGTGAACTCCAAATATGGGGCTACTCTCCTTCCTTTCCTCAGGACTGAGAGACCAGCTGTTTTCTTTTCATTTTTAAATTGATGGTGATTATGGATCCCTCCCAGGGTTCTGGAGAGGATTAAATGTGGCAGCAGCTCTGAGCAGACATCATAATCCAGAGAACAGGATTAGATGTGGGGGATGGCTGCCATGTTCTCCCCGGCCTGCTGGGACTCACCACCACCCGCTGAGCTCCGGGCTGACCAAGTCCCCGGCTGTGCCTGGGCGCCCCGTGCACACTGCCTCCGTGTTTGCTCTTCTGCTCGTCTCTCACTCGCCACTAGAGTGGAAGCTCCCTGAGAGTGAGCATTTTCTGCTTTGTTCCCTGTGAATCCCTAGCCTTCAGAGAACAGGGGCTGGAAAATAGGAAGCACTCAATAAGGATTTGTTGAATAAATAAATGTGATCCTCTCCACAACTCTCAGAGGAAAGTGTAATACTGTCTACATTTGAAAGACAGGGAAACCAAGGCTCAAAGAGGAGAAACGATTGATGAAAACTGCCTGGTAGTCAGAGCTGCTCCAAACCCAAGGTCTGATGGACTCGGCATTGACTATTCATTTGGCTCCCATCCCCCGAGTGTGCAGCAGTCCTAGCCAGCGTGTGCTGTCAAACACCTGCATGCCCAAATGCCGCAGCAGAGAGTATTTGGGGTGTCAATTCTGTGTCAGACATGTGAATCTCTTTTTCTTATTTAATCTTCACACCAAGCCAGTGAAGCAGGTACTAATACTCTCCCCATTTCATAGATAAAGAAATTCAAGCTCAGAGAGGTACTGTGAGCTGGGAAGAGGAGTACAGTTCTGGGCATGTTTGCTTCAGCCTCTTCAATTACTGTTCCTTCTGCTGCGAATGCTCTTTGCTGCATGTCCATCTGCATGCTGCTTGCCGTCCTTCAGGTCACAATTCAAAAGACACCTAATCAGAGATGACTTCCTGGATGACCTTGCTAAAGCACCCCAAATTCTCTCTGTACCACATTATCTCAATGTGTCTGCCGCTTCTCATCAGAACGTGCTATCACCTTATTCACTGTCGCGTTTGTCCCCCCTCACTAGAATCATGTCTCCTCGTGCACAAGGACCCTGTCTCATTTATTGCTCTATCCCTGGCATCTAGGCAGTGCTGGGTGTACAGTAGGAGTTTGATAAAAAGTTGTAGACTGACAGCCTCTTTCTACTACTCCAGGCAACTTCCTTTTTGGCTGGGGGCACACTTTGTGTCTCCTGGGCTTTGTGGACCTGTCTGGTGTAAAGGGACCTGAAGAGGATGTGAACTGAATGCCTGTGCTACTTGGAGACAGAGGAAATTGCTCTAATTTCTATATCCTCTGAAGATGAAGATTACATCTTTGCTTAGGAACTCATCCCATTGTCTAATCCACCCTGCCAGGAAATTCTTCTACAGATCTGACCTAAAGTTGTCCAGCTGTGACTGAAACCAGCTTTGTCCTGGGTGGTCCTCAGCGGGGGCAGCTGGTGAAAGAACTGTTTGTGATGAATGACACAACGCCCCACTCAGACCTCTCGAGGAGAGGGAAGACGGGGCTTTAACACAGGGTTACAGCCCAATTGATTTAGCAGGTCCCAGGGAGGCAGCAGGTGTACAAAGTCCCAGAGAGCCTGGATGATCTGCACTCATGTCCCACTCTTCTCTGACCTGGTGGGTGACCCGGGCTAAGTCATTTAACCCCCAGGAGCTTCATACTGTTGTCAACAGTGTGCATAATAATACCTGTGTCACAGCACTGTTTCTGTGTGAGATGATGCTGTGAGCTATTGTTTGTTGGTTAGTTTCTTCATTTATTTAAAAAATGCTGCTAACTTATAAGGGTTTATCAGCCCAGAAAAGAAAAATGACCTGCCCAAGCTCACTGAGCAAATTTACGGTAGAATTCAGACCATATCTTTCTTCAAAGTCAGCGCATTACCCTGGTAATTTTCCCTTATCCCTCACACTGCCTTGAAGCTCCTGCTGACCTTTTCAAAACTATAAGCAGAAAAGTGTTTATTCAATAGAGAGAGGGCTCCAAAGCCAAATCATTTTTAAACCACCTGATGTGCGCCCGAGAGGGGACTTTAGGCCTCAGGGCTGCTTCATGCTGGGCTCCGTATGTCTCCCAACATCCCCGCATCTCACTCCACTGAACTTGCTTGAAGCTACCCTGTCCCCATCCCTCCATGGAGTGCGATAGTGTGGGAGCTGACAGTGCAAAGAGGTGGGAAGGCCACGGCTTCGGATGTGGGGTTCCATCACGGGTGTGTGCAGTCCTTTCAGATACCTTCCTGCAAGGCAAACTCACCTGTGACCGATGTTGTCACTGTTTCCACCTCAAATAAGCACTTCCCCACTATTTTTCCTACAGGCATCAGGTTCAGAATAAATCCTTAGTGCCAGAAGACATCTTAGCATGTCTTATGGGGAAGCTGAAGAGTGCGAGGGTGTGTCTTGCTTGTTGATTTTGTGGCAGAGCAGGGCTGGAACCCGGGCCCCTGATGTCCACCTCTGTGTTCTTCCACAGCAACACACTAAAGCTGCCAGATGAATCCCACGGAGTGAGTACCATAGGCATGGAAGCAGTTTCCTGCTCCACCTGAGTATGGAATCGTGACATTCTTGAACTGATGGATTCTAGCAATTGACATGCCAGTCATTGTCCCATACTCTGCCTCATTTGGTACCTGCGGCTGCTACTGCTGTGGGTAAGAACATGGGATCTAGAGACAGATTACCAAAGTTGACAACCCAGCCATACCACTTGCTAGCTGTGTAGACTTAGGCAAATGACTTCATCTTCTCTGTTCCAATGTCCCATCTATAAAATAGTGAGAGTCAATATAAGTGGCTTCATAAAATTGACGTGAGTATTAAATGAGTTACTAGATATTCACTGCTTAGAATGCTTGGCATTTGGTATGCACCGAGTGAATGTTAACTATCATTTAATTACTGCTATTTAATAGATAAGGAAACTGAGATGACCAGATACCGTGTCAGAGACTGAATTAAAGAAATTAGCACCAAACATTCCTGACTCTCACTGTAACATCCTTTCCTCCACATTAGTTAAGTTAATAGAATCACAAAATGTCAACAGTAGGACTCCCTTTTGCCTGGTTTCTTTGTTATGCAGTGGGAAAACCATGGTGCAGAAAGGGGCAACCCTGGCCGTGTACTTAAGCTACCTGTGGAGATGCCTGGAAATGAAGGTTGCTGGGCTCTACTCTGAACCTACAGAATTGGCATCTCTAGAAGCAATGCCTGAAATTTTGTATTTTTTTTTTTTGTCTTTTTGTGACCGGTAAGGGGATCGCAACCCTTGGCTTGGTGTCGCCCGAACCGCGCTCAGCCTGTGAGCACACTGGCCATTCCTATATAGGATCTGAACCCACAGCGGGAGCGTCGCTGCGCTCCCAAGTGCTGCACTCTCCCGAGTGTGCCACGTGGGAGGCCCGAAATTTTGTATTTTTAACAATTATTCTCACAAAGCTAGCTCAAAACATTGGTGGACTGGTGTTGGAAATCACTGAATTAGAGCATTTCATCCCGGCTTTGATAGACTACCTGGATGTTTATAGAGGCATGTCCAGGCCAGTCATCTACAAGTGATTTTTATTTTACTTCTCTTATACGTATATTTATTTACTTATAAATTATATACTCAAACTACTGCACTCAAAGTATTATGCTTATTATTGAACTGACATACAAAATACAGAAATTCAAAAAAAGAAGGGCTTAGAAATAAATGTAAGTAGAAGCTCCAGTGTCATCTTCCCATCACAGTGGGTCTCCTGGAGCATTGCCTGGGTGAGCACACCCCATTCTGGAGACCTCAGCTCTAGAGACACAGAGGTTGTTGTGAGGCACCGAGAGGCATGCAGACTGATGCTACCCAGTCTCCTGTCCTGTTCTGTCATTTGTGAGTACGAAGTTTTGAAGGAGAACCTGGCACACGACCCTAAGGGAAATGGCTTCCCTGAGGCTAAAGAACTGCTGAACTGGCCACTGGGATCCAGTCTGTATCAGGCCAGCTCCCCAGACTTCTCCCTTATGCCTTCCCTTCTTGTCTGTGCCACAGGAAGGAGCAGTGCTAATCTGACTGAACACATGTTGAGTCATATCTATTGGTGGGTGGGTCACTGTGCGAGTAAAGGTCACCCACATGGGTGTGGCTCTTCCTGCTATGTTCACATCTGGCCAGAGAGGTAACCTGACTTTCAGGGCAGGTCAGACTAGCTCTCGTACCATTCTTCCTGTCTTCTCTAGCTCCAGATATCTGCTTACAATCTAATGGGAGAGAAACAATTGGGGACTTAGGGATCTAAAGATACATATCTTAGGCCACATGCTTGCCTGAGCTTTGCTGGAATTTGTACCCAACTCAGCTGACACTGCAGTGTGCTAGTGTCAAAGTTGGGCAGTACAAATTCTGCTGGCTTTGAGTCATATAATTGTTGGTTTCACTGCTGAACACTTGGGTGACCTTGGGCAAGTCAGTTGATCTAACTGGATCTGTATTCTCATCTATAAAATGAAGACACTAATATCCACGCTGCCTAAGTCATTGACTGCTATGTGGGATGAAATTTGAAAATGTGTTTTGTAAACTAAAACATCCCATCCAAATGAAAGAGATAAAGGACCATCAATGGAAAAGTATGCATATGTATGACTTTTTTTTTTTAATGCAGTACAATTTGAAACTTGTTGGACTTTTTCTCTTTAAACAGAATTCTCATTAGAATTAGCATACTAAGAAAATTTGGTAAAGACCTTGAAAGATAGGGAAAATTCATGTAAGATGCAATCATTCATTCTTCATTTCATGTTAGACAAGTACTGAATTCCTATTATATGTCAGCCATTCTCTGCCAAGTACTAGAGAAAGAGAAATGTGTACCACGCAGTTCTGCTCCTCAGTGAGCTCACCATCTAATGGGAGAGAAACAAAGAAGGAACCATGTGGTCACAGTGATGGGAATGTAAACGTAGCACCTGTGGGAGTGACCAGAAGGCCCAGGTTCAGGGAGAAGTTACTGAACTAGACAGAAGAAGTCATCAAGCTAAGGGTGCGGGGTTGGGGGATTCCAAATGGAGGAGTGGGCATGTGTAAAGAATTTGAGATGAGAGAAGTCTTTGTACCTTCAGAGAATTACAAAGAGCCCTGCATGGCTAGAGCATCCTCTACACACACAGGGTGTCTGGAAAGGAGGTTAAGCTGGACATAGAGCAGTGGAGGCTTTACCTGGAGAGGTGACGTGCTCTAATTTCTGTTTTAGAAAGATTATTCTGAAGATGTCTTAAACTAGTTATGTACTGATATAAGCTAGAGACAGGGTTATCTAAACCTGGCTGAGCCATCAGAATCATTCAGTGAACTTGTACTAAATTCAGATTGCTGGGTCTCACCTACTCTAAATCTGAGTCCAGGGATGGCTTTTGAATATGCTCCCAGGCAATTCTCATGAAGCCATATACATTGTAGTAGAATTAATGATGACCCCCCAAAGATATGCACTTGTCCTAAACCCCCTAACCTACGAGGGTTACCATACTGGAAGAGAGTTTTTCAGGTATAATTAAGGATCTTGAGATGTCCTGGGTTTTCTGCGTGTACCCTAAATGTAGTTACATGCATCCTTACAAGACAGAGAAGACAAGAAAAGAGAGAAGAGGAGGTGACAACGTGACCTCAAAGGCAGAGACTGGAGTGATACAGCCACAAGGCAAGGGACACCTGGAGCCAACAGGAACTGTGAGAGGGAAGGAACGAAATCTCCCCTAGCTCCTCTAGAGTGAGCGCAGCCTGCCAACTCCTGGACTTTGCTCTCCGGCCATCAGAACTTTGAGAGAATACATTTCTATCGTTTTGAACTACCCAGTTTATGGTACTGTTTCAGCAGCCCTAGGAAATGAATACACCCAGCAACAATAATTTAGCTTTTCATTTGCTTGGTTCCATGAAGGCAGAAGAAATGGTAGCATGGACTGAGGCAAAACTTAATACATTGCTAGATGGGGTTTATAGAGAAAGAAAACAGCAAATAGCATGCTGAAACAGAAAGTTTAAACCTGAGCCACAGCTCAACCCTGGCCCAGGTTGAGCTTTGAACATCCATTGTTCTTCTCCCTTCCCTTTCCCCCCATTTTATTTCAACGTCCCAGGCTCTTTCTCACTGTTGCTGGAAGTGGCCATATGGACAACCTTAAAAACAAACAAACTTATTTCTATCTTGCTGGAAGTCACGTTCATCAGCTATCAAGGGAAAATTCCAAGTTACTCGTTGCCTTGAAAAGCCAGGGGTCTGAGAGGGCAGGTTCGGTAGTGTTTCAGTCTTGATGCTTTTACAGGTGCTGTGCAGGTCAGAAACTGCATCACTGAGACATCAGGGGCTTTATTCATTTTGTCAGGTATAAAAAAAGGATTTTGAATGTGTGCATCTGTTTGTCCAGCTTCTTACCAGGAGCCATTTATTTAGAAAGTGACTTTCATGATAACAAAGAAATTTCCCGAGCATCTAACATAGCCCAGGCCCCACGGAAAGCAATGAGGACACACAATTAAATTAGATAAAGTATTTTCCCTGAAAACCATTCACAGTCTAGTGTAAAGAGACACAGTACAATGTAAAAGTTGAGGAAAATGACTTTGGGTCCAGACAAACCTCAGTTCAAATTCAGGCTCTGCCTTTCGTTAGCTGAATGCTTATTAGCAAGCTTCCGAGCTCCTGAAGCTTTGGCTTCTTTATCTGTAAAAGGAAGATAATTATGTCTACTCTTAAGGTTGTAGGAAGGATTTCATGAGTCAATATACGAATATGCACAACCTTTGATGCAGTACCTGTTACAGACCAGCTCTCAGTAAAAGGAAGCTACTGTTACTTATTTGTGCTACAGTAGAAGTGGGTAGAAGATTCAGTAAACATGACAGAAGAGAAGGAAGTCGACCTGGCAGAGTCAGGAGAAGCTTCCCAGAGCATCAAGGGTGGTCTGGAGGCAGCCGGAATGGCTGGGACATAGGGTTCTAGCAGGACATCAGAGAGTAGAATCTCGAGAGGAAAAGTCAACAGTCCTGGCTTTCGTGTCTGCCTTGACCGTGTAAGTCATAGGAAGAGACTTACGTGGTTCTGTAGGATTTTTCTATGCTAATTGAGAATTAACTTTATATCCTCTAATTTCATACTCAGGAAACAGAAACTATGTATTCAACTAGCCCAGTGTTTGGCCTCATAAAACCACAATGAACACCAATCAATCCATAAAAGAATTAAGATATTACCCTTCAGTTGGAGAAGGAGCCATTTTATCTAGGAGAATTTTCTAAAAACAAATTTTTATCCTGCTTAAGCCTAAAGCAGATATATAAAAAATATATAAATTAAAGAAAATTCAAAACAGCTTTTATAAAAAACTTCCTAAATGCATTAAACATTTCTCATGTTTTGCCCCCCCAAAGTACCATATTGTTACATCTGAATAGCATAGGATCCTCATCACACGTGTCATTTATTCAGTGGCACCACTGGTGGACCCAGTCTCAGCCGTTCACCCACCTATGTAGCGCTCCCGACTGCATGGCTCTTACACCAGCCACATCTGCTCATGGCTTCATCATGAGCTTCCTTTTTAGCTGCTCTCAGTGTGCTCTTGTCAAGCCTAATCATGCCTCAAAAAGTGCTTTCACACCCCTAATCTTGACTTATCTCAATCATCATGACAGTCTTGGAAAGTGAATATCATTATCCTCATTGTAAAGACAAGGACTCAAGTCAAAGATATTAAGTAATGCTCCTAAGTACACATACTAAGAAAAGGCAGATTGAAGTCGAGTCTATTTGACTCAAAATCTAATCTTCTTTCCATACCAAAGCCTTTTCCATTTTCGCTTATTCATTCATTTATTCACTACACAAATATTTGCTGGTTCCACCATGTGGGCACCATGCAAGATGTTGAAGCTTACCATTTGTGGTCTTCTTGCATCTTTTTCCTATTTTAGTTCTCATTGTATCCCTTGAGATTTAGCAGATTGTCTACTCTTTCAGATGCCTGAACTTGGGTTCTGAAGGACCATTGTCATGTCCTTCAACAGTATCTTCTATCACCTGGTTTCCAGCTACCGCTCAATCCTGGTTGCTTTTCTCTGAGTATGCTCTATTCATCCATGCTCCTACAGAAGTACAGTGCTCGGATCCATACAGAATCATCCAAACTGCCTTGACCAATGCAGAGCCAAGCCAAACTGTTTCTTCCTTATTTTGGAGTAGCTATCCCCAACGTAGGCCAAGAGGACTGTGGGAAAATGGACTTCTAGTCCAAAGCTGTACTCCTTTCCCATCTCCACAGTGACCTCCCTTATACACACTTTACCCCCACAAAGAAAATTAGAATGAGGTAGACCAAAACAGAAAAGGGTCATCAGATGTGAAAATTATTTCAAGCCTCAGAACCCACAGACATCTGAATGTTTTTTTCCCTATCAGTTCAATGCACTGAGCTGCAGATTCCACAGTCTACTGTTTTATTAGAACTGCCTCTAAACACTTGAATAAATCTCAGCAGAGTGCTCTTCTGAAAAGCCCAAATGTTCATGGAAGAGATGTTTAATCATGGTGCTCTGTGTTTTTAAATAAGATGAGGCAAGTGAAAGCCAGTATTCCATAATTCATGATGTGCACTCTTTCAGAAAACTTTTTATTAAGAATTTGATTAATAGTCTAATCATATTGCACACAAAGATGACTCAGAAGCTACAAAACTCATACAGGTTTGAGGAAAAGCTAAAAATACTTTGAGAGGCCTTTTTCTCATGGATGATGGGGTAGTCTAGAAATCAGAATGAAAAGTCAAGCAATGCACTCTCATCTGTTGCTTTTAGAAAGAAAACTTCTTGAGGAGACTGAATTAGCTGAGCATTAGATCTGTTCAGATGGTTGCTTCCTTAAATGGGAGAGAAGGCACGGGGAACCCAGAGGGCAGTCAGGCCTGCCTGGTATTGACTCAAGTCTCTGCCATGCATAGCCTGTGTGCCCCACAAGCTATTCAGCCCATCTTAGCCTCAGTTTCCACTTTTATGGTTGTGAGGATTAAGTCAGGCAAAGCATGTAAAATGCCAGCTTCATAGCAGGTACACAATAATCAGCAGCTGCTTTTAGTTTTAACGTTAACCAAGTTACCTAGATAGAAAAATCATTGTTCCCTTTAAAAGCAAAATAGGCAGCTATATTTTTCTCTAAATACCTGTGCATGAGACCACCAGCATTTGCCAAGCCTTGTCTTTGCATGGCAGAGTCTAGACTCACACAATTAATACTCACATTATCTGGATGTGGTCCTTAAACATACACGTCCATGTCCTAATATCAGGAACTTATGAATGTTACCTTATTTAGAAAAGGAGTTTTTGCAGATGTGATTTAATTAAGGATCTTGAGATGGGGGGAATTCTGGGGAAACCATCAGAAGTCCATACCTAGTTCCAGTCCAGAGTAACAAATTAAAGAAAAAGCTATGCAGTAAGGGAAAGTGACAAATTGAACAAACAGTGAATTGAAAACCGGAGACCTGGGAGTTACCAGCTGCCTCTAACAGATATGAATCCAATCTTGGCCCTACCAATTTCCTATATGATCCAGAGAAAATCATTAACTTTCTCTGGAGTCCATTTTTTTTTCCCCAGCAGAAAATGTAATGGCTGGAAAATGTTATTTTTAGGGGTACTTCCGATAAGATCCCCAAGTACTATCTTTAGGAACTTTTCTTGGATATATCTGGAATCTGAAATTTGCAACAAGTTATAGCTTGTTTCTATGGCCACCTTGCCAAAGTCACAGGCTTATATAAAGTCTAATAAAAACTTTCAAAATACCATTCAACACAAGATTGAACTAGATACAAAATCCAGGGCCATTTTGAACCTTAACAGTTGGGGAGGCATTCATTTTCTAGGTATCAATTTGTCCCTTACTATATAAGCAGGTTTTCCCTATATGAATAACCCTAATATTTCACATCACTTTGCAGCTTACAAAGTGTTCTTTTCTACACATAGTCACTGATTTCCGCCCTGCTTGGTAGGCAGGCATTATCTCCAGGTTATAGAGGGGGCAGGTCAGAGTTGTGTGCCTTATGTTAGCAGAGGTTAGAGCCAAGAGTGAACACAGCCCTTATGGAGACAAAACCTCTGTTTTTTCCACTGGTTCTTCAGTGCCCACTGGTGATGGGTGGACCTGAAACAGCATTACAAAAGGATCCATTTTTTGATTCTATGAATTAGAGAAGTGACTCTAGCAAGCTTGCAGTCAGTACCTCTCATTTAATAAGTGAAGGTCACTATTTGTCCTTGAAGGCTGTGGTATTATTGATTTTCCCAGCACCTGGAACAGAGTTGAACAAGTGACACTTGATAGAGGTTTAATGAATAAATAAACAAATGAAAGATAAAATTAATTCATTCATGTGGGAGTTGAAGCCCAGAGAGGAAAAGTAACTCGCCCAGAATCCCCCAGCTAAAAGTGCCAGGACAGAATTTATTTCTAGATGTCTCACTGAGAGTGTAATATATGACCACATCTCTTGACTAAAGCCTTTCTTCAGTTAAGTAAAATGATCAGAAGCATCTCTTGCAGCAGAGCCTGGACAATTTAAATGACACAATTTTCTAATATAAATTAAAGATGTGTGGCATAAGCTTAAAATCACTGTTTTTGTCTTAGAATAAGGATATGGGATACTGCAAAAGAACATGTTAGGTTAAGCTGGGAAGTTTCCTAAAAACCTATGTGTGCTCTGGTGAGGCCGCGGGGCCCAAGTTCAGTGCCTTCGTCTGTCTCCTGTTCTCACCACTTCCTCTGCTCTGAGCTGCAGGCCTGGCTTGTTATGTTTTTGTTTCCTTCGGCATAACTGCTCCAGTTATGTAATTGTTCCCTTCACCGTGAGACCTCAGAGGTCACTCACTATAGCATGATGTCAACATGAGGGCATCCTGTGCTAATCAGACGGCAGGGAGAGCAGGCTCCAGCTACTCCTGCATGACGCGGGGACCGCCTGCTTCTCCTCCCAGCTCAGGAGGCTGCCACTGAGAATGTTAAGAGTAACAGGAAATAAAATGTGTCTGCAGCATCCAGGAAAGGAGCTGCTGACTTTCCCCACCCCCCAGGGAATATCACAGTGAGACAGTAGAAAACCCTTTTGGGCACCTGGAGCTAATCCGAGGGCGACTGTGGTACTTGGGGGCCGGGGCTAGAGGGAAGTGCGATTCACGGAATTCACTGCTGGGCTTAGCCTGACCATCTTGTCCAGGTACAATCAGAGCAGGTCAGAGACTGATAGGTCCTAAGGGACCAGTTTAATACTGTCATTTGTTCCTCCAAGAGGGGAAAGGAAATAACTAAGGTCACTCTGTGGGTTTGTGTCAGAGTTAGGTCCAGTTTCATTTGCCCAGAGTGCTCATGACTGATTCAAATCTGCCTCAAATGTAGCAAAGTAGAAGGCATCAGGACTAGAGGATCAAATATTTAGTACCCTATGGAATTAGACTGTCTACTCCCTTCTGCCATGAATGAACTTGGCAAATTGCAGGTATGTAATGCTTAGAATGTTTTGCAGACTATGCAAAATTGAAAAGAGAAGCCCAGTTCCCACAAGCCATTCAAAATCTGTGTGCCTGCTCCACACCTGTCTCCCTACCCCACTTCAGCACATCTGCCTTACTCGATCTTAACCTCATCTCATTTCCCAAGCTACACTCCTCAGCTGGCTTTTGTGATAGAACAGCCCTGCCCCGTTTCTTGAACCTGCACTTTGTTCTCTACCACCTCTGCCCCATTAGCTCTAATTTCTTTAGAGCTGTCCAGACCTCAGTAGCCCCTAAGGTGCTCTTCCTGGACTGACCTTGCTGAGCAGAGTCTGCAACCATGATATGGGCATTGCTGTATCAAACTGAAGTCATTTACAAACCATTTCTTCTGATTCAAAGAATCAGAAAAGAGAATTAGATACGAGCCAGGAAATAGCCTCATTGATTTAGTTTCTAACCTTTGGGGTAGCTCTTCTATCTTGGTCTAAATTTTCTTCTTCTCTTAAAGGAAGCAGTGACACTTGAGCTCTGGCTTCAGTGTCACACAAGTTTATGAATTGGAGGAGACCATGCAAGTTTAGAGAGAGGCTTTTCCAAATTAATGACATCTACCATCAAATCTGTCATGAAAAAATTCACTCCCTAGAGAATTATTCAGCTAAGCAAATGCTATGCAAACGTGAGAAACTGCATTGATTTTCTTAATGTCACAAGCTATAAGTTAATTTATTAAAAAAAAAAAAATGGATTATCTTAGTCCACTGGGAGCCATTTCTCTTGTGATTTTTTTTTTTTTTTTTTTCCTTCCTCTGAATGGAGAATCTCAGATTGAAACATTCTGGAGGTCTAAAGAAGCTGAATTCTGCCCTCAGAAGGACAGGTGAGGTAGGACTTTGTTCTGCTCTCTCAATCTCATTTGGTGCCTCTTCCCTAAACCTCCAATTCTCTCTGGATTGTCTTTCATCGTTCATGTATCATCTCTATCTCAAAGGAAGAGACAGCACTTTTCCTGTCTGAGATTAACCTGGCCTCTTAACTCAGGATCCCAGTCATTAATTACCCACCCCCCTTTCTAATTCTTCTAATGTGCTCCTCCCAATTGATCCCTCTGGAATCCCTCCCTTTTTCATTGCAAGAAACCCAGGCAATCTCCTTAACATGAGACAGACCAACTTTCTGCTCTGCTTATTTACAAATACCTGTAAAAGACAGGCCTCATTATCCTGAAACAGGGACTTCCTGCCCCTTCATCATATCTGGCCCCTTTCATCTCTTACCTGATTCTGCACCATGGTCTTAGACCATGACCTGGCTTGCAGACCTGTTCTATCCACCCCTCATCCTTCTCTACACTGCAGGCAGAGTGCAATGCCATGTCCTTGGCTCACTCCTGCTCACTCATCCACCCCAGTGTTTCCTCATTGTCTCAAGAAGCCCCCTCTTCCTGGCCTCTGCCACGTGATCCAACACTATCTAGCTCATTCCCTCACTGTATGCACCTCTGTTAAGTCACACCTTCCTCCCCTTACTTCAGAGAGAAAATGTCTGGAGAATTTTTATTAGCATCCCTTATGTGGCTTAATTAAGCATGGATATCCTTAGCCCACCCTTTAGCATCCTCTTTCCCCATGAACTGGGTAAATCCAGAGCATCTTCAGGAGAACATGGAAGACTCCAGCAGACCTCTCCAGCCTGATTCCCTCCACCTCCAACCCAGGTATCGAAAATGTCCTCCCGAGGCTTGGTGATGGTATCTGTATTTTTAATTCTTTCTCATTCTTTAATATTTATTCTCTCCATAACACCTTTCTTGAATGTCAGTTCCATTAGTAACAGTGCTAATAGTAAAAACTGTAACTAATACTTGTATTGTACAATTTTATATCATGTTCATACACTGTATTTTTTAAATTAAACTTTTTAAATTTGAGATAAGCGTAGATTCAGATGCAGTGATAAAACAGAATACAGAGAAATCTCATGCACCTTTACCCAGTTTGCCGAATGACAACATCTTGAAAACCTACAGTACAATGCACTATCCCAACCAGAATATTGACACTGATGCAGTCAAGATGCAGAACATATCCATTATCACAAGGATCCCTCACGTTGCCCCCTTATAACCACACTCACATTCCACTCAACCCACCCCTTCCTTAGTCCCTGGCCCACTAGTATGTTCTCCATTTCAAAAATTTGATCATTTCAAAAATCTTCTATTAGTAAAATCATGTGTTACAAAACCTTTTGGGATTGGCTTTTTCAATTTGGTTTCATAGTTTCATTGTTAGTATATATAAATGATATTGTTTATGTGTTGCTTTCATATCCCATTACCTTGTTGAAATCACTTGTTGTTTCTAGAAATTTGGGTTTTTTTGGGGGGGGTAGATTTCTTTATATTTCTACATAAAAAAATCACATCATCTGTAAATACAGAGGGTTCCCCCCACCCAATTTGCTTTTATTTATTTATTTATTTGTTTATTTATTTATTTATTTATTTATTTTTCTTGCCTTATTGCAGTGTCTGGAAATTCCACTACTTGATACAAATAGCAAAAGTGGACATCCTTGCCTTACTACTGATCTTAAGGAGAAAGCATTCAGTGTTTCACCATGAAGTGTGATGTTTTTCCTCTTTGGAACCATCAGAGAATCCATCTGGGACTCAGTTTTTTAATCAGCACACCATGAAAACTAGATTTGATCCATCAGTGATTTACAAAGTAGAGTCTTTAGGAGGTATTCCTGGGTTCACGTTTTTCTGTTTTATACTATTGGTATTTGTATTAGTATTGGGACCTTTGCAACCCTTGATCAACATGGTGGTGCTTCAGTTTGTGTGCTCTCTGTGGGGCACTTTTTTCATTTAATGTTATCTTTAACCTTAAGTGTGGTAGGTGGTGTTGCATTATTTTGCACCTAGAGACACTGAAATCTAGAGAGATTAAATGACTTGTTGAAGGTCACACAGAAAGCAAAGAGCAATGCCTCTCTGCTTGTGCAATGCCTATGAGACCAGAACCACAAGTAATTCACACAGAGACTTAGTAATATTGCTCCCATGCATATCAGTCAGTTCACCAACTGTGGCTGAGCACATACTTTGGACCAGGCATTGCACAGTGTCCATTCAGCCTACAGAGGAAGAAAATGGAAATTTAAGGCACTGAGCTCCTTGAAGACAGAAATCATATTGACCCATCTGTGGATCCTAGCACAGTGCCTGGAACACACAAGCACTCCGTGGATAGTGAATAAATAAATGATTTGTGAATACAGGTATTAAGTGACACGTTAATGACTCCAGCTTGCATTCTGAGGCTCTCTGAAGGAAGAATTTGAGCTAAAATTTCAGAGCTACCCAGGATTTGTTTCAGAGGGAGCTCTAAGAGAGCACCATTTGGTGGAAAGAAAGGTCAGATTTGAGTTTAAACTCCAGCTTATCAAAGTCCATATCTCTTCACTCTGGGGCAGTTACTTAGTCTCACTGCACTGATATTCTTCATATATAAAGCAGGAAAGAAATACTTACCTCAAGATTTATTAAAAGGATTCATGCTCATGTAAAGAGCTAACAGAAAGTCTAGCTTGGAATAGATGCTCAATAAAAAGTTTCACTTATTTATTTGACTTCCTAAAAAAGTTAAATCAGGATCTGTCTTTATAAAACAGAGTGATTTATTGGGAAAAAAATAGTAGTAATTTTAAGAAGATATATGTTTGATTTATTTAAGCAGCTTTTTCTGGTCTTTTTCAGAAATGCCCCCAACAGAGTATTCAATTGTAGCCAAAATCATGTTTGTTACTACTTGCATTTCTCTAAATAATTCTTACTCAAGGAACCTTGGTCAATAGCCAGGGACAGGTGGATGAGTGACACTGTTCACTTCTCTCAGGCCAACTCTAGTTTGAGCTATTTAAATAAATGCATCTTCTTCCAACAACAAATCTTGAAGGTTAACTGCTTGAAGGTAAAGTATCTTTATGAAAAGTTTTAAGTTGTCAGCTCCAGGAGGGCTGGAGATAAAGTAAACTCTCAACATGCTGCTTTCTGTTTGGGTGTAAATTGACCTGTTTTCTTCTGAGCTTTGATTTAAAACTTGTGCCCTGTCTAAATCATAGACCAGTACTCCAGAGAGAGGGTTCTAGATACATGGAAGATGGGGAAAGGAAAATTCAGAGAAGATCTCAAGGTAAGTTGACAGTATAGTAGCCCTGCTGAATGAAGTCACACATAGTTTCACAGAAACCTCCGTGAATTCTCATGTTTGGAGATGAAAGAAAGAAAATGAAGATTGAATTCCCTTGTCATTAAAATTCCTTCCTAGACTACTGAGTTCATGTGCATTTGAAAGAATTATCTAAGAATCAGTGTTAATGCTTAATTGGAAGACAGAGAAAACCAAAACGTCTGACAAGAGAAGTCAGCTGAAATAGAAATGTCTCCAGGCACTGAAATGTTTGACAGGCAGAAGAGTTTGTGATGTGAAGTACAGCTAATGCGAACATGAGTCAGCATCAGATAACTTTAAAAAGTTAAACAATTAAGCTTACATAATAGCGATCTGATTGAATGTCTAGATTTGGATTTAATTAACATTTCTAACCTCTCTTTGTCAGTAATTATATATTATTCATTTTAAAAGTGGAGAACCTTCATTATTAAAAAAAAAAAAACACAACATTCGTTTTACAGCCTATCTATGAACTTATTTCCAAATTTAGCAAAGAAGCTATTGTCCTTCCTACTCCCCCAGGCTCCATCCCACCTGCCACACACAAAACTTACAATTAGTTTTTAAAAGGAGAAGAAATTGAAGAAGGGGCCCCCAATCACAATTAGCTATAGGTAAAATTGGAATGGAAATAATATCATGAAATTAATTCATTAGAATATTTACTGTATGGCAGACCCTTTTCTAGACACAGGGTGGGAGTGGGGTAGGGATTGTTAGCAGAGCTTAACCAGACTGAGTTGCCACCTTTGAGAAGCTCCCAGGCAATGGGAAAAACAGATCACTAAATAAATGCCATTCAGGCTAAAGGAAGTATAAGTCTTCAAAGGAAGATAAAATGATTCTCTCCAGGTTCTAACAGAGCAGGTGGGGAGGAAGGTAAGCAGGATACTCTGGGATTGGTTCCTGAGGGCCAAGTAGAATGTGCCACTTGCAACATGGTAGAAGTAGTATAAAGCTACATTGCTCCAAAGTTGATGATAACCCAGAGAATCCGCTCTCACCAGATCAGCTGAATTATAGTACCTTGAGAGATCTGGGATAAGTCAGTCATCATGTCCACCTGTCCTAAAAATGTTATTGTAAGACCACTTTACTTAAAAGCAGCCATAATGGCACCAGAAAGCTATAAAATAACCTGAGCTGCTTCTTGTAAAGCTTACCCTGGAATGCTGCATGTAGGATGTAAACTAATAACAATTCCAAAATCTATACGGTGTGAACAATAAACGGAAAACCTGACCAAGTGATTAGGAGGGCTGTCCTTCTACTTCTCTCCGTTGATTTCTACCCCTTCTTGTGATTATAAAATGCTAAGCTCTCCTGGCCTACTTTGGAACACAGTTTTCAGGGCGACCTGATCTCTGTGTCTCTCTCGTTGCAATTGTCATATTGGCTCAATAAATACTTGCTATATGTATAAGGCTTCAGTTTCTTTTTCAGTCAACATTTATTACAAGTTACGTGTTAGCATATAATTCTATTTTACAAACTACTTTAGAAAGAGTGGACGTGTCCAAAAAAAAAAAAAAATTTCAGAGGACAAACAGGTGTTAACCTAGATTATATTAGAATAAGATCCAAACTTCTAAGTGCTGTTGGCATGAGATGGGGGAAGGAGAGCTTGAGGGATAGGCAGAATTGTAAAGTGAATAAAAGAAGGGCTTGGTGGGAATATGCTGAATGCTTAGTTTTGCTTGTGCAGAGAGTGTAGGGAGAGGGCGAAAGACCTTGAAAGCGAGGCTAAGAAATTTTGATTTTATCTGGAATTCTCACAAATCTACATTAATCATGTACCAAATAAATGAGTGGGGTGAAATAAAACATTGTGCTTCTATTATCTTTATCCTCCTCCAAGGAGACAATAAGATGACCTACACATCCTGTGCTGTCTGTTCGGGGGTAGACATACCTCCCTTAGTTCCTGCTGCTTTCTCAGCATAATTACTAAAGCAGCCCCTTTCGCTCTGATAACTGACTGGGACACCTCATCTTATCTGAAAGATGTGACACTCTTTGAGATCTTTGGCCTGTGCAAGTGTGAGACTTGCTTGCTTTGTCCTCGATTTGCTTTCTTCTGGGTTAGCCTCTGGTTTGTCTTGTTTCTAGCCACGCCACCTTCTTTCCTGTGGGTTGGATGTCTGCCGATGGCTTTCCTCTTTTGGTAAAATGGAGCCTTTTCCAGAGCCTTAACCTCAGTTGCTCTGCATCAGTATTAAATGCCTCAACAGGCAGGCTACACACTAGGAAGCCAGTAGCATGAAAAGAAATCTTTCTAAAAACAATCCGATTCTTGAGAGTTTTTATAAAGCAGTAACATATCAACTTAGTTGAGTTTACTTTTACTCTGCAGCTTAGTTTTTTTTGTTGTTTGTTTGTTTGTTTTTTCAGGTGAGAACGTAGCCATCTTTACAATGCACAGGACCTCTAAAAATCTTCCTCTTAACCTGCCCAGACCCATCCTTTCCACTCCTGAGTTAGTAGGTCTGCGGTGAAACCTGGCCTGGCCCCCAAACTCAGTATTAAATAAGTGAAGTGAATAGAAATATTGATGAGGCCAAAGGAGTAACAGGTCCCCTTGAGAAGGGTTTGATCTTGGAGTAAGGCCAGGGGAGTAGGATTTGATTGAGTCCAAGGAAGGGCTGATGCTCCAGATGGGGGATAGAATAAAAGCACAGCCTGCTTTGGGAATCAGGATTTCTCTAGAAAGAAATTCCACACTCTCTTTGGTCACTACTCCTACAAGATCTGAATAGAGTCCTGATCTCCAGCCCATACCATCCTGGCTGTGAGTCAACAGCTGGCCTTTTTATCTTTCCCTATTTGTGGGCTTTTGAAGAGGATGAAGCCCTTCCACTATGTTTAGTTTTGCCACCAGAATGCCACCCTTTTACTCTGGTTTCAACTCTTCTGGCATATACAATCTACCGAGGAAGAAGGAGGAGTAGAGGCATATCATGTACCATATGCTAGTAATTTTACAGTCTTCACGCTAGGCACTGGACATAGGTAATAACATTTGATTCTCATAACAAACAACCGCTAGAAGGTGATATCAATTATCTCTTATTTTAGATGAGAAAACTAAGGTTCAAAGTGTTTTTGAGAAATTGCTCAAAGAACCAGTAAGTAGTAGAAGTGGGACTGAAATACCTGCTCCTTCTAGTACAACGTGCTGACTCATAGGGCTGCCTCCAGAAGGTGCTGTTAGAAACAGAAAAGCTCAATCACGTTCTGTTCCTGCACTCTCAGGAGATTACTGTCGAGCAGAGCAAGCAAACGCACATAAATCCACCCTGAACTGCGGCAGTGTGCCAGGAAAACACACCGCATAACCTTTCAGAATTCAACCCAAGCACCCCATTGACTGAGATACATTCCATGAAAACTCCTGTCAGAATTGCTCTGTGGTAGTACACGCAGCACATGCACGTGTGTGTGTCAGGGGGGACAAAGTGGGGGGTGTAACACCAAAAAACTTACCTTTAGGTACTGTAATCTCCTGTTCCTTTGTCTTTCTCCCCAGCTGAGTATGGATTACTTGAATGGAGACAGGAGAGATCCGTGTGTTGGAAGGCAGTAATTAATCACTATGTCCCCGGTACAAAACACAGTATGCAGCATGTAATTAGCAAAATTAATGCCTAGTGAATGAATATGTGGAAGAGAGAGATAAATTAACTGATCTACTGTATTTGTAGACCGTAATGTGTACCATGTTAAATTGTCCTATACTCTAACTGGACCACATATTTTAACATTTTAATGCACTAGTAGAAAATGGTATTAAATATAACATGAACATGCAAAGCTTTCCTTCGCTGTATTTTTATTCAAGAAATAATCATTGAGTGTCTATTAGAATGCAGGTCTCACCTTCACCGTTAGGAGTATAAATGCAAATACAACGAGTCCTGTCCTCCAGGGGCTCACAGCTGGTTTACTGGCTTTGTAAGGATGTTTTCACAATGCCATCCCAATGGTACTCTTTTGTTTATGGGGACTGAGGGCTACATTTCTTAACTAGCTTGCAGCAGTTATCACTTTGCCAGGCACACAGAGGTGCACAGAGAGTTCCTGACAACGGGGAGTGGAGTGGTGCCTACTCCTCCATTGCTGGGTTGAATCATTGACTGAGCAGGAAAAAGGAAGGAGCATCACCCTATTGCCTGGACTATAACCCACCAAGAGGACTTTTCCTGGTGTATATTTGGGTACAAAGTCTTCAGCAAAGGAATAGGGGATGATAAATTTCATACGCCAGATCTAGGCTCTCGCTGAATGAAACAACGTCCACCATCACGCTCTCACTGTTTCCCTGAGGATTTTCCTGGTGTGTGGGTTGGAACATAATGCAATTTTGGAGCTTTTCCAGATTTTTCATCTCAGCAAACATGTATATGTACTCATGAACACTAGCAAAAAAAAAAAAAAAAAAGAGAAAAAAGAAAAAAAGCAAACCAAGAAAACACACTTTTTAAAGGAAAAATGAGAGCTCTTCTTTTCCTTTGTACTAAGAAACACAATTCGGGGTGTAGCAAGTTTGCTGTCATTCTGGAAGCAGGAAAATTGGTGCCTGGCACATTGGCTGATGGGGCTGTGACCAAGCGGTGGGCCTCTGCCATGCTACACCCTCTTTGTGACTCCCCTGAGTTACAGGAAGGACATGTTTGGGGTTCAAGGGGATCAGTGGATCCAGCTGCAGGCAGAACATGATGTGACAGGTCTTGGCTCAAGGGACTCTAGCCATTAAATGAGGATGGTAGTAATTTTACAGCATTGCTGTCAGATGCTGCCCTTCTTTGTGATCTTTAAAGATTAATAAAAGTGCTGGCTACTATTAATAAGAGTAAAACAGCAGCTACTAGTTTGTATATCATCAGTTTTCCATTCCAGGGTTTCCTCTCCCTGTTTCCTCTGCCTTCCTGCCAGAGGACCCTGCAATGCTGAGAGTAATTCTTCCCCTGGGGGCCTGTCAAGGAAGCATTGGGTCTTACGTCAACACATGTAATCAAGGTAAGTCACTTTTGAGATTTCAGTTTCTATAATGTGGTTGATAAGAGCCTGCCTTGGGGCCAATCCAGTAGCCTCATTTTTGGTTTCTCATTTTGCTGAGCTCCCCGAGGCATGGGTGCTGTCTTTTTCTCCCCACTCTGTCTTCCCAGCACAACCTGGTGCCTGCCGATGCTCGATGAATGTTGGGTGATTAATACATGCACGTCGTTGGGGAACCTTGAGAGAACCCAAAGCATCACTTCTTGTATCCATGAGCTTATTATTGAATCTGCTTCAAATAATACCAGTTTTTTTGTAGGCTCTCCTTCTACAGTGAATATTTCTTCAACAATAGTTTATAATTCACATAATCGAAGTTTCCACCTTAACTTCTTTTAAGTAAAGCCATCAAAAAAAATATATAAATAAAAATTACAAAACAAAACACAGCAACAACAACACCCAGAGTGGTGAAAGACAGTGGCTAGGAGTGCCAGCTCTGCTCCATGACCCGGGTTCAAGTCCTGACTCTACCACTAGCTGCGTGACTTTGGGAAGCTAAGTTACCTCTCTGAGCCTTGGTTTTCTTGTCTATAAAATGGTAATAATATGAGTACCTACCTTTTGAAGAACATTTGAAGATCAAAATGAAAAAATGAATGTCAGATTCTCAAAACAGCATCGGCACATGGGCAGTGCTCTATGAATTGTTCTTGTGAGGGCAGAGCCTGGACATTTAAAACAAGCCACCTCTGTCTCCGGGCTGCGGGATGTGAGAGTGTTGCAAGGGCATCGTAAGTCATGGGGCCCTGAGGTGGGGCCCAGGCCAGGCCAGTGTATTTGCGTTGGGCACAGGAATGGCTCATGGTAGATGCTGCTTGTGGAAATGGGCTCCTGACCCAAATGCACAATGGTCTTCAACTGCTTTGCAGATGTCCCTGGAGAACTTCAAAGTCAGAAAGTCCACGTTTGAGCCGTAAACTGTCCTCATCCCTGTCTTGGCCAGTGATGTCATCATCCCGTTGTTCTCCCATGTCAGTCCCTCCTGGCCTCCTTCCTCATGCTCTGAGATGAGTGATTGTCCAGTCCTCCTGAATCGACCTCCTTACGCCATCTAGAACCCTGTGCCTCCTCTCACGTCCCTCTGCCCGGCAGTCTTCATCATCTTCACGCTGTCTGTGGGTCTCATCTGTGTCCCGCAGTCTGGAAATAATAGAAAGCCAATCCTTCCCCAGCTTACAGCTGTGGAAATAGTCATCCTAACAGAGACGACTGTGCCCTACTCTTGCTCAAAATCCTGTGGGGCTTGTGCTAGCCCCAGGACAAAGTCACACCCCTTCTCCTGGTGTGCAGGGCCCCAGGAGCTCCTGCCTTGCCTGTCTTCCAGCCAGCCTCTTTCCTACCACCCCCTCCTCCCATCCTTGCTCCAGCCACCAGAGGACACCTCTGTGCTTGTCACTGAGTGCGTGCGTTCCTCTGCCTGGAATGCCCTTCCTGATAAAGTCCCCTCATTTACTGGGGCTCATTTGCCTGTCACTTCCTCCGTGACTCATCCCCAGGACTGAGGCCCTCACCCTTGGTATTGAGGATGATCTCCCTTATTTCCCACAGTTCTGTCTGAGCTAGAGCCCTTATCAGACAGTGTGGTCATTGCGGATTCATTGGAAGCCACAGCACCCAGGACAGGGCCTGGAACAAAGCAGGTAATCACAAAATACTGAATAAATGAATAAAAACCATTAATTAATCAAATATAAGGTATGGTTCTTTTCTCAGAGAAATCAATCTGAAATACTTATGGAACACATGAAATAGTCTGCCTAGAATGCTGTTAACCCAGAAGCTGTGCAGGCCAGTCTCTAACCCTCTTCTAGTCCTGGCACAAATGTCACCTTCTAAGTGAGGCATTCAATGGTCATCTTACTTAAAACACCTTCACCCTGCACTACCCTTTTCCCTTTTCTGCTTTATCTTTCATCAAAGCCTTATCATTACATTACACAATATGCATTGAATTCTCTATTTTCTTTATGTCTTACTATATTCCTCTGACTAGAATGTAAGTCTTACAAAGACAGGAATTTGTCCTGTTTTATTCATTCTTATATGTAGAAATGCACTTGACACACCATGGGGGCTCCCTATATGCTATACTGAAAACCAAAGAAAGGAAGGAAGAAAGGAAAGGAGAGAGGAAGAGAGAGAGGGAGAGAGGAGAGAGGAAGGAAGGAAGGAAGGAAGGAAGGAAGGAAGGAAGGAAGGAAGGAAGGAAGGAAGGAAGGAAGGAAGGAAGGAAGGAAGGAAGAAAGGAAGAAAGGAAAGGAAGAAGTCAGGCAGCAGCCACTTGTGTTGAGGCTGGCAGGTTTGTTAGAAAAAGGAGCCATCATTTTAGCCGAATAGTTCATGACTTCTTTGAAGTTCAAGGTCCATTTAATCCAATTCTAATTGATTCCATTTATGAAAAAAAGAGAATAGCTTTTTTTTGGGTGATCTTATCTACTCATTATTAGTTTCAGAATAAGCTGACAGAAGGGCCAAATGCGACTAATATAAAATTAAAATATTAAACCAAGTTCTGGAGAAAAGTAATAACAAACAGAACCAATAACACGCTAGCACTTGCATGACTTCTACTCTGTGCTAGGCACGGTTCTAAGCACAGTACGTATCTTAACTGATTTAATCATCGCTCTAACCCTGTGAGTCAGTATTATTATCTTCACTTTACAGAGGAGAACACTGAGGTGCAGAGATGTTAAGCATTGTACTCAGGGTCACAGGTCTGCAGTGTGGGGAATCCAGGATCCATGCTGGATTCGAGGAAATGCAATAGTTGGGGCAAGGACTTAGGTTCAAGTCCTGCCTTGTAGCAACTGAGTCACGTGGGCAAGCAACCGAATCTTCTAAATTTCAGTAACTTCAAGTATAAAATGAGGTTGATCATGTGCATCCACGTGGCCGTTGAGAGACTGAAGAGGATTTATACGTGAAAGTGCTGTCAAATGTGAGCTAATGTGACTCATTAGGGCATTCTCATTTTTGCTTCCATGCCACTGTGGGCAATAGATGCCGCTACCATTTGCCATTAATTCAGGAGTTCCAGGCAAATTTGCCATGAGTTTTTATTAATTATCCCTCTTGTCCCAAAGAAGACTACACTCTAAGGCTGAGGTTCAAGAGTGAAAAAGCCTTTTTCTGGGAGGTAAAGGTGGTTTTCTCAGGCCACAACCAGCTCACATGCTCTGAGATGTCTTCATTGTAACAGGAAAAGAGCATGACAGTTGGCATTGAAAGATGGATTTGAAGATGACCTCTGCCAATTAACGAAGGGCTACTATCAGTGCTCAAACAGATCCTGCCTTGGGGCCTTTGCACCTGCTAGTCCCTCTGCTTGAACCAGTTAATTCCAACTTTGCATGCCCGTTCCTCTGGGAAGCTTCCCTGGCTTCCTGGACTGAGTCAGGGCCCCTTGCTGCACACTTGCACACCCTGTGCATTGTCACCAGCACAGCCACAGCTGTAACAAGTCATCATTTGCAACAAATGGCTGTCTTCTCCACTACAATGTAAGTTTTATGAGGTCAGAGACAACTTCTGACTTTTTCAGCCTTATAACCCAGAGCTCACTGTAACTACTACACCTTGCATGTAGCAGGTGCTCATTAAACATTTTGAATGAAAGACAGCACCTAGTAGGTCCTATTGGGAAGCCTGAATACCACTGAAGCTTGGTTTCCATATATGTAAAAGAACCTACCCAGTGGATCACATTATTCTGGTGAGGGCATGTGGAATATGAAACTCTTTAGACATGAAATATTATCATCACAGCTGGGGAACGAGGTGCCATAGTTTCTATCCAAAACATCTTAGGAGGTGAGAAAAGCATTTAAAGATACAAACAAATAGGTGTGCATTAATTAATTGACACTGAATTAATTTGGAGTAAAAAAAAAAAAAAAACTAGGACGAAAAAGGAGACATATGCTAATTTTGAGGGCAGGAGAACTTCCAAGCACAGAAGTATCTTGGAATTATTGGAGGCCTTTCAGTGTGAATCGGGTTACACTGGAGATATATTTGGAATTTGCCAGTCCGCTAAGTGGTGTTTCACATTGGCCATGGGGATGAGTTCTAACTTACTGTAAATAGAATGAAGAGAGCTTTGTTGCTAAATTATTTACTGCACATTACATCTGGCTGCAAGCAATGACGTTTTTAGGTTTCACAAAGGTAGCTGTGTATAGTCTATTGTCATTACATAAAGGAAACTCTGGGAGTTTACATTGTAAGACAGAAATTATCTGTTCATTAGCCACTAACTTACACATGGGGTGGCTCCCTTGTAGCAGTGCAGGAGACTAGAAAGACATCACTGTGTCTTCTCTCAAACACTATTTCCAGATTTGCAATAAAGATCCTCCAAATTTTTTCAATTCTGCAAATATGTGAAAGGCAAACTCTACTTTCCTCTGCTTGATGAACCAGAGAAGTTTCCCAATGCTGATGGCTTCTCTAGAGGACTTTTCTTTATTGGAATTGAAATGCAGAATAGGCCCCTTAATAAAGCTTCACATCATAAAGTATAGATTACAAAAGCCTTTCATGGCCCTACCTCTAATGGCAATGGTTTGGGATTGAGGGAGATATTACACTGGGACCCTCTCCATTTCTCTTTTTTTAAATAGATACAGATATTTTTCCTTTTCTGAAAAGGGGCCATTTATCACCCAATTTTTAATTCCTTTTCTTGCTTGTGCTTCCATCCTGTGACCCCACCATCTTCTTCATCTTCTGGCCCAAGCTGACCTGCTGCCGTCAGCTGGTGGGTGGGGAACAGAGGTGTTGCAGGACACCTCGCTCATGCCATCCTCATGCACAGTCCTTAGGCCAGATGAGTCACACAACTAACTAAGGTCAAGGACAGTGGGTCCATGTGGAGGAGCCCGTCGGTGTTGGTATTGTTAGCAGAGCTGGTCTCAGCCATGGGGACCTAAAAGGGTGATAAGGATTGTGACAGGCAAAGCAAACAGCATGGGCAAGGGCTCAGAGAGGGAAAAAGTAAGAATAAAACATCTAGTGATGTAGGAGGAACCATAAGAAATCCACAGGTACCTTATGAAGGTGCTGAGAGCGTTAAAGACAGTAGGCTGGAGAAAGGAGTGAACACACCAACGAATTGGCAGTTAAATTATGAGTGGCCAGGCACATGCGGCTGAGGAGCTCAGACATTATTCTAGAGAGATGTGAGTCTGAACTGAACCCCGGTCATCTCGGCATCCTGTTCCCCTCCACACAGTCCATGAAGCGGCCACATCAGGGACTGCAGCCAGGGAGAGCTCTGGACGAGGGGGCCACCACCTCCACCGAGAACCCTGCCCTCTGGCGATGTTCTTTGGAAGATTCTCACTTTGCTTTCCTTCGTGTGTGCATTTAGCCTCTCATGTTACTAATCTGCTGCCTCAAGCCTGACAATGGGAACAGGTGCGTGAGGGGAAATACAGGTGCGCTCACTAGCAGAGCAGATGGCTTCTCAAAATGTGTGCATGGGCAACACAATCGAATTTAAATTCCGGAAGAAAGTTGGAGCTCATGAAGACCACCCCTTTCACAGTAGAGATGGGGGACATGGGGACACAGAAGCCCCAAGGGGCCCTGCTGCCTACGTGGCAAGAGCAGAACCATAGCCCTGGTCTCTTGCCAGCTGAAAAGTGTTCAAGGGAATGGTACCTAACCCTGAGAGAATGATGGAGCACGTGAGAAGATGCTATGGGCTAGGGACAAAAGAAAACATTTAACTGACGAAGGAAGGAGGATCAGAGACACTAGGGTGCTGGGCAGGTGTGGAGGGGAGTGCAATTTCAAAAGAAGAGTAGGAGGAGGCCTCTGTAACAAGGTGACATTGGACTAAAGTCTCAAAGGACATGAGGGGTCAACCATGTGGGCAGCAGGGGAAGACAGTATCTGAACAGCTAATGCAAAGTCCTAAGGCAGGAGCCAGCCTGACCGGGGAAGAGCAAAAGGGAGACAGAGGATGAATCAGAATGGGAATAAGGTCGCACAGAGCCTGGAAGGTCACTGGAAGGACTTTCGCATTCATGATGAGCGTACCCGGTGCCACCGCAGGACTGCCAGTGCGGTGTGGCGTGGAGCTCCAGCTCATGTTTTGAAAGGATCACTTTAGGAGGCCAGGAGGAGGCTCTTACAGTAACCCAAGCAAAAATGATGTATTAAAAATAATGAATAATTAAAATGTATGCCTGACAGAATGCATAGGTTATTCATATTAAAGACTGTGCTGAGACAATTTAAGAAACCTCACTCCATTTTTTAGATGAGGAAACAGAATTCAGAAAATGAAGATCTTTCCCAGCATCACGTTTAGTTGGTGGCAGAGCCAGGTTTCAAATCCTGACTCCAAAGCATTGGTTTAAATACTTAGAGTGGCTCCTGCTTTTCTTGAGTGATATACAAGCATACTTTTAAACAATAGAAAGCCACTCATTCTAAAGCTCTGTAAACAACATAGGACTGAATTCAATTTTTAAATACCCACTTTCAAGATGGGTTCCATAACAGATGTATAATTCAATAGTACATATTTAGTTTGAATAGAAATCAAAGTGTTTATGGGCAAACACTTTGAAAGAACAACATGAGTTTCTCTAAAAGTTTTTAGAATGAATTAAGACATTATTATCCACCAATTTCCTAAAACGTTCATCAATATTTAATTTTCTTTTAAAAATTGCATTAGGATTAACATTACAAAGAAAACGATCTTTTATTTCAGGGAAAAATGCATCTCTATGATATGGTTGTTTGATCTGATATCGCTGTTAACATAATAAAGCGGAGAGGAGGTTATTTCCACAAATAACAGATCTCCTTTTCTGAATTTCTGCCTCTTGCTACTTTGACAAACTAAGCATCATTTTATCAACAGGAAGACACAGTACATAAAACTTTGCAACAGCAGGATATGTTCCCTAATGTTTGACTAATCTTTGGGTGTTTGCAAAAGAAGGTAATGGAAAAATTTTAATAGTTAGTAGGGGTTATGTGAACTTGTTCTTATTACCAGGGTCAGCTAACACTTTGCAAGATGTTACAGCACAAGAACCTAATGAGTACATCCAGAATCCCTTCACTGCTCTATTCAGAACCAATTTGTAGCTATTTCCTAAGTGCTAAGCTTTAATAGATATGTTCTTAATAATTAATCCTTTCCGTAAAGTGCTTTGATTTTTCTGATTCATAATCAGCTAAGTATATATCTGGTGACTCTAAGCCTATTGTGCCAAAATACAATTGTAATGTTGGAGGCATCATATTGTGTTCCAGTCCCCATGGGATTCTAGTGCAAGAGGTTGGGAAGGTGTGCTGCCTTAACCCTTGAAGAGAAGCTTGGTAAGATTGACCTCATCAGAAGAGGTACATTTAGCCTGGATTAAAATACCCCTGCATGCTGGTCTCCATGCATGGTACTCCACACACGAGTGCCTTTGTGTGAACTGTTGCTGGTCTTTACCCTGCTACCTCATACTCATCTCTGAAGAGTCAGCCATCACCTCCTCTGAGAAGCCTTCCTTGATTCCTCCACCTTCCCCAGGCTTGCTTTTTCCCTTAGCTGACTCTGCTTTTTTCTGCACATGTTACCAACTTGCATGGTACTCTTTGTGGGTCTGCAGCTTCCACAGACTCTGAGCTCCTGCCGAGTATGGACTTAGTCTCTGTGTGAGTGTGGAGCCGAAACAGCTTCTAAGTACACGTTTCTGGAACAACGCTGAACTGAGCAGAATGAACAGCTGATAATTTATGAAGTCTAGATCTTGCTTACAGCAAAACTGCAAAAGGCAACAGTTCCTCTAGCCCTGTGCTCCATGACCATTTCAGGACACACTGGAACATTCATCACATTTCTGTATAGTCGCCTGTGTGCCGACGCTGCCTGATTTTTTCCTTTTCTTTTTTGGCTTTCTTCCTGAAAGAATTACACAATCCTCTGTCCTCCTCTTACCTCCTCCTCCTCCTGCACTGCACTGTACCTCCAGCTCTGAAAAGCTACGAATAGAGAAAGACGGCTGGCACTTCAGGGTCCTGTTACTAATTCAACACGTGCCTACCTTCCCATGAGTCCTGCAGAGTTGCATTTTTTTTTTTTTCTTTTGAGAATGGCAAAGCCAAATAAGCCTTGCACTCTTTCCTCTACAGAAAAATACAGATCTCAGGAACCTGGGAGGGCTTTAGCAGCTCTGTGAGACGGCTGCATCCTTTATGGGAGCATAATGGAAAAGACACGGTCAATCCCGAGGTAGTAAAGGCTCTCCCACTGGCTTCCTGTTAGTGACCCCAGACCGGCTATTACACCTTTCTGCATCTGCTTCTGCATTTCTAAAATAAGGTTAATTCTATCTATTGCACAGCATCTGGGGGAGGACTAATCAGATAATATTAGTCAGAGTCTGGCACCTAATATTAAAAAATGGGTAGGAATAATAACAGCAATTTTTATTCTAAGTTATTATGAGTTGGATTGCCACCCCCTGCCCCCACTGCACACATTCATATGTTGCAGCCTTACCCCCAGTTCCTCAGGAAGTGACCTTATGTGGAGATAGGGTCATTACACAGATAATAGAATTAAAATAAGGTCATTAGGTGGGCCCCAACTCAATAGGACCAGTGTCCTTATATGAAAGGGAAATGTGGACACAGAGACACAGAGGGAGAACGTCAGGTGAGCGTAGGCAGAGACCGGGGTGATGTGCCTACAAGCCAAAGAACTCCACGGATGCTGGACAACACCAGCAGCTGGAAAGAGGCCCGGAGCAGACGCTGCCTCACAGCCTCAGAAGGAAATGAGCCCTGCGACTTCTTCATCTTAGACTTGTAGCCTCCAGAATTGTGAGATGATAAATTTCTGCCGTTTAAGCCCCAGGTGATAATCATTTACCTTGGAAGCTGCTGAGCCAAGGGAGATGTTAAATCAGTGCGTCGGGTGCTGGGTCAGGACAAGAAGGGGGAGCGGGAGCAGCTGCCGGGCTCAGCGGTGCCCTCGCGAGAGCAAGGGGCTCAGGCTGTGGTTAAAGGTGGGTTGTCGCAGTCTTTGTCCATGCCCCCAGGGCCCCTCCTTTCTCTGCACACTCACAGCACATCGCCTCCTTTTCCCTGATAACCTGGGCACATCCTCATTTCTCACCTGGCACTTCACGTAGGAATGACAGATCCCTCCCAGGAGAGCTTCTCATTTAATTGATCTAGAGTGGGGCCCAGGCATGGCCTTTCTAAAAGCTCTGCAGATGACCCTCACATGCAGCCGGGGTGAGGACAGCTGCGTTAGGCCACATGCCTCTGAGAGCAGGGCCAGGTCGCCTTCCCCGGTGTCCACCACGTGCCCAGCGGCTGGGGAATCAGTGAATGGAGCCGCAGGGAGCAGATGGACACGGTCTGCCACACAGGCGCCCGCCCGTCAGCTGCCTGGCTGCCTCGTCCTGTCACCTCCTGCTCCCCCACACTCTGCTCCTTGGACTCCTCCCTGGCTTGGACCTGAAATCACCTGATTTCTACACCACAGGATCACTACACTGAGAGTGGTTTCTATCCAGGTGCATTTTAAAAAAATTTCCACAGTTTATTCAGATACCCATGCAGAGGGGAGAACCCTCTGGTGTGGCCAGAATGTTCTTTCTGAAACAATAAGAACGATAATAATAATAAACAACAGTAAAAATAGTAAAGAGTGGGGGAAAACGCCCTGTTGAAAACAACTGAGGTGAGCTGTCCCCAATTTTAAAAAGTCCATCTGCTTTTGTGACCCATCATGGACTGTTGCTGTCCTCAGCTAGTATTTTTATCCCGATCTTCTTCCTTCTGTGCTGCAATAAGCTGAGATTTGCTGAACTATTTGAAGCTCCCTTATACACAGCAGACTTTCTCCTGCCCCAGGAACTTTGCTCCTGCTGTTCCTCTGTCTAGAATCCTGCCCCACACACTGACTTGGACCAGGCCTCAGGGCTCTCTCCTGCTCCCTTGCTTTGCTTTGACGTGACTTTGTCTGTGAGGGTGTATTTACATTACTTCTCTGCCAGCCTCTGCAGTCTTGAGAACTGGAACTACGTCTTAGTCATATCTTTGTCATCAGCACTTACCCCAGCGTCTGGCACGTATTAGGTGCTCAGCAAATGTTTGTTGAATGAATGAGTAAATCACAGTAATTGATATCTACTAGTGCTTTGTAGTTTACAATGCGTTTCAAATGGCGAATAGTACAAGTAAAGGGGAAAGAAAGATCAGGCGGGTCTAGGAGCTGTTCCACACAGGGTTCCTGCCAACCCCGACTCATTATTAAATGAGTTACTGCTCTCTGCGGGCCTGCAATGAAACACAGCTGTTAGAAGAGTGCAGTGGTTTTGCATTTGAATAAGG
The DNA here is from genome assembly GCF_027409185.1 of Cynocephalus volans. Classification (NCBI taxonomy): domain Eukaryota; kingdom Metazoa; phylum Chordata; class Mammalia; order Dermoptera; family Cynocephalidae; genus Cynocephalus; species Cynocephalus volans. Next base: position 12,791,211 of record NC_084473.1, read on the forward strand.
CAGGGCAAGCTCACACATCATGGCATAGAGGGGTCTAGCTTTATCCCACCGCAGTTTGATTGACACGTGACACTGACCGGTCTTTATGCCAAGCAGGAGCCCTGAATGCTGGCATTTACAAAGAAAGATGTGTCTATGGACATGAAAAGAGGCAGATAGTGGTGTTTCCACCTGTGAGCTCAGGTCTCTTTCCCAAATAGGCCATAATCTAAAAGCAAAAGGCTGTTTCCTTCCTATTCATTCCAGCCCAGGGCTCTGAGGGAGTTTTCAGTCTCCATTTTGCATTCTAAACCCATTGCCAAGATGTCTGGTGAAGCCATTTGGAAGTGGAAAGGTCACACAGAGGAGAGCTGGCTTCGAGGCAGTGCCTGAACAGGACCTCCTTGTCTGGGACCCCAGAGAGGCTACTGGACCCATCGGGTGCGGGCACATCGCCAGTCCTGTCTACTGTCCAACCTGCTCCAGCTCCTTAAATACACCCAGCACGGTCCCCAAATCCATGTGGTGACAGCATAACATGACACCCCTGTCACCTGCATTCTGCCTCTGGAATTGTTCCAGGCCGTCTCTGGTGTGTTTGTCTGCTCTTAGCTTCTGCTTCTATTCTGCTTTCTTTCCAGGTTTCACAACCTCCTTTTGGCTTCATCCCCTTCTGGCTACAATTCTTAGTCAACTCCTGCGGATCAACAACTTGATTTCAGATGAGCAGACTCAATTTTGACCTTCAGTAGCCAGCACAACACCCCCGACCTCCATCTGCCTTGCCCCCAACTCTGCCTCTAATGTCCCCAGGGGCGGATCTGCGAGTCTCTGCCTCGCGGCTGCATGTGCTGAAACCACAGGTCAGAGTCTGCCCAGGTTTCACTGAGTCTAGGTCTTGTCTAGTTTTTCCCAGCGCAACCAGGCCTGTGCCTGGCAGGAAGCTGGATCTGACTGCAAGGTTGTCGTCCTCCGCCAGGTAGCATGAAGCCGCGGCTCACCGCCCAGCTCTAGTCCTACTTTCCTGGTAAATTGCCTGCATGTCTATGAATGAAGCAGCCACAGTTGAGTCCCTCTTCTGTCAGTTAGAAAAGCTGATCGTTAAGAAGCTCGCAGCCCGAGATGTAACCCGCCTTTTACCACTGTGTCAAGTCTTCTTGTGTCTGCCATCTCGTTTTACCTGTTTTGCCTTACTCTGTTCTTTTTTGTTTCTCTCTAATTTTTAAAATCTCAAGTCTTTAGGAAGGAGGGATGACAATGAGTGAATAAATTAAGTGAAAGTATTATATTCACCAAAACGAGACTATCCATAACAATGAGGCATTCTGTATGTTCTATATGAAGTCTCTGAGATGAGAATTGATGTGGGGATTTTCATGCTCTTGAAATTAATCGGATAAGTGGATATTTAAATGTATCCTAGAAATGCAGATAGGCATAGGTGAAAGGAGATTTGGAGGTTTTCTAATCCAACATTTGCATTTTAAAGACAGGAATATAAAACCCAGGGGCAAAGTCACCCAGAAGTCATGAGTAAATGTGTGTCAAAGCCAGCATTCTTTATTAAATAATAGATTTGTTTATTTAGTACCTACTATATACCCAAAAGAGCAGTATAGCGAAGTGGTTGAGAGAATAGACTTTGGATTTAGACAGGCTTGACTGTAAATATCTGTTCCACCATGCTCTACTAAGTCACTGCAGTAAGCTATGTAATCTAAGACTCAGTTTCCTTTTCATAAAATTTGGAGAACTGTGCTTACTTCAGAGAGTTGTCCATAAGACAAAATGAGATTTTACACATAAAGCCTTCAGCATAATATATGGCATATAGCAAAGCCCAATAAATGTCAGCCACACTTTTGCAGTTTTCAGGCTCCCAGCACAGGGTTCTTTTGCCCACATTTGGAAGCAGTGTAACGCAGAGATTAAGATATTTGGACTACAGAATGTGGGTTGTGGTCCTGACTTCCTCAGCTTCAAACTGCACAGGGAGGTCCTGAATGAACTGCTAATTGGAAAGCTCTTTCTGTATTATGTAATAGCAATTAACAACGAACAAATATATTCCCAAAAAGGAAAAACAAAAAGAAACACACACCAAACCAACAACATAAAGCTGAGCCACACAACTCGGCTCAGTGCTGAAGAGTTAATGATTTCATGGCTGAATAGCCACATAGCGGACTGGGTCCAAACACCATCATAACAGCGCCAGCGCGATAGATCAAAACAGATGGCTAAATGCTCCTATTTGCCCCTATATATATTACATATATTTTGACATAGTCATGAAACTATTAAAATGCTGCATATGTAGCCTAGAATTTGATGGAATTTTATTTTCTTACTCAATCTGCAGACAATTTACCACGTTAATTTAACCTACAAAGGGGGAGATACTGCAAGTGTAATGAAAAGAAACAGAGCTTTTTCAATCATTGTCACCAGCAACCTTTGGTTCTGACAGACTAGCCCCCTCACCATTCCATGAATATGGATGAGCTCTGGGTTAAAGAGACTCCCCTTCTTCCCAGCTATGTGGCTTTGGGCAAGTCTTTGAGTCTCAATGTCCTCACATCAGAAATGGAAAAACATAATACCAACTTTGCTGGGGTGCTTGAGAGTTAGTTAAGAGAAAACCTGCAGTTGTCGATACATAGATTAACAGTGACTTCTTCATCCCAGCCTCCATGTCTCTGCCTGTAGAGCTTGCTGTTCTAGAATGTGTTCCTTCCTACTCTCTGTCCATCTACATCCCATCTATCTTTCCAGAAAAGATTAAGGTAATTCCTCCAGGAAACCTTTCCTATCCTTTCCATCCACACAGACCTCGTACTTTTAATGCACAGCATGTATTGTTGGAACTGCCCATTTATACGATTAGATGAAGGAGCTAGTATCTGACAGCCAAGCAATGGTAGCAGCCTGATAATTAGATAATTGTGTTCTCCCCTTTACCCATTATTCCGCAGGAGCACCAGGCCCGCCCATGACTACTCTACTTGTAAATACTATAAAAAGTACAAAGTCAGTTTTTCGAGAGGAGGAACCATGTCTTACCCTTCTTTGTAGCCCTACGGTCTAGAACTGTTCCAGAATCATAGCAAAAGCCAGATGTGTTAGTATCTTAGGGCTGCTGTGACAAAATTCTGCAACTTGGTGGCTTAAAGCAACAGAAATTTATTCTCACAGTTCTGGAGGCTAGAAGTCCAAATTCAAGATGCTGGCAAGGTCATGTTCCCTCCAAAGCCTCTCATGGAGGATCACTCTTTGCCTCTTTCAGCTTCTGGTGGCCCCAGGCGTTCCTTGGCTTGTGGCAGCACCATTCTAATCTCTGCCTCTGTGATCACATGGCAATGTCTCTGTGTGCATCTCTGCCTGAACCCTCACCAGAATCACTGTTAACATTGTATTTCTATTAACAGTCTCTTCAAGTCATTCTAAGATTTTTCTAGCATGTGTCTCAAAATTCTTCCAGCTTCTACCCACTACTCAACTCCAAAGCCACTTCTGCAGGTATTTGTTACAGAGCACACCATTCTGATATCAAAATCTCTATCAGTCAGGGGTCTCCAGGGAAACAGAACCAATGGAATGGGATGTGTGTGTGCGTGTGTGTGTGTGTGTGTGTGTGTGTGCGTGTGTGTGTGTGTGTGTAGAGAAAGACATAGATAGGGAGAGAAACAGACAGAGACAGATTTATATTAAGGAGTTGGTTCACACAATTGTGGGGGTTGGCAAGTCTGCACTACGTAGCACTGGCCAGAAGGTTGGAAACTTGGGCAGGACTTCCATGATGCAGTCTGGAGGCAGAATCTCTTCTTCTCCAGGAAAGCTCAGTTCCTGCTCTTTAGTCCTTCAACTGATTGGATGAGACCCACCCACATTATCAAGGGTAATTTTTACTTACAGTCAGCTGAGTGCACATGTCAATCACACTTACGAAATACCTTCACAGCAGCATCTAGAATAGTATTTGAGAAAACAACAGGGCACTGCAGCTAGCCAAATTAACATAAAATTAACAACTACACAGAGCTAGGAGAGGTGGTGAAGTTTCACCTTTGCCATTGACTTACTTGGAATCCTTAGAAATTCAAACAGCTTTTCATTTCTTCCACGGTAACTAGAAAAGTTTGCAGCAGACTCTAAGATCCTGGCGAGCTCCAGATTCTGTGGTTTATGCTATGTGTGATTCTGGGTTGTCCTGACTTGCTCTCCTTCCTGCAGGACTCTTTCTGCCTCTCACCATTCGATTCCACGGCCTTTCCTGTCCAAATTTCTGCCCTTGAGCCTGCTCACTCCTCTAGGCAGATTTCTAAACTAACATCATCGGTCTCACCGGCCTGGGGTGGGGAGGCTGGATGTGCATTATAATAAAAATGCTACTCTTAGTAGAAAGGAAATGTACCTTGGAAAGGTGTTTATTCAGTGGGCTGAGAGAAGTACTGTCTGCACGTATGATGCAACATAAAATAATAAAACACTTTGTTAGGCGTAAGCTGGAGGCAAACCAAGGCTGGAAGCTAACCCTGGGCCTTTAGAATACCATAGTCCAACCCCATGAGTCATGTGAGTTGCCTGAAGAACAAATTGTATAGGTACAGAATGATGCGAGGTAATGAGCGCACACAGATGCCACTTGAGTCTTATACGTATGGCAGCTTTTTTCCAGACATTTTGTTTTCTTTAGCCCCAAAGTCTTCCTGATATTTCAGATTTATGCTGTGATTTTTCAGTAGAATGGAGTTACAGCGGCTCAAAATTATATTGATAATTACATTCTGCTCATTTGAGAATGATTATGTGTTCCAAGCTGCTAGCAGGACCTCTAGTAATAGTCCAGAAGGCAATTTCTTTGTGACAAATAGCAGGTAGAACATTTTAACAAAAGACCGAAGAGAAGAGGCTGGGAGGTCACTCAGAGCTGAGAAATTTTGTTTCTGTCATCCCTTAGCTCTGTGGCCAAAGGTTAAGTCCTCAAAGCTGCAGTTTCCTTATTCGTAAACTAGAAGTAATAGTTTGCCCACCTCATAGAACTGTGATGCTTGAATGGGAAGTACACTTGTACATATATTATTAAGCATGTCACAAATAGATAGTGCATCAGAAAAGCCCACAAAATGAGAGGCTAAACTCTTCATTGGGGCTCCCTGGAAATCCCCTATATGGTAGTTAAGGTTGTTATTCAAAAATATTACCTTTTTTCTCCCTACTCCCATGAGCACACTGCCTTTCCACCCCTTGATTCTGGAATTGGCCATGTGCCTTGCTTTGGCCAATGAGATGTCAGTACATGTGACATAAAATGTGTCATGAGGTTTGTGGAGGCAGATATAGGGTGGGCTTGCCCTCTTCTGCTTCTGTTACTGCCTCAGGCAAAACTCACTAGACTGGCCTGCTGATCACATATGAGGATCAGAGCCCAGCCACAGCGAGTTGATCACACATGACTTTTTGAAGCACTTGGAAACCTCACAGAAATCAAGCCCCCAGCTGACCCACAGAGCCATGAGAAGAAGTCATTATTGTGTTAGGCCACTGAGTTTTGGAATGGTTTGTTAAGCAATAACGTTGTGACATTAACTAACTAATGTACTCTCTATGCAGACTCTCTGTGCAAGGAAACCATTTATCTCAGTTTACCCAGCAGGCCTCGTTTATGCCTGTTGTTTTAGTGTCTCATCTGTTTCACATTTTTCTTTTCCTTTTATTACTTTTTAAACAGAGTATTATAATTATTTGTTGCATGGAAATGAGTGAAATTGGGTTTGGTAGACCTTCACTTTGCACTTGAAACTTCTTTTTTGATCTATCTAGTGGAGTTGAAATGACTATAGTCAAGAGGGACACCCCCTCCCCCCATTCAAATATAATTAAATCTGAAAGATGACCCAAAACAACATGTCTGTCTTTTCTTTACCCTCTCCAGACAGACTGTAACGAACACTTTTCTTTCAATGACAGTATGTAGAGCATTTGCAAATAAAGCAAAATGTGCTCGGGCACTAGCACCTAGAGAGAGCTAACTCTTTCCATTCTTGAGTAGCAGTGTGAGAAATATTTGAAGCCACTGCTGCCAGTCATCTGGTATAACATTCAGTTGTGCAGGGCTATAGTGACGCTCACATGCTTCACGAAGTTCCTAGGTCACCAGTCAGAAGGGTGTAGAGAAAAATATAGGTTAAACATATATGAAGCATGTGTGGGAAATATTCTGACACATCTGCCTTGGAGTGTTTAAAAATAAGAGGGTTCCACTTATGATGTAATGTAAATCTACAACTGCTTTTTAATGATTTTGTTTCATAATAATTTTTCTTTTGATTTTAATTATATTGGCATCAAAGAACTAAAAAAATTGCATAATTAAATATAAAATGTCAATTTCTGTTTTTCAATAAAGTAAATTATGATGTGGCACAAAATGCTTGTCAACCTGTATTTTCTTCCATGGGGACTGTTGTGACATCACTAACCACAGGAAAACTAGAAGACCAACTGTGCTGAAGAAACATCAGCATCCATTTCAAAATTATTTTAAGAAGAAAGTGACTGACAACTATTATTTTTAACACGAAGTGGCAGAAGGTGTGATTACAATCATTCTATGAGCATGACTTTGCAGTTAGATCAAATCACTGTGCAAATTAATTGTATTCATTTTTGATTCTAAGTTTTCTTGTACCTGTACCAAATGTGAAACTATAATTGTTAATGTGTTGGCTCTATTAGCAGAAGAAATTCAGGACAAGCTAAATGATTTCAGTTTCCTAAAAAAAGATACTTAAAATAGAAAATCAGTTAGATTAATTTTATAGTGAATCTTTTTTTTTCTCATTTTATACAATCAAAGTAAAGCTACTTTAAATGTTGAAATAAATTGAAAATTCAATTTAAAAATCCAACATTAAAGATCAAATTACTTGATTTTACAGTGTAATGTAAATATAAAACTAAGAAATCTGTGGAAAAGGACTGTCCTTGAAATTGGTTGTGAGGTTAACATAGTGAATAATAGCAGTTAGACAAGATGCATCAATCTACCAATCAAAATAAAAGGTGTTGTCAAGATGTATAGACAAATACATGCACATATAAACACCTTGAGTAACTAAACTACAACATTTTTGACAAAACTGATGTTGAGTATTAAAAAACCCAGTATATATATATATATATATATATATATATATACACATATATGTGTATATACCCACATTCTTTGTTTTCTTTCTTTAATCAGCTTTTAGAAATGTTTGATTTATACAGAACTACCATGTAAATCAACCTAAGTGCCCTACAATGCCATTAAACTTTTTGTAAACAGGCCTCTATATTTGGTCCTATTTTGTTCAAAATTGGTTGGAAATCTTTAATAAAAGTATTCAACAAATGGGATGCACCATCCCCGAAATAATAAACAACAGAAGACCCTACAGCTTTCAAAACTCTTAACAAGTAGCAATTATTAAAACAAGCCTTGCAGACAAGGGGACATTAGACTTTGTTCTCACAAAAGCAAGGGAAGACCGAGCAATGACAAGTGTGTAAATGATGTACAAGTTCTCATAAAATACTGAAGGAAAGGTACTCCTTTAAATGGAGTCCAAGATAGGAACTGGGACAATATTTGATGTGAAATATTTCATACTTTTCAGTATGAAGAAAATTATTAAGAATATCCTCCATGAGCAGAATTTGTTCTGTTCCTACCAAATACTTCAGCATCTATAGAGCATGCTTTTATAATTACAAAAATATGAGCCAGTTAAATGTGTCAAATTTCAAATTTATTAATTTTACAATGAAACTCTGAAGAGGATCGGAGACAATTTTATTAAAATTAAAGATAAGTCTACACTGAAAAAATTTTCAGAAAAATATTATGACATGATTTTGGAGACACATATGGCTAAGAAATTATTTAAAGTACATAAACATATTCCCAAACTAATTATCCAGCTTAGTCTATTTTTTATAATCAATATAAAAAAGCTTTGACATTTGCTTTAATGTACCTAGATACATATTTTTAAAAATTTTTCAAATTTAAAAAGAAATCTATTTTTGGAAAAAGTTTTGAACAGCACTATCTTATAGGCTTATCAATATTGCAAAATTAATTTGTCAGTCAATAAATTAAATTTTTCAAAAACCGTGTAATTTCAATTTTTTAGTACCGCCTTTTATTTTCCTGATATGTCTTGGCTTAAACAATAAATTTCAAGGTCACTCTATTTTAAGGTCCCTGCCAGGACAATATTGTTGTTTATTTGTTTTTTCATTATAAGCCGTAGCAATCAGAGTGCTCCAAAATTCCAGTTTAAATTGTGCAGAACTAAGGATTCCAGAAGAGTCTCTCAGTGTCCAGCCATACAAGGCCCAGTAATCCCAAATGACAGGTGCTTATGGATGAAGAAGAAAAATTCTGCTCTTGACATCTCCTAACTAATCTCTCTCTCTCTCTCTCTCTCTCTCTCTCTTACTTATTTTGTCCTTTTTGTCTCCTGTTTCACAACCTTCTCCCTCCCCCTCCCAATTTGCCCTTAATCGTCAAATCTTAAAAGTCTGGGATTTGGATAAATAAAGTTCTGGCTAAATATTTGTAATGACAATTTTAAGTTTTTGATATTCTTGTTAGGTGCTACTTACATTCTTTTAAATGTCCTTAAAAATTAATGTTCACTTTTGGTTAGGGGAATATTGTTATTAACTAGCAAAAAATGTCAAAGAGCTAGTTAAAAATGAGGTGCTCTTTTGTGACTACAAATTTAAAAAGTTTAAAAAAGCCTAATTTTAAGGCCATATCATTACCTATGTGTTAGCTACCTGCTAACTGGAAAACTTTAAAACGACATCGCAAGGGACAACACTGTGTTTATATTATACCACACAGGTCTAGAGAAAAAGTGTCACGTTTCAGCATTTTTGCTACAGATCGCAGCTATAGAATGTCAGAGTGAAGTGGTCACGACGAGTTTTAGAGAATGTTATGATATTTTCTGGCACAAAGACCAAGAAATTTCGGTATTTCCTCATTGTTCAAGGGGAATCTGAGTAGTCCCTAGGAAATAAACATGTTAAGAAGTGTTTTCCATAAACCATGGTAAAAGAGTATCCATCTCTACCGCAAATTCTATTAGTCATTTCTATCTTTATTGTAGGTTTCACCATAAATGTGTCAAGGTTAACAGCTTTTTAAAAATAGCTTAGACAAGGAAGCTGAGGTCAATGTAATGTGCCCATGCATGAGTCATGTATGTGTTTTGGAGCCTTAGGATGTTATTTCCTCTTATAAAACACACATGTTCCAAAGGTGTTTTATGTTCTATACTCCCAAAACGTTGCAGCTAAAGTGAAGGCAATTTGAAGATCAAAAATCCACCAGCAATTCATTCACACACTCTTCAGGACTTGACCTTCTAGGTACAATCTTAGCACTTATGAGCACTGAAATCACAGCTTTTGCATGGTTGGGATCCTTTTCACTTTAGAAAACATCTCTATGTATATCACTTCCTTGGATTTGCTACATTACCTGTGAGGAGGACAGACCAATATTACAATTCTCCCTATATTTATATAGACAAAAAAAAGAAAAAAAAAAAAGAAAAAAAGAGCCACATTTTCCTTTTTGAAGTTTTATATTACTTCATTAGATCTCTACCTAAGGCTGATGGGGTGGTGGAATTTTCTAGAACAATATTGGGAAATTAAATATCTAATTAACCGCTGCTATATACTTTCTATCTGCCAGACAGTGGGCTCAATATTTTATATGAATTTTCTTATTTTATTTAGTTAGCAACCCAATGCATAGATAATATTATCATTCTCCTTCTTACAAATGAAGAAATGGATTCATCGACTGAGCAAAGATCACAGGCTAGAAAGTTATAAAGTCACTGTTTTAGTTCTGGGCATTCAACTGCAGGAATGCTCTTATTGACTGTGCTATATACTGCGTCCCTTGGTCTATACATGTAAATATACTATCTCAACTTTAAGAAATAATTTTGAGATATTTATGGAGTTTAATATTTGAACCAAAAATTTGTCTGGATTTTTAAATGCCTAAGAATTATTGGAAAACATTGGGAATGAAAGGAAGACAAATGTATACATACATATGTGCACATAACACACCCAGTACACACAAAGAAGGGTACTTCAAAAAGTTCGTGGAAAAATAGAATTAAAAGATAATGTGCATCTTTCCATGAACTTTTTGAAATACCCTCATTTAATACACACTAATGAAAACATTATAGCACTGTTGCATGCGAGGAGATAAATGAAGATTCCAGAAAAGGACCCACTGAATATATGCATACATATGCATATGTGTATGATGAAGTTGATATTTCAAAACATTAGGGAAGAATAAACTGTTCATGAAAGAGGCAGAGATCTTAGGTATTCAATTTAAGAAAAATGTCAGGATAGAACTGTAGTTTACAATTTACAAATTTTTCTATTTTAAATTCTGGATGAATCACAGGAAAAATTATTTATTGAATACATATTTGTGAAATATGACTATTACCTAATGCTACAGAAGACAGCACTGACTCATATCCAAAATGATTCTTATGTCAATTTTGTCATTTCAATAAAATGGATTCTACTTGAGTACATTTTTTTTTTTTTTAATTCAGCAAATATTTACTAATCCCTTTGTCTGGAGCATAAACTAGAATTGCAAAGTTAAAAGGCACAGTCTCTGTCCTTAATTACCAACTTTGTGATTTTTCTGTATTTCCCATGGTGCCCAGTTCAATTCTGGTCTATGAAGAGTTTTGAATATTCACCGATGACCAGGAACTTTGCTATCCCTGAACATGTGGAAGAAAAAGAGGAAGAGTAGGAGCAGAGATGGGAGAAAGAGGAAGAGGAGGAGAGAAAGAAAAAGTGGGGAGGGAAGGAAGGAAGGAAGGAAGGAGACTACTGATTATTCTCTGCATTTAGAAAAAGCACATTCTAGTTGGAAAAATACAGAGGTAAACAAATTATTTCACTATAACATGACAGGTGCCAAAAAACGTAATGACTTACTGTTAAATATGCAGAAGGGAAGGGTATTTGGTGAAATATGGGCATCCCGGGAAGACCTTCTCAAGGTCATGATGCTAGAGTAGGCCAATGGAAACCAGCCAGTGGAATAAACTGATAGATCTCAAATAAACACATATTGAATTGATTGAATAAATAATGAATTATTGATTGAATGGATAAATAAGTAAGTGGATGGAAGAATTCAAAAATGTCTACCATGTGGTTTCTGACCTCTAGGCTTTTAATGACCTATTGGAGAGAAGAGACAGAAACACAGAAACTCAATTATTCTTCCAGAAGAAATCTGGAATGCTTTTGGCGGCATGTAACAGAATACATGACTGAACATGGCATAAACAACAAATGTTTGTAAATGGGTCTCTAACCACAAGAAGTTTTGAGATAGGACTTTGGTTTTCTCAGAGTTCAATTTCACCAGGCCTCTGGGCAGCTTTTCTCTGGGTGTCTTGGCTTTCCCTTTATGGGCCCAGGATGCAACCACAGCCTTCAGCATCATATCCTCAGACAATACTATACAAAGCAGGGGTGGGGCTTCCCCCCATGAACCCCTGTCTTTCATTGGAGAGGAAAATCTTACCCTAAGGCTTCCCAAGTATACTCTTCTTAAGTTTAATTGGTCAGGATCACATCACATGGCCTTGCTTATTTGCATGGAAGCCTCAGAAAATAAGTATCTGGCATTTCAGCCTCAATGGAGGGAATTGGATTTGACCATCACAGAACAGTAGGGAGAATGGCTGTTGGTTATGCAAACAATGGTGTCTGCCACATGAGCTAAGAGAACACTAAAGGGAAGAACTGGTGACACATAAATATGACGCTCCTCCATATGCTAAGGTGACACTTGTGAACACCAGCTCCTAAGTATAAAAAGTAAGTGATAATTTAGATGTGTTTTGTAACTTTTACCATTATGCTCCTCTCATGCACAGGGTTCTCCCTATAATAAGAGTAGTGACTATTTTTGGTATCATATGTACAGTAATGCAGAAAACATCTTTTCTTCTCCTTGCTCTTACACCTTACATTAATTCCAGAAAAATCAATGACCCCATTAGAAAGATGGAACCGAGAGAAAGTGAGCATCTTTTTTACACCAGGCTCTTTACTAGGAACTTGATACACATTATCTCATGTGGCCCTTAGACCAATCCTATGAGGCAGGCTTAAAAGGAAACTGAGGCTCACCGGGACAAGTACTTGTCTCCAGCCAGAGAGTTGAGAGGTTGTATAGCCAGGTGTCCATCCCTGGACTGTCTGGCTGGAAAGCACATCTCTCTTTAGCAAAGCTACATGTCAGGAGGTGATTTCATGAGCATATGGATATGCTAAACACTCTACTTTTGCAAGCACTCCTGCTTGTAAAGCTTAACACTGACAATAGGCAGCAAACGTCTCTTTTACGCCCTTCTTTTCTTATTTATTTGTTATTTCACACTGTACAGCCCACTTTCATAGTCCAAGAACTTTACACAGATTGTGCAATGACAACCATAAGTCATATTCAAAATGACTGCGAGAACTAAAACACCAAGGGTTTGCCTGAGGTTTGCAGAACCTTTTATCCGAAAGATTACGTAATTTGTTTTGAACCTACACATTCATTATTCATTCAGCAGATATTCAGCTAGCATCCACTACGCATTATGCCCTATCATCGTTAGCATAGTGCTAATAATAATGCATTGTATATTTCAAGATAGGTAGAAAAGAGGATCTTGAAGGTTATCACCACAAAGAAATGATAAAGGTTCGAGGTGATGGATATGCTAATTCCCCTGATTTGATCACTATACAATGCATACATGTATTGAAACATCACACTGTACCTTATAACACATGTACAATGATTACGTGCCAATTACAAACAAAAATCAAAATTGCCTTAAATTTAGAATAATATTTTGACACAGAAGGGAATAGAAAGAGGAGAAAAAGTGACAAAAGAAGAGAGGACAAGGGGGACGGGGAGGGAGTGTATCATAAGAGAACCATAGTATTTGCCATTAGAAGTCCTGGATTTGTGCTCATGGGCTAGTAACTTCCTTGAGACTCAGTTTCTTCTACTGAGGCCAATCATGAAGCCTCCTTTGAGGTGTATACATGCCCTGTACATGCATCATGCCCTACACCCTGACAGGTACTTATAAATGTTGGTTTGTAGTTAGGCTTTGATTCAACAAATATTTCCTGATTATCTACTATGGGACCAACATTGTGATAGATTCTGATGGGTTAAAGAAATAAGCAAAACCTGGCCCTTGTCCCTCAGGTGCTCTGTTACTTAAGAATCATTTCTCAGCTACTCCAGGAAAACAACGTGCTATGCTCTTTTCCCTAACACAGAAGCATAATAAAATCCATAAAGGCACAGTCTATGTGCTGGTTTTTCTCTGTTTTTTGCCACTCCAGATGCATTTTCCACCCGTCTTTGCTCTGCTCTGTGCCACATGAGGACATGGGGACAGCTTCATCTGGGCACAAGGGGAGAGAGAATGTTCAGGCTGTTTCTTCTCTGCTCGCTCCTTGCTGGAGCACTGTGTCCCTGGCAGGGGCTTCCTGCTCCCAGGACTATGGCTCCCTCTGGGGGGGCCTCTCCTCCAGAGTTCCAGTTCTCACTGGGCTCCAGTAACACCGTTTTCCCTTTTTCTTTCAGCCATGGGGTGGGGTGGAGTGGTGGGAATGTCTCCTGCTTTGATTATTTGATTAGTCTCCGGGTGCCTTAATCTTTTTTTTGTTTTTTCTCTTCCCCTGGCACATATCTCTGATAGGTGTCCCTTCATTAAAATCTCTTCATTAGAACACTCCAGGGAAATTTTTCTTTCTTACTGGAACCCTTGCTAATCAGAACATCAAAGCTGATGAAAATTTAGAAATCCAAGCCTTTTTATGTTGCAGAGATGAATACTCAGGCCCAGAGAGGGTTTCATTTGCCAGAAGTCACTCAGCCTCTGGGAAGGAAGAGAGACAGCTCACCTGCCTCTCCAGCCCATGGTCCTATTACAGGCAACCCAGGTCACCCCCACAGTGGGCCACCTGATTCCTCTGTGGGTCTGATCTTCGAAACTCTGGACAATGGCTCCTTCTGCAAGCTTTCCAGCCTGCAAGCTAAGGACATGAATGAACTGAGTCATCCCCACAGAGCTTCATTAATTTTAAGGCAATTTAAGATTTCTGAGTCATAGGTTTCAGTCATTTAGACTTTCCCAGCTGGTACTGTACTTGCCCACACACATTTTTCTTTAAAGATTGCATCTGTGTCTAGATGTGTGGCTCTGCCCACTCTTCGCCAGTTTCTGAGAGAAATCCACCTTGTGCAGTGATGTCTTTGCATGAGGGCTTAATGGAATTAGCAGTCTGCAGCTTGATCCAGACTCTATCCACCAGAGACATGCACAATTCCAGATTCTACCTCCAACACAGTATTTTACCCAGCCTCCCCAGAAAACTCAGTTATACCATATGGTAACACCACTCACTGAATAATATTTAGCAACTTCATGAACAAGGACTGAATCATATCTTAACCATCTTGGCCAAACATTGTTTTATATAGCAATGGTATTAGTAATATATATGTTTTATTTTTTACACTAGTACTTCCTGCTACACCCACTGAAAATTAAGAGCTAGACCTCACTGGAAGTAGACTGCACAATAAGAGAGTTCTCGCTCATTAGCGATGTTCTGCTCAATATTGCACTGTATGTATGATACATTCAGAATGTCTGCTTTTTTCTGTTCCTCCAGAGCAGCTGCTGGGATTGAGCAATAGTCTCTCAGGGTAACACAGCAGGGAATCCTGGGGCATTTCCCAGACACTGAAAACAAAGGACATGTATCCATGGGGAGGACAGGGTTCGAGCTCACTCTCTTCCTACCCCCAAGGAGAAATGCCCTATACTCTCAGGATTTGGGGAAGAAATTAGCAAGCCTGTGTGTGAGGGGCCCCTATGTCTGGGTGATCTTAAGAGAGTAACTTTCTGAGCCTCAGTTCAATTGTTCAACAGGCATAATAATGAGAACCCTTTATAAACAGTAATCTAGCATGCAAGGGCCAGGTCAGCATTTATGCTGTGCAGGCACTGTCTAAGCTGTATATACGTTCACCACGAGCAAGATGTGGTCTGTACCTTCAACAAATTTACAAGTTGAAAATAGGAATACACAAGTTGAAAATAGGAATAATTTCAGTAAAATATGGCTTGGCTATGATAGAGTTATGCACAGTAAAGAGGCTCTTAGCCCAACACAAGAGCTCTTGAAGGAGCTGGTGCCTAAGGTCAATCTTGCATAATCAGCAAGATTTATGGAGGTGAGAAGGGTATTTATTTGACAGTGAAGAGCATGAGCATTAGTTACCAGAGAATATAATGCATGGCATAAAGTGGCAGGAAATATGGCCATATTTACAGCATTAAAAAAATACGACTTATTACTACAGCATTAGTGTTTTCTGAAAATTAAAAAAAAAAATAAATAAATAAAAAGGATTTCTGAGAGAGTCCTATGCTATTGCAGCAGCAACTCATCTCTCCCTGCCCCTGTGGCAACTGCTGTGCCTATCTCCATGGGAAATGGTTGGCTGTAAAATGTTGAATTTACTAGAAATGGGAGAAAAGAGCCATCCTACTTTATCTGGATGCCCCTTAGCTCTCAAATCCCTAAGGAAAGGAATCCACTCTCTGCATTCTTGGAGAAATGGTGTTGCCTTTGGTATTGTACTGGAGTTTTCTGCCACAGCTGGGCTACAATGTTTGAAAAATGAATGAATGAACCAATACCAAGTTCCAGAGATGGAAGAGAGAGACTTGAATATCATTTAATCTAATGTCCTTATTTTACAGATGAGGTGATTGAGGTCTAGTGAGAAAGATGAACTTGACCACAGGCACCTAGCAAACTAGTGGCAGAGTAAATACAGATATGAGGTGCCCTGAATCACAGACAAAGGCTCTTCTAAAAACTGGATGCATTCTAAGGCCTTTAGGCCAAAAGAAGTGATTGTTTTCTTAATGGGTTTGCATTCTCTCAGCATGCATATGTACCCAACACTGTGATACCTGCTGTTACATAGAGGAGAGCAAGACAAGGTGGTTGCCCTCAGGGAGCTCCTGATCCATTGAGCAAAAGTAACGTTCACCTCCTACAACAATGACAGAGTAATCAGAATTTATTATAAAATCATCCCCAAATCATGCTATGCACATCAAGAAAGGAGATATTTCCTTAGCCAGACATGTCAGGAGAAGGGGGACTTGAGATTCATGCAATGTACGCTTACCAAATAGCATCTTACCATAGGGATTTTTTGACTCCTCCAGGTACGGCTTCTTAGAGGAACCCCCTAGTACAACATGTGAGACAACTGTACTGTATTGGTCCAGTTATCAATCACTGAGTGAAAAACTAACCCAATACTTACTGGTGTAAAACAACCACCACTTCCTTATATCATGATTTATTGGGGCAAGAGGCATAATTAGGGTTACTTGGTGGTTTTCTGTTGGCTGCTGGTACTGTCAGGAGGGACCAAGATAGTTTCCTTTACATGCCTGGAACCTGGTCAGGGTTGGTTGGATTGCTGGGCCCCTCTGAGCCCCTCTCCCCCTCCACCTAATCTTGGGTCTTGCCCTGTGGTTTCTGAAGCAGTGTAGATGGTTGGACTCATTGCCTGCCAGCTCAGGGCTCTAAGAGACCAAGGCAGATGCTTCCAGTTCTCTCTATGCCGAGGCCTAGAACTAGCCACGTGTCATATCTGCCATTCTCTATGGGTCCAAGCAGTTTCAGGCCAGTCCAGATTCAAGGGGAGGGAAAACAGACTCCACTTCTTAATGAGAGAAGTGTCTAAAATTTGTGGCCATATTTAACCTGGCACATTTATCTCTCTACTTGTGGTTGCTTCATGTGTGTGAGAAAAGCTTATTGATTCATGGCCAAAGTAAAAACATGATCTAAAACAAACCAAAATCTCAGATGAGGAAACAGTACAGCTTATGAGAGGCTTCTGTCCTTACACTGTGAGGTCCCATGAGACTCATTGTCCTGTGCCCAGCACCTAGCACAGTGCTCGGCACATAGAAGGTGATCAGTCAGCAGAACTGAGCTATTTGACAGGAGTTTGCTACTACATTTATTGTTACGTGAGTGAATTTCTCATACTGAACCTCCTAGGAAAGGTGCCAGGGGAATCTTATTGCAAAACTAGCAGTTTATTGGGTTGACAAAAAGAACATTCAATTAAGGAGATTTTCAGAGCACAATGGAATCATTTGAGTTGTGAAATGTGGACTCAAAAAGTAATCATTTAGAAAGAGCCAACAAGCATTGAAGGCTGGATAGCAAGACACAACCCCGTTCACTCAGGTACAGGCTGAGGGTCCTGTTGGGCACAAAGAAGCAGAGGTGCTGGCAAACTTGGATTGATTCCAGGACTTTCTGCCCACTACAAAGCCCAGTCTCTGTCCATAGCACCAGGGGTCTAAAAGAATGCCACCCATAGGCTGATTTATCCAACAAACAATGATGACAAACACCATGTGCCCATCATCATCCTAAGCACGCTGGGCATACAGGGAAATAATGCAGGCCCTCGGTCTCGAGGTCCTGTTTATCTCTACGTTGGGGCATTCTCTGCCTGTTCTTAGAGTCCAAGGAAATACCTAGGTGTCACTGCCTATTGTCGAGCCATGGAGCCACCAAGCCAAAAGGATGAATCCTCAAAATATATCAGAAGGATATCAATCCTCTCAGTGTAGGTCAACAACATTTAGCTTCCACCCCTTCCCATTAAACATGATAATCTCTACCCCAAGGCTCTGATATGCCCCTCGGGAGAATGCCGTGGTAGGCAACTCCTGAAATGGCTCCTAATGTGCCCTGCCTCTGATATTTAAACCCTTGTGCAATTCCCTCCTACTGTGTTTGGGATGGCCCTGGTAGCTTGCTCCCAATGAGAAGAATATGGCAGATGTGATGTGGGACATCACTTCCAAGATGAGGCTATAAAAGTCTGTGACTTCCATCAGCTTATAATCTCTCCCTTGCTCTTCTCACATGTTTGCTCTGATGAAGCAAGCTGCCACGCTGTGAGCTGTCCTGCACGGAGGCCATGTGGCCTGGAACTGAAGGTGGCCTCCAGCTGACACCCAAGGGGGTAAATGAGACCCTCAGTTCAACAACCTTCAAGGACCTGAATCCTGCCAATAACCATATGAGTGACTTTGGAAGTAGATCCTTCCCCCCACTGAGCCTTCAAGATGAGAAACAGGCCTGGCTACACCCTTACTGTACCCTTGTGAGTGACCCTGAAGCAGGGGACTTGGCTAAGCCATGCTTGGATTCCTGATCCACAGCGATAATAAATCTGTGTTGTCTTAAGCCACCATGTATTGAAGGGTAGCTGGTTCTGCAGCGACATGTAACTAATACAAGTGTATAAAAGAAGGATAAAATTCGAAGTAGCTCATCTCCCACTCTACGGCACTTTCTACTTTCTATACCATGTGATTTCTGGCCTGTAAAGATCTTTCATCCAGAGGCCAGTGGAGCATGTGACTGGAGGAAGGAAGTCCTAGTGCTTCAGCTCAGCAGTCACATGTCCCCATGGTCTGACTACAGCCTTGTTTCCCTTCCCTGCAGCTTCTGCCTCTGCCTCAGGCAAACCCGACTGCTACTTTTCATCCCAGCAGGCCTGTGCCTTCCTGTCTCCAGTACTTGGCACAGTATCTTCTCTCAGAAACACTCTTCCATCTTGAACTGCTGATATTCTGCTTGGATTTCAAGGCTAGCTCAAATGCTTTTCTTTTGCTTAATCTTCTGGCTGGAAAAAATTATTATTTTTTTGTCCAAAGCATGTGTGTGTGTGTGTGTGTGTGTATATGTATATGTGTATATGTGTATATTTATGAAATATATATATATATATATTCCCTACTTTGTGCCAAGGACTATTCTAAAGGATGAAATGGCAAATAAAATCCCCTGCCTTTATTTAGTTCATATTTTATAATTGTAGTTTTTGTAGTTGACTTTATTGTAGAATTACTTTAAGTAAATTTTGTGTGCCTCAACTCAATTAGATATTCTGAGGGGTTCAGATACAGTCATTCTCTATGATGTCTGTAAGTAACAGAGTCCCAAAGCACAGTGACTGTCTGCTATAGACTGAGTCATGTCCCCTTACAAATTCATATACAAAGCCCCAACCCTCAACATGACTGTGTTTGGAGACAGAGGTTTTTAGGAGGTAATTAAGGTTAAAAACTGTCATATGAATGAAGCCCTAATCCAATAGGACTGGTGTCCTTCTAAGAAGAGAAAGAGACTCAGGGACACTCAAGTTCAGAGGAAGGAGCATGTGAAGACTCAGTGAGAAGGCGGTCATCAGCAAGCCAAGGTCAGAGGCCCCGGGAGAAAACAAACCAGCCAACACCTTGATCTTGGACTTGCAGCCTCCAGAACTGTATGAAAGTCAGTGTCTGCTGTTTGAGTCCTCCAGTCTGTGGGATTTTTTTTTATGGCAGACTGAGCTGACAAACAATCTCATTTGGGAAGAACTGAGCCAAGCAGTGCTGTAGACTCAGTATATCCATGGCAGCATGAAAAAGTCATGGGCAGTGGGCTCAGATGATCTGAGTCTGAATTCTGTCTCTGTCCTATACGCTACCAGACAACAAAAGCAACTCACTGTTGTGAACCCCAGTTTTCCTTCTCTATAAAATGGGGCTAATTCTCCCTACATCTCACTTTTACCATGAGAAAGATTTGAGGTAGTCTTTGCAAAGTGCGTCTCATGAACTAAATGCAGACAAAAGTATTGCTTGTTTTCTTCCTTCTTTCTCCCTCCCCAAGAAGAGAAACAGGATCAATAACAGGGCCAGGCCAGCCATCTGGAGCCTGAGGCAAAAGGAAAAATCAGTAATACTAATCTACTCTTTATTTAAAATCTGGATATATTTTTTATGATAGTTTTTTTGCATTAATTTTAATTTTTTAAAAATATTGTGTTAAAATATCTTTCCTCTCGATTACTGATTTGGGGGCATTCCCTTTAAATTTTGGCAGCATCCCCTTTAAATTTAAAGCACTGAGACAAGTGCTTCATTGCCCATATCCTAATTCTGGCCCCAGCTACGTAACTAATCAGAAATCCTCCTTTTGCCTGGGTAGAATGCTGACCAGAATTGTTTTTTTAAATATCTCTAACTGCAAAATATCTTTGTACCCCAGATTCTGGTGGGCTGTGTATAGAACTCTTTGGTCTGCAATGTAGGATGTTTCTCTCATCATTTGGGGACTTAAAGCCTTCTTATAGGCATTAGGGTAAAACTTTTTTTTTTTTCCTTCTTCTTTTCTGAAATGACCCAGGAAGCAGCCCTAGCAGCAAGGGTGGAGATGAGCTAAATAAAGGATTTCTGCAATGTGACCATTTGCCAGTTTTGACCTGTGTTTTGCCTGTGTTTCCCTGAGAAATTTTAGTGAACTTTGAGAAGAGGAATGTGTTAGCAGCACCCAGGGTTGCCCCAGATGAGGCTTTGCAAGCTCCTGCTGGATCCCTGTTTTCTGGCTGGGAATCCCAGCCATACCCTCTGCCTTAGACACCTGTATGTTGAGTTCCTGTTTCTCCCCACTAGGCTGAGAGCAGCTGGAGGGAAGACGTGGGATCTCAGCATGCCTCTAACTTTCTTGCCTAGCACAGGGACAGCAAGGAGAAGAAATTTATCCTAGTAGTACTGACAGTGGTGGTGGTGGTGGTGATACTGGCAGTGAACAGCTGGCACTCACTACCATCCAGGCACCAAACGGAGTGCTTCACCCGTGTCTTATCTAACCATCATGACTCTACGAGGTCTGCACTGTTACTATGCCATTCTAAAGAAGCAGAAACTAAGGTTTAGGGATACTGCGAAGTTTACATAAGATCACAGAGCTACTAGACTTCAGAGGAAGGGCTCAGGAGATGTTTCTTGACCTGTTGAATGATGGTTGGTTGACTTTTCCATTGAATTCTTTTCTAGATGTGGTTTTCCCAGGATCTGTCAGAGATCAAGCTTTGGAGTCCCAAAGCAATTGTGCCATATAGAAGGCTGTTTACTTCCTTAAGTCAAAATCCCCCTTTAATCCCATTTGTTAGCAGGCTCTTTTATTGAATAGTATAAAATTTGAATGATATAAAATTTCATGTTGTCCCACTACACCAATTACACTTAGGGACATTTTTTAATTGCCTAAGTGGGGGGGGGGGGAAACACGACAATACAAAATCAGCTTTTGGTGTACATTTTTATATTTTATGAACCACAAAAGCATTTGCATATTTGAAAGGGGATTGTGCAGATATGGGTGGGACCTATTATGTATTCCATCCATAGTCTACTGAGTGGATTGCTTCCTGGAGAGCTGAGGCTCTGTAAAATATTTGCCATACTGCAAGCCTACCTGAGCACTGAGGGCTCACAAGTTGGAAACTTCCATTCTATAGACACATCACCTTTTCGTTCAGACATGCTTTCCTGTTTTGCAACTGTCAATGTATTCAAATGAATGTCTATGCAAAGGGTTTGAGCTCATGGGCTAGTAACTTCCTTGAGACTCAGTTTCTTCTTTGGAATCTAATAATAAAACCTCCGGTAAGGAGTTTTCATGGGGATTAAACGAGACAAAATACATAAACGTTCTCTGTAAATTGGCAAGCCCGGTACACATATTAATTCTTATAAATCTTAATCTGAGCTCTCAGAGCTATCCAAGACCAAGTTACTAATTGGCTGAATTAGGGCCCAAGTGAGATGGAAACTCAGCACATCATTGTTCAGATGTGGATCTACTGATGACATGCCCAGCATTCCCATATGGAAGTTTGGAATGTAGAAGGTGAAGGGAATCTTAAGTGATCATTTGATTTAGCCTATGCCATTTGTAAGAAAGGTATTATTATCTTCATTCTACCCAAGAGGCTACCAAGGTCAGAGAAGTTAAGAGCCATTCAAGGCCCGAAAGGTTGTAAAAGGGGGGCGGTGATCTGGACCCAAGTCTGCCTGCTCCCTTGAGGTCTGTCTTTGTGCCAGGTGTTGAAGCACACACCAGATTTACCAGAACACCCTTCAAATGGAATCTTTTTACAGTAACCTTGCACTCTTGATAATATGTAAATTTGCAGCACTTCCTGGACCAGCGGGTTCATTTTACCTGTTTTCACTTTTCTCTGTTAGCTGCGCAGCAATACTTACCAGGATGGTAGATAATCTGCAATACCCAGAAAAATCACATGTGTTGGGCTAACCTCCTCTTGTTTAAGAACAACAACAAAACTTCCCTTGTATCTCATTTCACTTGGAGCATTCAATAACTATTTTCCTGTGTGAGTAGAAGAGCTACAAAGCCAGGACCTGGAAAAAAAAAAAAAAAAAAAAAAGGTTCCAACATGGTTATCTCTTCTGTATTTAAACACTGGACTTTTTCCAGTGGGCCATTTATCCAAAGAGAAAAACACACCCCCTGCTTAGCCATGGTAAAAAAATGTCAAACAAACAAGCAAACAAAAAGTACCTCTTAATAGGTACTACTTGGATGCACCTTGTAAAAGCAGCTGCTTCCAGAAAATGAACTGTTAAGAAGAAGAAAAAAAAAAAAAAAAAAAAAACAATGAGAAAGGAAATCACCATTAAGGGAGGATTTTAAGTGGGCCATTCAAGCTAAAAGTTTAGTCAACTCTAGAAAGCCTGATGACAAGCAACTGGATACAGTAAAAAATCATATAGTTTCAGAATAAACTAATTGCCCTGTCCCCTTCCTTCCCAACACCCCGCACATGATCTCCACAGCTATTGAGTGATGGGCTACCATTGGATAAATTGTTTATTTGCTCTGGGTCCTGGTTTCTTCCTCTGCGCAGTGGGGGAGATAATTTCAAGGGCTGTATAAGAACTAGAGAAAAAGAAAGTGACTGGTCTAGCATTTAAAAGATATAATTCAATATAACTATTATTAAAGTCAGCAATAGAGAAGAAGATTCTCAAAGTAACAGAGCGATTTATGACATAGAGTTAATATATTCAACATGTCCTAAAGTCTAGAAGCAAGCCACAGGCCTCATCACTGCCCACAGTGGATATCATGGCTACATGTAAAGCACAAGATCATGCGAACTTGGTCAAATGCACCCTCCGAGGCTGCAGCTAGAGAGGTGTGCATCCTCGATCTCCTCCTCCTTTATACAAATGGATGACAGAAACCCTTTCCAGAGTTAGCAGAATGTTGAAGGAGGGCAACAGGGGATATGAAGTTGAACGCAATGTAACGTAATACCAGTGGCAAAACTAAGCCAAGAATGAAGAACTCAGCTTCAGACAGGGTTAACTCCTAAAGACGGTGTTAAAGCAGGGTTAGAACAGTTTCCTGATTTGGTTTCCCATACATTGATTCGTTAAATCTCGTCTGAGATTAATAAGTAGGAGCACTTATCTTCCTGGCTACCTTTACTAACTCTGCCGCTCAGCAATCTATAGATTCCATCATTGGGAGTATCTGGACTGCAACTCAGGTATTAACACGACAAACCTCATTATTGGCCAAGGGCACCCATGCCTCCTTGATTTTGAACATGTCATTTAAAACCTGAGGCATTCACAGAACCAAACAAGAGAGCTGGAAAATGTGGCCTTGAGCTGGGGGAGTAAAGTAGGTAGAAGGAATGTCCTGGAAAGGATTCTGGGGAAACAGGGGCACCAAACATGGAGGAAGGTATGATCCAAGTCACAGGCACAGAAGTAGGAACCTGGAGACCAGGGAGTGGTGCCATGTGGAAAGTGTGTAACCAAGAAGGAGAGAGGAAGTTGTTGGGAAGTTCTTCAGGTCCAGCCCAGCGAGTTGTGCCCAAGGATGCATGTACGGCTGAGAAGAATGCTGCTGTGGTCTGACTGTTAGTGTCACCTCAAAATTCATAAACTGAAACCTAATCCTCAAGGTGATGATTTTAGGAGGTGGGGCCTTTGGGAGGTGATCAGGTCATGAGGGCGAGAGCCCTCAGCAATGGGATCAGTGCCTTTATAAAAGAAGCCCCAAAGAGTGCTGTGCCCCTTCCACCAGGTGAGGACACAGCCTAAAGGCACCATCTGTGAATCAAAACTCGGGTCCTCACCAGACATCAAATCTGCCAGTACCTTGATAAGTTTGAACAAATGCATTTCACAAAACTCCAGCATTGTGATTCACAGAGATTTCAATGGGAATAGAATGTTCTGGAGCTGCACAGGCCACAGTTTGCACATCACCATGAGGTGGCGCTCTCTACAACTCATCTTGGATGTTTGTCACAGGTTTTTTAGCCTAGGCATGACCTCCTATAAGAGTTAAGACAGATAAATGTCAACATCTTAGGTAGATACCATCCTTAAAATTATATAGTAGCCTTACGAGTCATTCCTCAAAAACAATTTATTTGATCCACAGACACAGCATTTAGCTTAGGGCTTCAACTTAGCAGGTACTCACTGTATGTTTGCTTAATGAATGAACTAATGAGCAACGAAGTGAATGAAGACGTAGTTAAATACATTTCAGGATAGAGTGTTCTAGATAACATGCACTTTAGGCTACTGACTTGAGGCAACTGGATTTGACTGTCCTATTGCAGAGCAGACTGGTTAAAATGTATCTTCTTGTAATTATATAATCTTTATTGCAAAAATGTGTAAGGCACTTGGTATAAATTATCTAATTTATCCTGCACTGCAATAGCTTCATGAATTTGACCAACAAACCCAGCATTTAGCCATGAGTTTGGCCTTTAAGAATGGACAGGACAATGACCACGGAAAAATTTCAACAGAAGTAATAAATTCACTATCAGTCTCAGTTTATTCTTTTGTTCTCTTCAGGATATAGGGTTCTCTCTTCCTTTGGAAGCCCAGAGGTATTTACTCCATATGACTGCCAGCATGATCTTTCAAAATCCTCAGTACAACCACGTCACTTCCCAATTCAAAAGCCAGTCTTGATTCCACATCTCTACTTCAAAGACCACAGTCTCTACCTGTGTCTATCAACCCCTTCCCAATTTAATCCAAATTCACTTTGCCAGCCCCATGCATGGCCAGTACTCCCAAGCTGCCAATACTAGGGCATGGTGAGATACTAGAAATTTCAGAACATCCCACTTCTTTGCTTTTGCACATTCTTTCTCTCTGCCTAAAATGCCAACAACAATCTCTTATTCATTTTATTTTATGACTCATACGACTATTTCAAGGACCACGAAGAAAGGAAATACATTTTTAAAATCATATCTTCACATCCAGTGTCTGGCACAGAGTAGTTTTCAATAAATAAATAATAAATAGTGGATTAATATGAGGTTTTTAAAAAAATCACATTTTTCTGGGAAAACTCCCTGAAATCCAGAAAAAGTTGTTCCCTCTGTGCTCCCTTGAGGTCTTGATATTCTAATTGTCACATTGTTATAGAATGAAATTATTTGTTTCCTGGTCTTTCTCTGGGACTACACTCTGAGCTCTTGGGTGGCAGAGACCAAATCTTACTCATACTTGGATCCTTAACACCCAGCACAGGGCCTGGCTTATAGTAAGCCTTCATAGATTTCCTGGAATTGAAAATATAATTCTAGAGCAATCGCATGAGGTGAGCAGGGCAGGTGTTAGGTTTCTCATGTTACAGATGAAGAAATAGGGACCCAGGGAAGAAATAAAAATATGTGTTGACTCAATTTCCATTTGGAATCTGAGGACCAGCCAGGACTGGACCACAGGTCTCCTAAGCCCTCATTACTACAACGCTGTGTTGGTGGCCACTGAAGAGAGGAGTCCAGGCACCTTTCCCTCTGACCCATTAGCAGAGGGACGCTGCTTAATCAGTGCTCATGGCGACAGCCTAGGAGAATAGACCCATTCCCCTAAGATAAAGGACTGAGTCCTGGGCAGCTTTGCGGGCAGTAGGATGGCACGGGCCATTTGTTTACCTTCTGTCCAAATCCTGTGGGGCTGCCTGGTCCACTGTGGAGTCAGTGTCCTCTCTCCATCTCTGGCAAACTTCCCGGGAACTCCTGGTCTCTACAGGGACTCCGTTGTCCCAGGCAGGCAGAATTATAAATAGTTATCTTTCTTTACTCAGAAGCGTTCTACTGTGAGCAGTAAATAATATGGTCCTGTCCCTCCCTAACCAATTGCTGCACGCATGTGAAAGCTCCAAGAGCTCCAAGAGTGGTCTCGACTCCCTGTCCTCAGTCACTTGGCCTTCTCCTCCCCACCCCCGTTTGTCCCCCCACTAGATTGCTGCTCATCTACCAGTAGGTCAGGAACTGGATTTCGAGTCCTCTGCCTGAATTCAAGCTCCTTTCCGCCTGTGTTTCTGCCCAAGCCAGTGGTCTGCAACCTCCCGAGGAAGTCAAGAATAATTCGAGGGTGAAACTGCAGACAGTCCCCTGACCCTCTACCTTGAATGTACGTGTGGCCCAAGCACTGGGGGTTAACAAAAGAGGACTTGGGAAGCTCAGCACCTTGGCTGGGAGCCAACTGCGCTCCCTGGACGTGTGGGTGCAAAGGTTTGCTTCAGTGGGCCTCCAAGGTGGAAGAATTAGTGATTCAATTTGGCCTTAGGCAAAAGGAGCCTTCATCTAGTCTTCTGCTGACAATAGGGGAAGTTTAAGCGGGGGAGGCGGTGACCCACCTAAACACAAGCAACAGATTTCTTGCTAAATGGGGAGAGGGTGCTGGAGAGAGACAATGAAAGTAATTCTTGAAACTCCAGGCAGCAACACCGATGCAAGCACATTCTTCAAAAAGAGAAGAGCTACTCGCTCCGTGCCACATCGGAGCAGAGGTGGCCAGGTGCTCAGAGGATGCAAAAAAGCCAGGGAGGGTGAACTAGGCAGGAAGAAGTAGCCCTGGCGCCGCTGGAGCTGCGTCGCGGGGGGGAACCGGTCTGCAGCGGCGCCCCGGCAACCCCTGCCCAGCCGCCTGCAGCGGGGCGCGCGGCCGCGACCAGGCACGCGGCGACACCCGGGGCCGCGGGCCGCGGAAGGATATTGCACTTTGTTTACCTCGCCGGCACCGAGCGAGGCCGCGGCGAGGCCAGCGCCAGCGCCCCCGGCCGGGAGCTGCCATGGCAGTGGCAGCCGCTGGCGCGGGAGCCGCCCGAGGACTGGCAGACACGAGGCTGATTGACGGGCGCCCGGCTCAATGAGGAGGGCGCGGGCGAGGGAGGGGCGGGGCCGGCTCCGGGCTGAGCCAGTGGCGGGTGCGGCGCGGGGGGTGGGGGGGCGGAGGCTCCGTGGAAATGTGTCGGTGACATTGAATGGGGAGACCGAGCGCGAGCCAGGCGCGCGCGCACACACGGCCCCGCTCGCTCCGAGATCCCCGGCCACGTAAGGAGCCGTTCATACCGCCTCGCCGGGAGATGCGGGCGTGCTGAGCGCGGGGACTGGCCTCGGGCACCGTCGGCCGTCCCCTTTCATTTTTAAATACCCAGTCCTCTCCCCGCTCTGGAGGGCAAGAAAAAAAATAAAATAAAATTAAGAAGGAGAAAAGCGGTCAATTTTCTCCAAAACAACCCCCCGCCGGCAATTTGGGTTCAGGACACGGGAGACCGAGTGGTTGCCAATCACTCCAAGGCGGGATCCAGTTCTCCAGCGGGGAGGAACGCCGCGGGCTGGCAGCACCGGGGAGCATCCCCTTGCAGCGCGCAAGACCCCCGGAGGCTCGAGCCTGGGAAGTCGGAGACCACCGATCTGCCCTCGACCCTGCCCGCACTTTTCGCTTCCCTCGGAGGAAGAACCGGAGCTCGAGGGAGAGGCGACAGCATGAGCCCGTGTTGACCTCCGCGCGGCGGGCCAAGCCCCGGGCTTTGTCGCCGTCCCTGCGCCCGGCCCGCGCCGCCACTCTGTGCCCAGCCTTTGCAATCTTTTGTTGGCAGCGCTGACCGCTCCAAGTTAAATGCTCTCTTGCTATTTTCCTTTTTTTTTGTTTGTTTGTTGAATTTTTGGAGAGCTCTTGATATATCTTGGAAAAGTCTCAGACGCCATCTACAGTTAAAACGTAGGTAACTGCCCTCTCCGGCTCCCCCCCCACTTCCACGCCCCCCACCCTTTCCACCAAAAAAGGGGGTGCAGCGCGGATCTGGCCGCCGTGCGTCGCGAGCCGGTGGACCCGTGCTTAGTTCCTTTTCCTTTTTCTGGGGTGTCCACCGCGGTGAGACCGAGCCGCCACCGTGCGCTCCCCGAAGACGCACAAACTACAGCGGGGCTCCTCCGCCCGGTCCGCGAGTGGGAAGCCTGCCTGGGGACCGCCTCGGGAAACCCGGCGCCGCAGCTCCCCTCCTTAGCAGTCCGGTTACTCATCTCGATCCACGGTGGGAACAGACAGAGAGGAAAACTAAAAGTGAGGCGCTGCTGCACATCGCTGCCTGCTCGGGGGTAACAAAAGGACCCGAGTTGCCCGCCGACCGCGTCCCCGCACCGGGATCCGGACTCGGAGCATACACGGTGCCCGGCGGCGCCTTCTGGGGAATCCTCACCCTTTCTCCGCACAGCCCCCCTTTCCCGTCCCCTCGTCTCTCATCCCCTTTTTAAATCCGCGGCACGGAGGCGCCTGCAGCCGCACTCGCCAGCGACTCATCTCTCCAGCGGGCTTTTTTGTTTGTCGTGCGCGATCCCCACACTCATGAACATACACAGGTCTACCCCCATCACAATAGCGAGATATGGGAGATCGCGGAATAAAACCCAGGATTTCGAAGAGCTGTCGTCTATAAGGTCCGCTGAGCCCAGCCAGAGTTTCAGCCCGAACCTCGGCTCCCCGAGCCCGCCCGAGACTCCGAACTTGTCGCATTGCGTTTCTTGCATCGGGAAATACTTATTGTTGGAACCTCTGGAGGGAGACCACGTTTTTCGTGCCGTGCATCTGCACAGCGGAGAGGAGCTGGTGTGCAAGGTAAAGGGCCCGGGGTGGGGTTTTGCTTTTTTGTCTTTAAAAAAGATTCTTCGGCTCTTTGGAAGCGGTCGGAGAGGGCGGGAGGTCCCTGAGTCCCCGAGTCTGGGGGAGGGAGATTCGCGGTATAATTATCTGTGGCCTCGTTAAATGGATTTATTTATTTATTAGTTCACGTTCGACTAGTTGCGAAGTTTTTAGACCGGTTCAGACAATGCGGCGGGCTGCAGCGGGGGCGTTTTGGGGAGAGCCCGGGGAGGGGAGGGGAGGGCAGGGCAGGGCGGCGGGACCGCGCGGGGGCCACCGACACGCGTGCTCCGAGAGGCTCGCGCAGCTCCCGTGCGCGAGGCCGGGTCCCGCCGCCCGGGGGATTTGTCCCTGTCTAGCCCCCTCCTCTTCCAACACGGAGTCGGGAATCCCTCTCTAATTTGAAGACACTGATGACTTCGTTCCTTTCGCAGCCATTGTTCTTAGCAGCATGCAGGTGTTAAACCTTTGTTCATAAGGTGCCCTTTAAAAGAGACGCACAAAGGTGTCCCCTCCAGCTGAGGCCCGGGGGGGGCCCAGAGCATGGAAGGAGTTTACAAAGACCTTTCTTCTGCCTGGAGACTTGAAAGGAGGGTTGGGGTGGAAATCAAAGCCTCCAGTGCACCTTTGGGTAAATAGTGAATCCTTTGGGTCTTCCCCTCTGGACTCCCGTTTCTTCTCATTTCTAGACTTCTGTGCCCACACACACCCCTCCTCCCCCCCCCCCCAACACGCACACTAGCCTGGAAGGTTTAGAGCCTGGTGTTGGAGCTCCAGGGATTTAAAGTGCTAATACTGAGATGGACACTTCGGTTTCCTTTTTGTCTTTGACCCTGAACAGTGACTGTTTTGTGTATGTGTGAGTGTGTCTTTGTATGCAGCCACAGGTCACCAGGCGAGGGAGCAAGGAGGAGGATAGTTGAAAAACAACTGCAGTTTTGCATACTGCTACCCAGAATTGGACATAGATCAAGAATTCATTGTCACTTAATTTTAGATATGCTCACTGTTGTGCTTTTTTTGTGGGGGGGAGGGGTGGAGTAAGAGGGGAGTCAGGGCCCGTGCTGCCTTTGACATGATCACTGTGCACAGCTATGCTACAAATAAATGCATCACACTTTTACCATAAACCACAGACTGCTTTGTGGACTTGCCTTATTTTATACTGGACTGGAGCATTTTATTGCAAAAATTCGGTTCAGTGGAGATCTACAGTCAGTTTTGCAATTGTTCAGTTCAGACCTTTGGGGGAAATTGGAGACTGTTTAAATATTGCTTTTTGCATGCACCGAGCATTTGGTATTTTGCATCTTCTCCAAGTAACTGAGACCTCCAGCAACTGTGCCCGGTTAACCAAAATTCAGTAGGCTATTCAAAGCTGGATTGAATTCTCAGAAGTCCTACAAGGTTGCACAATAGGATAGTCAT
Source organism: Cynocephalus volans (assembly GCF_027409185.1). Lineage (NCBI taxonomy): Eukaryota > Metazoa > Chordata > Mammalia > Dermoptera > Cynocephalidae > Cynocephalus > Cynocephalus volans. The sequence goes on from NC_084473.1 coordinate 12,821,669, forward strand.
CCTTTGAAATGAATGAATTCCACAGAGCTGCCACTCTTGTATGAAATATGCACAATCACCCAGCAGTGAGTGTTTTCACTCCTTTTGCTCAACTTCAGTACAGCATTTTAATATTTTTCAAAGACTGGAGATGGTTTTAAGTAAAGAACTTTGCAGCCAGATTCTGCAGAAGCATCTTGCTTTTATTTCTTTGTTTGAAATCAGAGGTGACTCTGGTCTCTGTGCTTTCTCCCTTCAGATTCAAGACACATTTCATTTTGGGCTGACCTTACAGTGTCATTGGCAGACTTGCTCTCTGGCCTAAAACTGTACTTAATCTGCTGGTTTAGTTATTGCCAAGATTGAATCAGCCCCTCACCAATTACAGTGTGGCTGCAAGTGGATTTAAGTGCAGTATCATTGTTCTGCTTGACAGAGGTCATCCCTTTAAGACACAGCAGCTTCTGTTTTCCTGACTTTTTACCAGAGGTGATGTGGGTGACTTCTTACACAAGCATAGCTGTATATATCCTGGGAAGCTTCAAGTGAGTTTTATAAGGCTGCTTCTATGCAGTACCCCAAGATATATATACTGTGGGCTCTTAGCTTACTTCAAGGCTCAGTGAAATCTACACATTGAATCAAGTTCCTTTTGATGTCTTAGAATATAGGGTTCATGTTTCCTAGCTCTGTGTTGACCAAAGAAAAAAGTCTGTGTAAAAACAGATCAAATGTAAAGATGCTATTTATTACAGAGAACCGTATAGAGAATTATATAGGACACTATTTGGGGAAAGAGAGTTTCCAGGGTCATTTAAACAAAATAGTCAAGCCTGTTTATTGTCTCTTTGTGCCTACTTTTACTGGGCACATGCAGGAAGGAGCTTTAGGGGGTCTTTAGCTGTATCGTTTTCATGGAAATGCTGGTAACTACTGTGCAGATTGACATAATTACTATCTTGGCAGAATAGGCACTTTTTTTTTTTTTTGCAAATATTATTAATGATGGCCTAATCTTACTGCCTTATCTGAACTGTCACATTATATAACTAAGGCTCCAAATTAAACATTTAAAAGAAACTGGCAACCAGGCTTGTGACTTGATTTTGCACTTGAAGGTGATGGTTTAAATACCAATCCAAGCCCATAAATGCCTGTTATAGCTACTAATAAAAAAGTTTGGCTCCTTCCCATTTGGGAAAACATAAGTACTTGTTTTATTTTTTACACTCTGTCCACCATCTTGGAATTTGATCTTTTCTACAAAGAGTATGTCTATATTTTGAAGCTGCCGTGAATATGTTTGAATTTTTTTTTTTTTAAATTCTATGTCCTTTCAGTTTTTCAACAATGGGGCAGAATAATAATAGGCTAAAAGTGTTGACCAAAAATCACCTTTTATTTTTTAAAAACGAAACTGCAAACAGGAAGTACATTATAAATAATCGTAGCTCTTTGAGCTCTGCCAACAGTGCGTGCAGTCTGGTGCTTCAGAACACATCACCCTCGTTATATAATACAGAGTGTTTACGTTAGCCACTGCTGCAGTGCACTTATTACTCTGAAATTTCTGAGGCTTACCCGGGTTTCTATTGCCTGCAGTCTGGGTGTTAAAGTTGATCCAGCATTTCAGATGCCTAATTGAACAGGCCTTTGAGGTCAGTGCTCTTAGGTCATCATTTGACAGTATCAGGGCATGATTTGTGGTCTCTGGAGATGTTGAAGTATTCATTCTTAAATTCTAGGCTATAGTGGCAGCAGCTGTGCTGCTTTCCTGAGATGCCTCATTATGGTTCATTCACAATGTTGCTGTTAACTTTGCTTCCCCGGCCTGGTTAGCGCCAGCCCTCTTGAGGTTCTTACTATCCCTGTTTGACTCACAGATTTTTTTCTTTTTTGAAGCTTAGAGCGACTTAACTCATGTATTCTTATATGACAGCCTGTGTCCTTGGATGGGCTTTGGAAGGCCTATAAATCCCCTTAAAATGAATTCAATATTGTCTGTGTATTTGAGTTGAGAATGGGCATTGTCAGCCAAGAGAGAACAGAGCTTTTATCAGATGCTCGTGTGGGATCAGGACCCAAAAAAGGTCATCAGTGTTCTAAATCAACATCTTCATTTTGTGAAGCGGAGGGAGGCGACCCTAAGTGCCTTATTCATCTCATCCAGATTATTGGTGGCAGGGCCAGGATTAGAGCCTCAGGTTGGTGATGTCTATGACAGCATTTTTCCCACCACGATGCAAAATGAAATAAAAAATGGAAAATGAAAGTATGTTCCAACTAATTCAAAAGCTGTTTAAAAAGCTGAATGATTGTGAACTGATAACATGAAGTGTATTGTTAAGGCATTCCTGCCCTAAATGCCTTCCAGCAAAGCGCACTCATGCCTGCCCCTCGCTCACCCACACGACAAATAGATTCATCTTACCCACATTCCCAGGCAGATAGGAAAACCACATTCCAAACCCAGGGTCTAGATTCCTGATTTAGTGCAGGTCTTGAAATGGATGAAAGCTTTTCTTTATAACCTCAAAAATTCTCTGTAGTGTTTATATCTGTTAGCTCTATTTCGAAAGATATTGATGGTGCATTTTCCTTTTAAACAACCCCACAATGAGGTAGCATTTCACAGGCTAATTTTGATTCATAAAAAAATCATTGTGTAACTGGTTCATTGAGTTAGATATCTGTGGAGGGAAGGCTTGCGGAAGAAGCCAGTCTACTTCCCTATTAAAAAGGACTGTGTCGTAGTCCTACGTCTGCCTCTGGGGACTTGAGTTTTGGCTCATTCTCTGAGCCTCAGTTTCCACATCTGTAAAATGAATGTATTGAATTAAAGAACCATTAGGCAAAGTCAAGATATTTAATCTGCTAATTGCTAATATGTTGTATAATGCCTATTGATGTGCATTTTTTCTTAAAGGTAAATAAGGTTTTGTCTATGTCACTAGGCGTGGGTCACTTTCTCTCAGAATTTGCCTTAGTTCTTCTATAAACAGAGGCAATTGGGCTAGAGAGAAAAATAATAAAATTTACCATTTGTGTGCCGTATTACATTTTGCAAAGCACTTTTACCTTCATTTCCTCATAAAATTCTCCCAACCCCGTGAGTCAAGGGTCATTTGCCCATTTTACACATCAAGACTTGGAGGCTCAGAGAGGTCAAGTGATTTGTCCAGTGCATCACAGCTGGTAAAAGGTGGGGTTGGTATGGTCTGGGCCTAAGTTTAACACTTTCTATCATGTCCAAAGCCATGTCTGTGAGAGGTGTCAGCATTCTGTGACTTGGTTGTGCAAGAGGCACCTCTGACTCCAGTCTTGTTAATCCTGTCCTAGGTCTTTGATATCAGCTGCTACCAGGAGTCCCTGGCACCATGCTTTTGCCTGTCTGCCCATAGCAACATCAACCAAATCACCGAAATTATCCTGGGTGAGACCAAAGCCTATGTGTTCTTTGAGCGAAGCTATGGGGACATGCATTCCTTTGTCCGTACCTGCAAGAAGCTGAGGGAGGAGGAGGCGGCCAGACTGTTCTACCAGATCGCCTCGGCTGTGGCCCACTGCCACGACGGGGGGCTGGTGCTGCGGGACCTCAAGCTGCGGAAATTCATCTTTAAGGACGAAGAGAGGTAAGGCCCATTCCTGTCCAGACCTGTGTGCTGTGATAGGCTGCTCTTAGCAGTTTGCTTGAAAGGCTGGAATGAACATTTTTTGCTGCCTGTTGTCCAGGTGATGGGAAGGAAACTTAGGAGGACAGAGGAAGGTGAATATTGCAATTTTTAACTGCCATTAGAAGACAAATAGCTACTACTCTAAAGGTGTCACCAAATGCTCAAAGGACAGGTACTGGGATATTCTGTGACCCTGTGAATAGTTTGGTGTCATGAACTCTGAAGGTGACTGCAAACCTATGTGGCATTTTCAATGTCAATAAAGGCAGGATTTTGAAAATTCTACCTTCAGGGTACTCTGTCTAGAAACAGTCATTTATAATTCATTCATTCAGCCAGTGATTTAATAGCTATTTTCTAAGCATATACTATTATGTACTAATCACAGTTTTCGGTACTATGAATATCGAGATGAATTAGATAGCAGTCTTATAAAGGAAGTGTTACAGGCCCAAAATAGAGATATGCACTAGGTCATGTGATAGCTGGGGTGGTGAGGGAGATGCCCGTTCTGACTAGGACTTGGAGAGTCGAGAAAGATTTTATAGGAGAGGCGATTTTGAAGCCAAGACTTGACAGGTGACTGTGTTACAGGCAATGTAGGAAAGATTGGCATTCCAGGTGAGGAAACTGCCAGTGCAAATGTGTGGCACTGGCAAATTCTTGCTTATTTTAGGAAACAGCTGGACAGGATGTTGGTCATCTGGGTTCTAGTCACGGTTCTGCTGTTAACAAATTACATTCTACTTAGCAGACCCCGCTTGGGCCCTGCTTTCTCTCCCAGCTGACTTTGAATAAAAACTCTTATGAGGCACTTTTTTCACTTTAAGAATGTGATTTCTTTAGAGGGATAGAGGCGATGAATTTATTTCATTGCTCACTGTATTTCAAGAATTGTTCAGGAGACTCTACGTACATGATGTCGTGGGATTCTCACGACTGCTTTGAGCATCCTCATCCCCTCCTGGGACAGAGGTCAGTGAGGCACAGGATCCATTGTCACAGAGCTCTTAGGGACCTTAGCTAAGTCTGATTACAAGGCTAGTACACTTCATTTATCCGCTTACTCAACACACATTTCTTGAGTACCTTCTGTGTGTCTGGCACAGATCTTGTAATCAAATCTTTCTGCCTTCCAGTTAGTTTGCCACCTAGCTGTGATTTTTTCAAGCTATTGATTATAGAAATCTGATGGCATCCACATGAGCAAGATCTAAGGATGTGCACTTTGGTTTTTTTCATCTCCATGGTTTGAACTAATTGAGAAGGTGATGTCTGGGAAGCATTTTGGAGTTATTGGAGGAAAAGGGCCTGTTGTTACTTAACCCAAATGGAATAATTTCATGGGGGTCTATAATCCAGCTGAGAATCCAAAGTGCAGAGGGCCTCTGGGCTTCCTAGACCTACAGAGATTGGTTGTTTTTCCATATTCTTACCCACGAGAAGGGATTATAGGCACCTGCGGCAGCTAATATCCTGGTCTCTGATGGTGGATGCCTTTACAGCTATTAACAAACTGGAGGAGTAGGAGCTGTTCTGAGGTCTAGAGTGTGGGTGAGTCTTCTTGTCTGTCTTCTTCAGTTCAGATGCTTCTTCTGCCCTCGGAGCCTGGAAACCCAGGTTCTTATCCTGGTTTTGCCTTTGATATTCTCTGTAATGTTGCACTGGTCTCTGCTCCGCTCCCCCCCACCCCCCACCGCCGTTTCTCATCCTCCTGTTGTCATGGCTCTCTAATGTTGTCTCTAAGGACTTTTAAGTTACAACATTCAGGTACGTCCTGCTTGAATATTTTCATTTAGAAGGTGAATATATATCGACCCCCTCGCAGAATACTGACAAAGGGATCTTTCTTACCTATCTGTGTTCCATCTTTCTTTGAGATTTAATAACTTTGCGTACAAAAATAACAGGAGGTATTTATTGACCTCTTACTGTAAGGTTACAGTTTAACTTAATCTCTCTGCATATTGAAGAGGTGAGTATTATCATGTCCGTTTTATAGATGAGGACTCTGAAGTGCAGCATGGTGACATCTCAGAGTTATAGACAGGAAAGAGCAGAAGAAGTAAGGCCATATTCTCTAGTAAGTCAGCTATCAAGAAATTCATTTGCCCGCCAGAGGGCGTGAGGACAAATGCCCTCTCTCAGGGGGGGTCTGCGTTTTCAAGCATCATCTTTTTTTTTATTTTTAAATTTTTTAATTTACTGATATACAATGTAGTTGATTTTCACCTCCTTACAGAGGAATTTTCAGGCCTCAGTGAGTGTAAGGTGTGGCATGTCCAAGGCTAGCATCCCCACAGTAAATACAGATTTAGGAAGTAAGGCGGGGTAGGGCGGGGATGTTCCCAAGTCATAGAACACTGGAGCAGGAGTGCACCCCGGAGATTCCAGGGGGTCCTAGCCTCAGCCCTCTCATTTGGCTGCCAGGAGGCAGGGCTCCAGAGGCACGGGCCCTTCTTACAGTGTGTGCATGGTTAGCTGGAAGCACATAGCAGGACAGGTCAGGCCTCACTGTCAGTGTTCAGGGCTCTCACTTCCAGGCCTTGCTTCTCCCTTATGAGAAGATGTGTAAGAGTGCCAAGGTCATGATGTGGCAGAGCCAGAATCCCTGATGTCTTGGGGCCCAGGGAAGGTGCAAGAAGCTTCCAGCCTAAGGACTGTGGTCTCTGGCATTCGGCCTGGAGTTGTTTGATCTTTGCGAAAGAGCATGACCCATTCCAGAGAGAACCAAAAAGGAGTATCCAATGTGAATGTGAAACCCAAACAACTCACTGGGGCAAACATGTCAAAGCGAAATGCTTCTTAATTTCAAAGAGCATTTTCCAAATTAAAAAGAAAAGGTAAGGGACTGCTAGGCAGCTGGCTGGTCATCATCAAGTTACCTAGGGAAACACAGTTCTGCTGCCTCAGGGATAGCTCCAGGCTTGTCACAGCCCCGTGGGGCCCTCGGGGAGAATAATGACTCTCCCATCTGACTGGTGAGGTTACTGGGCTGCACGGGGGCTAAGCAACCTTGCTCAAAGTCACACAGCCAGTCTGCAGATGCAGCTAACTTGGAAATCCTGTTGTTTCGCTCCAGAGCTCTTTGTCCACCCCATACCATGCTGAGGTCCCAGTGGGCTTGCCGTTTTAGAACATGAAAAATGTCTATGTCCGGGCAGCTCTGAGAAGAATGCTTCTGTTTTCGAGGACGTTCCAAATGTTCTCATCAGAAGGTGATAGGAACTCTTTTTTTTCACCCAACTTTTTCACCCAAATTTTTGTGAGAGGGAAACAGTGCCTAGCTGCCTTTTTCCTTCTTCTGGTTTTGTTTTTTAACCTCTTGGTTCTAGAATGTGAGACTTGTGTTTTGTCATTCAACATGTTTCTTCTTCTCTGCCGCCTGGCAGCATTGAGTTTTGCAGGAAAGTCTCTTATTGGCCTGCATAGGGGCCCACCTGAAGCAGGTCGCCGGCGTTGCCTGAGGGGAATAGTGTGAGGCAGGAGCCATTGAATAGTGGGAATGGTGTGGGACCTCACCTGGGTGGGCTGCTGGCGGCCACCCCTCCCATCCCAACTGCCTCACTCTCAGCAGAGCTAACTCTTCCTTCTCTTTCTGCAACATCAAAAGTGTGAGGAAACAACAGGTTAAATTTTAAAGTCTTTTGCAAGATTGAACTGTGCAGGTTGGGTCTGTTTTTTAACCCTTTATGCATTGGCCCCATAAGGGGAAACAAAAAAGCATAGAAGAAACTTCTGGAAGTACTGCTTTATTAAGCTTCAAATCATTAGACACCGCTTTTGCACATGGGGCTTCTCTCTCTCGGGGATGTGGTCTTGCTCTCTGATGCTCTGGCCCATGATTGCAGGTGCAGGCTGAGCTCCTCCTGGTGATCAGGAGACCTGCCTGCAGGCTAACTTCTCATGCACAGACTTTAGGTTGTGCACCACGTGCGACTTTGCACCCACGGCCGTCCGTGGAAACAGTCTTAGTGGAACTGCCAGTGTCTTAAGTCCTGTACCCAGCAGGTAGCTTTGCAAACATTACACACAGATGACACCCAGTGCTGTGTTCGGACATGATGCCAGTGTTCTGCTGCTGTGTTGAGTTGACAGCAGCTCAGATTCTTCTGCCTCTGCTTTACTTTGATTTGGGTTCTAGATTCAAATCTGGATCTACCACTTGTAACTACCTGATCTTGGATAAGTCATTTAATGTTCTGAGCTGCAGTTTCTTCAAAGCAGAAGTAATAATAACATTCCTGTAGGGTGCTTATGAAGGTTGAATGAGATGATTCTGTGATTCACAGGGTAGGGCAGGCACTCATTAAATGACAGCTGTGCTTAGAGTCATTGATAAAATAGTAACATCCTAGGTGAGCAGTTCCCAGGACTCAGGGTGTTTATGAAGAATGAAGGTGATCTCTTTGGCAGCCTTTTCTGTGAAGAGGGGCAGCCTTGTAATGTAGGGGTTCTGATTTAGGTCACACCCTCCTCTTTTTTTCTTTTGTTTAACTATAATCACCAAATCAATGCTAAGAGGGTGACTGGCAGGTCAAGTGCATCTGATGTGGAAACCGAAGGTCAGAAAGCCTAGAAGGTCGACCAGATGTATGCAAGAAAGGCTAGAAGGTCGACCAGATGTATGCAGGAGAAGGCCATGAGTTTATCCACGGCATGAAGGTCTCACCCACCAAGCCTGGACTGGCCACTGTGTCGCAGCCCCGTGCTGCTGCTCCTCCTCGTTTCCCAGGATGTTTCTGCAGGGCAGAGCCTTGGTTCCTTTGTTTGCACTGTTGAAAGAGTAAAACCTCAGGACCCACAGGTGGTAAGCAACATTTTGAGGAAGTTAATCTCCAGACTCAACTGGACTCACCCTGGACATACCCTTTGCAGCTACAGTTCCTATAGTAAAATCTGAGATGGTGTGTGTGAATCGTAGAGGACAGAGTGCAGGTTGGGGCCCTGAATCTGACAGAAGATAGCACCCAAATCCCCAAAGGCTGTGTCCCATCCCCCCCACTCAGCCTACTTTTCCCTGCTGTGGCATTGGGGTGACCCGCCTGATCTGCCTGTTCTTAGAGGCTGTGTTTTAATTCGAACCTCAAAGGAAGGTCTGAGCTTGCAGGAAGGCCTGTTACTTCCATGTAAAGTCAGACTCCCTATCTGGATTCCAATCCCCACTCTTACGCTTATTAGGAAACTTAACCTTGACAAGTTATCCAATTTCTGTGCTCAGATTGCCTCAACTGTGAAGTGGAAATGACAAGAAAACTTTCCTCAAAGAATTAAATGAATTAACACAGTTGAACCCAATGCTTGGCACATAATCAAGCAAGTGGCAGCTCCTGCTGAGCCTAGCCTCCTCTGCACGTCATGTCTCTTGTGGTCACACGAGACCAGTTCCCCGACTAACTCAGAATGCCAACAGCCCTGTAAGCTGGTGCACCCTTGGGCTGCCTAGAGAAAGTGGGAGGGGTATTGTTCCTACTGCAATTTCTGTTTGGTTTGGCCCAGCTGGATTTCTCCCTTGGGACAAATCTTCTTGTCACTCCCCCCATCCCCTCTCTCTGCCTCCAGTTTCAGTTAAGTGTTGACATTTCTCTGCCCAGAAATACCCCATGTGAACTTAGAAACATGCCTTGTTACATGTTTCTTCTTTGGTTAGAAGATTTTTATCTCTTGACGTGGCAGGTTTCATTTCCTCTGCTTTGTGGAAGCCGATCAATGCCTGCTTGAGCAGGATGGAAGCGGGGACCCTTTGCAGGAACTCAGCAGCCCTGGGGTTTCCGATGTAATGAGAACCACCTGCCCAGTTGTGCAGACTGGCACCTCCTTGTTGGGTGGAGGCCTTTTCCCTCCCCCACAGGGGATGTCAGGGCTATCTTTCTCACGTGTTGGTATCTGTATTGGCTCCTCTAGATCTTCAAGTAGCTCCTGCCTCTGTGGAGGTTTCAGTATCTAACAAAGTACAGAAATCAGGCATTGGAGCCCAGGAGACCAGACTCGGCTTTTCCTTCATTAATAGCTATGTACATTTTCCAAGTTGTAGGCTCCTTGTATTTTCAGACAGTACCTTACCTTACTTTTTGCCTTAAGCAGATAAAGAAAGCTCCTGGAATTCTCTTATTTTATTGACCCCTTTCTGTACTTGAGGCGCTGCCAACCCTTAAGAAGGCGGGCCTACCCTTTCCTGCTCCCCAGGGTGGGTGGGTAGTCCCCCTTCCACATCGCCTCCTCTTCTCTATCGCAACTGATCTGCTCTGTTCTGATGGTTCATGTTGTATCTCTAGGCTGTCCTTGTCCTTGTCTGGACTGGGAGATTCCCAGGGACAGAGGCTGTCTCACGTTCACTGCTTCTGCATCATGGTGGGCATTGCTGTTTGTTGAGTGAATAAAAATCTCCTTTATTGGGTAGGAGCAGCTCAGATTGAATTCTAACAATAGGAAGAAAGAGGCGAGGATAAGGAGAGGTCATTAGCATGTAGGTCATAGCCTAGAAGAGGAGCCCACCCAACATATGAATCCCTCATGGAGACACCTTTTCAAGGACAGCGATTTTCAAAATTCTACATCAAGTGAGAAATTAACCCATCATTCCCATTTTGATTTAATGATTTATGCAAAGTGACATTTATTTAAGACACTGATTTTAGTGTCAATGGCAGGCTGTAATTTTATTTATAAAGGGCTTTTAAATCACAATTACAGAGGAGAGAGCTTGAGCTTCCTCTGGGTTCTATATTTAGAAGTATTGTAAATGATAGGCGTTCTTCAGCGGGGTCTCTGACTGGGCTGTTTACTACTTGTATTTAGTAAATTCTCTGATGGGCTAGTCTGGGGCCTACCAAGTGGAAGACACAGTGGTAAGATTTCTGATTCTTCCACATAGTTCTGTGGTCTTGGCTTACCTTCCTGAAGTTGATTAGTGATAATGTGTGCAAAGTACTCAGAACAGTACCCAGTACATTGCAGGGATTTAGAAACATACCTGTCATTACTGCTATCGACTGTCATCTGACGGCTTTGAGCCTCATAACCTAACAACCTGACACATAATTGAACACCTATTATGTGTCAGGCACTCTTCTAGGTGCTGTGGATACTACAGTGCCAGATGAGACAGAAACTCTGCTCTCATGAGACTTACATTTCAATGAAATCATGTCTAGGGTCTACCATGTACTAGGCCCTGTTCTAACTACACTGCTTTAATTAAGTAATTTAATTCTAATTAGCTACTATATTTAAGTTAACTAATTTAAACCCAATCAGTTAGGGACTCTTATTATCTCTGTTGTAGAGATGAAAATATTGAACCCCAGGATCTTGTTGCTAATGAGTGGCAGACCTGGGGTTTATGCCACGACTGTCTGCAGCCTAGGCTCTCAAATACTAGGTTGGCTTCAGGAAAGTGACAGCAGGCAAAATACTACCTCTGTGCCCAACCCTTGGAAAGAATGGGCAACATGTGTGCACCCGGAGCACCTGACCAGCCAGAGGCCAAGTGGAGCTCAGTACTCCGTTTTCCTGAACAGTCATGGCAGTCGTTGACTGGGCCACCAGTTAACCAATCCCATGGGTAATCCCAATATGTCCTGTTGTTCTATTTTATGGGGTGGGTTTTGTTTCCCCCACAGAACTCTTAGATGGGATACATTTATCTTTCTATTCCCCATGCCTAGCAAAGGACTTAGCCCTGTAAGTATGTAGTGAATGTGTGACAGCGGATGAAATGGAGGTATGAATAGCCCCCTATGCCCAGAGGCATAAATATTGTAAGAAAAATCCCCTAGCTGTGTTGAAGGTGGAAGGCAGTGGATGGAAACACATTTTAAATGTCCTTTGTTCGGCATTCTTGGGAGTTCCTCTAAATGATGGAACAGAGTCCAGCCTATTTGAAATTTCTTTGGACTTATACATTGGATTTCTTAAGTAGAATCCTGCCTAGGTGCCCTGACCTCCAGACAGAATGTTGGAGCTGGGGGATCTCAGACTTGGGAATCACCCTGTCTTGCAAACATGTATTAAGCACCCACCATATCCTAACTCGGGCATTAGTGGTATAAGGATCAGTACAAGAGAGCCCTTACCTACTGGAAGAGACAGTGTGATAGTGTTTTGAAGATTCCAGTGGAACAGGGTGTGGAGAATGAATCCATTAGGGAAGTTCTCGGCTTCTGCATGGGGCTGATCTGAGTGCCGTAGGGAAGGGGAGGGTCCAAAAAGCATAAGCAAAGCCGTGACTCACAGAGGCACTGTGCGTGGGGAGGGAAATGTGGGAGGGCACAGATGAGGAATGCAGAGGTCTAGGGTTTTGGATACATGACCCTGACCTCGAACTTGACCTGAAGTCCAGGGAGAGCCACGGAAGGGTTTTTCTATAAGGCAAGTACAGGGCCAGGTTTTTGATTCCGGATGTGCACGTGAAGGCTGGACCTTGGATGGTGAGACCAGAAGCTGGGAATCAACTTCAGGGTGATGCGGCTTGAACTGGGACCGTGGCAGTGGGATTGAAGGCATGGGTGGGTACATGGGGGATTTAAGCTCCACCCTTTTAGCTTTACAGATAAAGGAAACCAGAGGGGAAGGTACTTACTCAGGGTCCCAAACATGTTAGTGGCCCAACCAGGAGCAAAACCCAGGTTTTCTGACTCTGGGCTTGTTCTGTATATGCCTGAGCCATCTGTGGGGAGCCCCTGTTTAGGGCTCTCTGCCAAGTGGAGCATCCCCATCTGGTCTGGCCCAATGTGTATGGACAGATGTGCCCACAGCACTCCCTGAGCCCTGCTCCCGCCTCACCACTGAGGCATGGATAGGAACATTCTAGACCCTGAATCAGTCTAAGTAGCACCTCTGGATTCTCCTGGCCAGCACTGAGCCTACAGAAGCTTTTCTGAGAGGCGAGTCCATTGATCTGGGAGAGAAGCGCTCCTTTGGGAGCCACATCTAAATGCAGGGAGCTAGCAGCAAATGGAGTATTGATGAGGAATTCCAATCAGCATCAGCGTGGAGTTGTCTTTCTCGGGTTTCCCTGGCTGTTCCTATGGTGACAGGACGTACTTCCTCTGTGAAGCCCCTGCGGCCTGCAGACTGCATTGGTGTGGTGTCTTCCTGAGGGAGCTGGAAGGCGTTCCAAGCAAATGGCTTCCCCTGTTTGTCCAGTGGCCATGGCGAGCGGGTGTGCAAATGTGCCTGCATGCTGACAACGCAGGGGCTCCATCGTGGCTGGCAGCAGGTGCTGCGGAAAACACCTGGGTGTTTGAGCCGGATTGGATTTCTCATCCCAACTGTGCTATTTCTTAGCAAGTTCCTTCATCTTTCTAAGCAGCAGTGGTCGTTGCGGGAACACCCTCCTCCCAGACTGCGTGGTGTTCTGAGGCAGTGGAAGGTTTGTTTCACCTCTCAAAACTAACTAGCTCCCTCCCTATGGACTGCCGCCCTGCTCCCTGGCATGTTCCCCTTGCTGGCTTTCCTGCTGCTCTCCCTGCTAATTTGTGAGCCACTTGAGGTAGGAGTTGGTTCGATTCACTGAATCCATAGGACCTGGTGCAGAGGTGGCTCTCAGAGGTGACTGTTGGAAAAATCTACGCATGTATGAAACAGAGAACTAAAGGAGTGACAGTTATTTGGCATAGTTTAGTGGCCTGTTGGGTTGCAGCGGGGGCTGCCGGATCAGCAGGATGCTGCTGGACAGTTCTTCCCTGCGCCCCCTGGAGCAGTCGCCCCAGGGGGGACCCTTGCCTGCACAACTGGACTGGCTGCCAAGGGAATTTTTTCAGTAACAGGCAGAGAGAGGCCAGACCTGGCTCGCAGCTGACCTTTCTTGCTTGACTCTTAGCCTGCCTGGAGCCCCTCCTCTCCTTCTCTCCCACCCCTGCAACCAGGCGACCTTCAATGACTTCTCTGGATTTCACTGACCTCAGGCCACTGGACTTCCCATCCTTGCCAGGCCCACTTTGTCTGGCTGAAGTCCCAGCTCCGCCCCACCCTGGCTCACCCTCGCCCACCCTGCCCTGCTCTCTTCCTGCCAAGAGCCCAGGGTGATGCTTAAAGATTTAAAAGCAAAGCAGAAGTTGCTTGTGGAAGCCATTTCTAATATTGTGGAGGGAGCACTAAACTTGGAGGTGAAAAAGCTGGTTTTGAATCCCAACTCTGACACTCATTTGCTTGGTGGATGTGGATAAGTCACATCCATTTTCTGTACCTCAGTTTCTTCATCTAGGAAATGGGTAGGTCCAGCCACCTCTGTCTACCTCCTGAGCTATAGCAATTAGATGACCTATGTGATGGTTTTGTGTGTGATCTGGTGCTCCTTATCCCGGCACCAACTTTGTCTCCGTCACCTCAGGGTCTCCCTTCTAAAGTGTCTCTTTCTTTGACACTAAGTAAACCTGTGATTTTGGTGCCAGGATGTATTTTGGAGAGGGCAATGGCATTAGAATCCTCCTGACATAGATTCGGATCTCAGGCTTTTTCAGTTACCCTCGGTATGGCCTAGGACATTTAAGTCTCTGTGCCTCAGTTTCCCTAGTTAGAAAGTATGCACAGATGGTGGTACTTGTCTTTCACTTCTGTTATGTGAAATTAAGATGTAGGCTGTAAAAATCCTAGTGTCTAGTAGATGCTTAATACATAATTGCTATTATTATTACTTTAATTATTATCATTTTTATTAGGATGTCATACAGAAAGTGTTGTAATCACTATAGCTTAAGAATTAGAGGCAACTTTAAAATCAGAGTCTGAAGCTAGAAGCTTCAAGCTGTGTGGCTGTTTGTTCTTATTTATGGAAGGGAAACTGAGGGAGACAGAGCTGGTGGTCACACTGCTAGTTGGGCCGTGGGAGCTTGCAAGCCTGTGCTGAGAGTGGGTAGGGGGATCAGGGCTTTCAGGGATGGTCTGTGCTGCTCCACAGACACCGGGAGAGGAACCACATACTGCTGGTTCTGGCGTCCTTACCTGGCACTGGGATCTGGTGACACAAGGCCTGGCACTGGGCTGGGCCGTCACTGAGTACACAGGCTGCCCACGTGTAAGCCTTGTTCATTCAGCAGGTTGAAAGCAAAGCAGGCTGTTCCCTTCCTATGCCAGGGACAGATTGCAAAAGGCATGCAGGAATCCAGTCTCTCTGGCTAAATCGAACTGCCCCAGGCTCATGGCTTGCAGGGAGTTGTCTCTCCCCCTGAGAAGTTGCAGGAGATAACCACGGACATTTACAGCTTTCCATTCACAAAAATTGCCACGCCATTCCCCGCTTGTCACTTATCTTTATTCTATATGGACCATATACCACCACCTGCATGAAGCCCATCCTGATTACCTTAGTCAGGACTGAATGAAGTGAGGGGACTGAGCTGGGCCCGTGGGGGGTGGGTGAAGAACATTCCAGGCAGGGGAAGAGCAGTGCAAAGGGCCCGAGAGGCAACACGGTCACGAGTCACACCCACTTCCATTCTGCTGGGGCTTGCATCTGTGCCCACTCACCTGGTTTCCCCACTAGAGTCTGGGATTGAGGATGGGGGCCTCATTTTAATAACAAGATCGGTACTTATAGTCACCAACATTTTTATGGATCTGCCTTGCTGGGCTCTTCAGGAGATACTGTTCTTGCA
Organism: Cynocephalus volans; assembly: GCF_027409185.1. Taxonomy (NCBI): domain Eukaryota; kingdom Metazoa; phylum Chordata; class Mammalia; order Dermoptera; family Cynocephalidae; genus Cynocephalus; species Cynocephalus volans. The sequence continues at coordinate 12,836,919 of NC_084473.1, forward strand.
TTATTTCATTTAATCCTCCAGAAACCTAAGCAGACAGGTGCTCCTTGTCATGTCTACATTCCCAGAGCCTCATTTGGTAACTCAAGCAGAGTAAATACTCAATAAATGTCTTTTAAATGCCTGAGTGGTTAGTGGGGCATTTGAATTATTAGGTCTCCAGAGGCTCCGTTGATTTTTATGGAAGTCATCTCCTTTGCCTGGAGAATTCCTGATCCCCAGACTGTTTTAGAGGACATTAGAAGTTGAAAGATCATTCACTCATTTCTGCTCCTGTTTCTGACATGTGCCAGTGCCCCGCTAGGCACTCTCCATACACAGTCTTGAGAGATGTGGGTGGCAGCCCCATTTCCCAGGGGAGGAGGCCAAGGCCAGAGACCTTCAGCAGCTCCCCTGCAGTTGCAGAGCAAGTCCATGGGACAAGAGCTGGAATCCAACCCGGCCTGTCCAAATTCCCTCTGCTACCCCAGTGTGGCGTGCAACCTGAAAAGTCCTTGTTTAAAGACATAATCTAGATGAAGTGCCTTGACCCTTGCCTGCAAATGATGTAACAAGTCCAGGATGTTCTGAGGAGGAGGCAAGGTCACAAGAAGCCCTGCCAGTGCTGCATTTCCCACTCCGTCTTTTCTCCAGCTTCTTGTTACCTCCCCGTCTCCTCCTATGAAGAAGGAGCGGGCTCCTGCCCCAAAGCCGGCTCTCCCTGGCCCCAGGCACGCACGTGCTGCCCACTTTGATGGAGGCCCGTCGACCTACTGACCCTGGTTTGCCAGGCCAGTTGCTGGGGTAGGTGGGGACAGGCCTGAGAAGGGCAAGCACCAGCCAATGACCAGCCTCGCCAGCCACAGGAGCTCGCTCATCCTCTCTGAGCATTAGATTCATCGTCCATAAAAAGGAGTTATATACCTGCCTTGGAAATTTATCTCATAAACTTTAAAGAGGACATATATGAAAATGCTTAGCATGCATTAGGGACATAGGTGTTTGACATTTGGTACTTAGTAAGTCTCAAGGCCAGAAATTGAACCCATGTCTCCATGACTTCATGACACTGCTTTGTTCTCTGAACAGGTCTGGTTTCTGTAGTTGCCCCCCGCCCCCCCCACAGCAGCACACCCTGAACCAAATGTGACTTAGCAGACCCAGACCCTCCCCATGAAAGCCCCAGCCTCTACAAGGAGAAAGGAGACTGAAGTGTCGGAAAGATCAGCTCAGGGGCAGCCGAACTTCGGCAGCATGTGGAATGGTCTTTTTATTTTATTCTCAAATTTATTAAGTGTCTTCGTAGCTTCTGAACCCTCTTCTTAAGCTGGGGGAGGAGAAAGGTGAACCCCAGGTGGAAGGGGGGGGTATTAAATGACAATATGGGGTCTTAACCATTTTCTAAGGCCCTTGTCTATGACATGGAATAGGTTCTAGGAAGAAAGATAGGGGTACTTTGAATGTGGGGACACTGCAGCCTAGAGGTGGAGTGGGGGGGGGTAGGAGAGAGTCAAAATCCAAAGTTGAGATCTGGAAGGGGATAAGAAGGAAAAGTGCTTCAGATTTGGCTCTGCATGAAGAGCTTGAGGTGGTGAGGTTTGTCTCCTGAAAGGGCTGAGCCAGGAGCAGTTAAAGACCAGAATGCATACCTACCTCCTACCCTGACCCTGACAGGCACCTGGTATTGTAATTGACAATGTCTCCATAGATCTCTCACTTGACCTCCACTTTACCTTGGCCAGGTAGGCAGAGCTGGGGCCCTTGTTCCTTTCCACATGAGCACATGGAAGCTCTGAGGGTTGACAGTGTGACTGTCTCTGTCATTTCTGTATCGAGTCTGCTCTGTGCCAGGTACTTGTGTTGGTGATCAAGGCACAGCAGCGAAAGTAAGTATTGTTCTCTATGTACAAAGTGACTTCAACCACACGCCCATGAGCTCCTGGCGGTGTGTAGTATTTCTGATGGTGATAAGGGGTGTGTGAGGGAGATGCTACTTTATGTAGGATGGACAGGCAAGGCCTCTTTAATAAAGATCATTGGTGCAGAGAACTGCAAACAGTGAGCTGTTTGCATAACTGGGGGAAGAGCCTTCTGGATAGGGGGACAACATGGCAAAAGCCCTCAGAAGGACCGTGTCCAAGAAGTGCATTTGAGGGACAGCAAAGAGGCTGGGATAGAAGCTGGGAGTGTGGCTGAAGAGGCAGTCGAGGGGCCGTGGTGGTCACTGTGCAGCTATGGCAAAGACATCAGCTTCCACTGCATGGGCTGAAACACGACTGGAGATTTCTGGCAGAGGAACCTGGCCCCAAACCTGAATCCTCTGATCCCAGGGCTCCTGCTGCTTCCACTAGACCACCCCTCATCACACAGATGGGGGCTCATTATTATTATTTTTGCTCCACAGTGGTAATTATTCCCATGGCCACTCTGCTGCCAAGACAGTGAAATTGGGACTGATGAGCCTGGCTTGCGCCTGAAACTAGACAAGAGCTTTCAGGCTGAGGGTAGGTGGGTGGAGGCTGCTGTTGAAAAAACCCACTTGTACCTGTGGTTCCAGATCCACTCCCTTCCCCTCCTGTCCTCACTGTCCCTTGAGTTTCACCAACTCACCTCCTTCCGATCTTAGAATATCTAGTAAGGCTGGTGGGTCAGCTCCGCCTGCCACCTTAGATTAGAAAAAGCAAAAGGAAGAAAGAGATCTGTTTTTAATCAGCTCAATTCCAGATTAGCACATCTACATCCTTCCTATATTTACAGAACATTAGCTATAGGGGCAGGAGAAGAACATGTGTACTGTAGATAATAAAATATGGATGAGCAAACAAAAAAGAAAAAGATGTGTTGCTGTATAGTACAGAATCCCAGAATGTTAAAATTGGCAGAGACTTTAAGACCACCTTGTCCAGATGGTTGCACAGCAATCTGAATGTATTGTATATAAACTGCACACTTAAAAAAGGTTAAAATGGTACATTGTATGTTATGCATATTTTACCACAGGAAAAAATTTTTAAAAAACCAAAAAGACTGCTTTGTCCAATGCTCTTCTTTAAAGCTGAGAGACAGAGAGGTTGTGTGATTCAGCCACAGCCACACAGCAGGTGGGAGATGGAGCCTGACCTGGAAACTGCCCTCCTAGCTCCTAGCCCAGCACCTTTTCCTGCAACCACACCATTTCCTGCTCATCAGTGGAAATGAGCCCAGGAAAGTAGTGGTCCTTGATCTGCGGAACTCCTGCAGTCCAAATATGAGATCTTGGAATCAGCCGAGGACTTCACCAAACCTTTTGCTTTAGAGAGCTCCTGCAACTCTCCCCTGGCTAATTTGAGACTGTCTCCCTTCTGTGGCCTTCTTAGTGGCTGTGGTGGTCACCCTGAAAGGCTAAGACTTGCAGGCAGAGGGAGGAAGAGAAGCAGCAGAAGACAGGCTTGAGTCACCAGCCCCGACTTCGGGTTCGGCCCTGTGTAGTTTTCCCAAGCACTTTCCTAGTCTTTGCTCATGTGAGCTTCCTAACCACTCCGAGCACATGGACGGAGGCTGGATGTTTCCTTTTGAGCTGAAGGGGACAAGCGGTGGGAAGAGCATGGACCTTGGAAGTGTTGTCTGAACCCGAGCTCCAGCTCCCCCACATCCATCGTCACCTTCGCAGTGTCAGTGCAGGGGGCTGGGATCAACCGAGTGCATGGGCCTGAAAACTACAGTCCCTTTGCAGGGCGGTACTCCGGCCAGGAGAGTAGGAGGAGGGTTTCAGTTTCAAAACCTGGAAGGCAGTAATTCCTAATTTTCTTCTCCAGAATGATAGAGCAGGAAAACAGGAATTCTCGGGAAGCATCTGGGCTAAGGAGACAAGGCCTGACCAGGAGCATGGGGCTGTGGGGGGAGCACAGCTCTCAGTGACTTTCAGAGCAACCTTGAACAAGGCACTGTGACCTGGTCCTGAGTAAATTAGGTATAGTTAATATAAGAATTCAGCTTATTTCCAAAACTGTTTACTGAGCACTTCACTTGTTTTATGCCCAATGGTGACATCGAGCCTTGCTGGGTAAGAATGAAGGCTGGGTTCCAGGACTCAGAGTTGAATGCAGAATGTCTCGACCTCTTTTCCCCAGCACACCCGAGAGAGTCCTACATTCTTGCCAGCCACCATGGTAGTCCTTAAATGGCAGGGGAAGACTGGGGACAGGGCGAATAGTTTGAGAAGGACTTGGGCTCCTGATGCTATTCCCACAGACACGTGTACACACACACACGTGAGCGATCATAATCTCACTGCGCAATCAGGTGCATGGCACAGGCAGAAGATGCAGGTAACCTAAGTCACATGATATGTACCAGGTTGAGGACCAGGCTATGAGTATGTGATGGGCAGGACGGAAGACAACTTCAGCAGGAAGTCTGGGAAGGAAGATGGACTGGAAGTGAGGGTGTCAACCTCACGGCAAGGACGAGGAAGGATGAGGTTCTGGGAGCCCTCTCTTGCTCAAACATTCCGTGCCTCTGCCTGTGGCCTAAGCAGAGGCAGCTGGTATAGCAGAAAGAGCAACAGGGCTGAGGAAGCTGTGGAAGTAAGTCTTCTCCAACTCCCAGCTAAAAAGGCTCTGGGAAAGTTACTCAAACCCTCTGAGCCTCGATATTCTAATCTGTTAAGATGGGATAGTAAAATCCTGCGTATCAGCAAAAACCCTGTTGCGAGGCCAAAATTCAATTAACGTGAAAGGTCTTAGCAGACTGTGTTATACCATACCATGTTAGCCAAAAGTCCGTCGGAAGTTGTGAGCTGATCTGTGTGGGCTTTTCAGTTGATCAGATCTGAGTTAGAATCCTGTGAAGCCCTTTAGTTACTAAAATGTGACTTTGAGAAAATCACATAATTTCTTGTTCCCTCATGATCGAGACAGAGGAAATAATTACGCTATTTACGGTTTGTTTACTAAAGGTTTGCATCCCCCAGTAGACTGTAAGCTTTATGAAAAGACCCTGTCAGTCTGGCTCACCTGTGCGTCTCCAGCCCTGGAATGGTGTCTGGCGACTAGAAGTGTCCAGTAAGTGGTCTTTGGCTGGTCAGATGAACGAGGGAATGCGTGTGGGAGGGTCTTTAGAAACCATGATTACAGCAGGAGCTGAGTTATGACGATGTGCACTCCTCTGGAGCTCATGTTTCCTCCCTTTCTTGCAGGACTCGGGTCAAGCTGGAGAGCCTGGAAGATGCCTACATTCTGCGGGGAGACGACGACTCCCTGTCTGACAAGCATGGCTGCCCGGCCTACGTCAGCCCCGAGATCCTGAACACCAGCGGCAGCTACTCGGGCAAAGCGGCCGACGTGTGGAGCCTGGGCGTGATGCTGTACACCATGCTGGTGGGCCGCTACCCTTTCCATGACATTGAGCCCAGTTCTCTCTTTAGCAAGATCCGGCGTGGCCAGTTCAACATTCCAGAGACTCTGTCACCCAAGGCCAAGTGCCTCATCCGAAGCATTCTGCGGCGGGAGCCCTCAGAGCGGCTGACCTCACAGGAGATTCTGGACCATCCTTGGTTTTCTACAGATTTTAGCGTCTCGAATTCAGGATACGGTGCTAAAGATTTGTCTGACCAGCTGGTGCCAGATGTCAACATGGAAGAGAACTTGGACCCTTTCTTTAACTGAGCTGCTCACCCCCCACAGAGACATAGCAGGTACCAGGAGCGAGAGAGGGCCACGGGAAGTTCCTCCAGGGAACACAGACCGCCTGGCGGGGTAGCAGGAAAGACACTCAAACTCACACGTTTCTTGGTTCAGAGAAGGCAAACCTTCCAGGAGCTGACTTAACCTGTAGCATGGGGTCAACAGACGTGGGATGGGGGTTGGGGTAAGGTGGACGGGAGCCCCCTGGAGTTTCTCTTCCCTGGGAGACCACCCCTTGCCAGTTGGGCCATTTCCACCTACCCCACTTTTTGTTTGGTTCGAAAATAGTTGCAGATTCTGACAGAATTGAAACTCTGCCTCAAACACACATCTTGGCATCGCACTGTTAGCATTTAACTTCTTGTTATGATTCAGGGAAGGAACAATTGGCCACCGAGGAATTAAAAAAAAAAAAAAAAAACAAGCCAACCACCTATTTGATCATTAATGGGGTTCACTTAAAAAAATTTGGTGCACACAGACTGACATGAAACCTGGGTGCTAAACTAAAGGAAAACAAAAGTCCGGTTTGTGTCTTTTAATTGCTCTCTTCAATTCATTTCTTCTAAATAAACTATTTAATATCCTGGTCAGGAAATGACATGTTAATGCTTCGCTCCCTGAAGGGGAAAAAATCTGTCCTTTAACAAGCTCTTCTGTTTTATGTCAATTGGTTTGTGGCAGGAAGCTATTAGAAGTCAAACTTCCAGATGCATTACTGCTATCATAGTTTAAAGGGGAGAAAAAGGGGAAGAGGAAAGGAGAAGAGAAATTCAACCCCTTTTTCAGTTTTTTTCTTTGGGTGATGAGGGTTTGCACTACAGGCACGTCCTCTTTGCGGAGAGGCTGCAGTGCTCGGAGACAGCAGGAAGCTCCCGGAGTCTGATGCTTTTGCAGCACTCTCATCTCCACTAGATGTTTTGTCCTCGTTTCATAGGAAACTCATGAAACGAAGCAGGTTGTCCCACATGTATAAAATACAGGGCAGCTATTTAGTTTTCTTTACGAAGGATATTCCTTTTGGCTTGGAAGGCCCTCTAGTTTGGACAAAAGCCCTCAGTAAAGACAAGCAGGAAGGATAATAAGCTGAAAGCTAAGTTGATATAGATAAAAACAGCTCTCTATCCCAATACGCACCTTTGTATTTTCAAGAACTCTTCTATTTATTAAGGAAAATGTCACATTGTGATGTATTAAGCCAGTACTTCAATTACGGGTTGACTTGGGATGACATGTTACATGCTGTAGTTAACATTTATAATTTTTTTTCTTGTTGAGTATTTCTGTCTCTGAAATAACCTTTTATTTGGCTTCTCTAGATAGCTTTATTTGATTTTAAGTGGCAATTTTTTTTTTTTATTATGGCTTTTCTATTGCTGTATGATACAGAACTCTTTTGGCATAAATATTTGTGTTTCCAGTACCTCAGTTGTTTGGATTTTGCTGCCTGTATCTGTTTTGTGAAATGGTCATGTTTTTGGGTAGATAACACGTGGACTCTAGTATGTAAATGTTACTTGAATCTGTGCTTCATTATAGTATGTGGCATGTATGTGCAGGCTCTTGGATGCTTTATGCCTGCTCAGCAGGAGCCCTGTCCTCCACGTTCCCAGGAGGGCGGCTTCACCATTCATAATCAGGAGACAAGGCGGCCATGGATTTACCCTTGATTCTATTTTGATAATGGAAGATATAAAGGAGAGAGGTTTTTTTTTTACATTCTGAAGACGGTGCTGTGTCAAGAAGGACCTTTTTTTCTTCCCTCTCCCCTATTTTTTAAGTACGTTGTAGGAGGAAAGGTTGGTGACATGCACGGTGGAAATCTATGGCCTCTGGTGCTTTGTCCTGTATCTGGTTTAATGTTTTTGTCCTAATCTCTTCAATCAATAAAATCGTGCGTATTTAACTAAAATTCTGGGGTCTGGAAAATGATAATGATGTTTTTTTGCCAACTATGATTTGTGGCCACCACGCACTAACCAGGAACTCATTATTTTCATCGGTGTTCACTCTTTCACAGTGAACCACTACAACTGTTCACAAGAAGCCAACGCTACCTTTCATTGTACTTGGGCATGTGTTGGCCAATGTAAATATAATAGCTCGTTGGATTAACCATCACAACAAGGTATGAATTACATTCTTATTATATTACATTCCTATTATAGATTAGAGAATAAACCCAGAAAGTTGCATACCTTGTGCAAGGTTAAGCAACCTGAAAGTGATGGGGCCAGAACTGGAACCTCGGTCTGTTTAATCCCAAAGCTTGTTTACTCTTTCTATGATGTTAGAGCCCAGCGGTTCTCAGGGAGAGTGTAATAAGAGCTCTGGCTTATCTAGGTGCCAGTAATCCAGGCTTCCCCACGCATTTCCCAGGAGAGGCAGCCTGTGCTGCAAACCTGATTGGAAACCTCCAAGAAAGAGACCACTCAATTCCCAGCAACTAATGTCTGCCCCACGGCCCTTCCTTCCATCTGAGATTTACAGACTCAGGGCTGGATGGGCTGTGCAAGCTATCCCACCCTTCGTCCACCTCATTTAACAGAAGTCACGATGACCCCAAGAGGCTCAGCTCCATCCTGAAACTCCCCTGATGAATGCAGGCTCAGAAGTGAGTGGTGAGGGAAACACACAGGATTCACAGAGGTCATGCGATGGGCACGCCCGCTCCTGTCTAGGTCTGTCAGGAGGTGTCCTAGAAAGGTGCCATTTGCATCAGAGCCCAGAGAGAAAAGGATTTAGGGAATGGGCACATATCAGCCGATCTAATTTCTCTGCTTTTTTCCTGCCTGTTTTAGAGCAAAGTGGGCCAATTGCTTACTGAATGCCTGCTGGAACTGTGTTCTGTCTGACCTTTGCATGTGTGGTTGCTGGGGGTGGGGGTTGTTGGCACACATACTCCAAGTCTCTATGTAAGGAGCTTCCGCCTTGGTGGCAACCCAGATTCAGCAAGCTCTCCCCTACCCCCTCCTTAATGTCTGAAGACTGAGCCAGTGGAAACCTTTTATTTTCTAACCTCTTTGGGAATAGATAACTTCACCCTTCCTACCAGTCTGGGCCTGGGGAATGAGGGTAGAGTTGTGGGAGGTGGTAAGCCTGGGCTCTGAATCTCTACTCTCCTATTGGCTGTGAGTGGGCAAATCACTTAACTTTTATAAGGACTGTGAGTGTTGTGAGGGTTGACTGAGTTAAAATATGTCAAGAGTTTAGCCTTGGGCCAGGCTGCAATAGTGACTTACGATTAGGGATATATTAGGAGTCATCGAGGAGAGGTAAGAGGGACCCTCTCCTACTGTGATCAGTTTTATATATGTAGTTCTAATGAGGATTTACACAGGGGAACATAAAAGGTTCTGCTACCATATTTGTTTGAAAACCATTGACCAGATCCAATACTTAAACTTTTTGATAAAGCAACTAAGGTCCAGAGAGGGAAAGACCCAAAAAGGACCAGAGTCATCCAGGGAGCAGGTGGTGGAGGGTCAAGGTGTGTGAGAGCTTCATAAGTCAATGGCCTCCACAAACTTCAGGGCTCTTGTTATCAACCTAAGTCTTCCTTCTACAACCCTAGGTCCTCTGCACTGTGGCCTTCTTCTCTGATCCAGCCCATCCTCTTCGGGAACTAGCTCAGTGACCAGTTTTCAGTGGGTGTCAGATAATAATCTGCAATAATTATGAGTTATTAGTTACACATCAAAGTCTTAAGCAGAACATCCTTATTCACTATGGGTGGCTTTTAGTTGCTCCCATTTATACACATCAGATAGTTTGTCCACTGACCCAACAGCAAACGAGGGCCAGGACATTCAGCTTTGGAGTCTGAGTCCCTCATTGAACCCACGAGTGACCCTTGTCACGTCTGTATTATTCTGTGCACTTGAATCCCTGGGTATGTATACAGTCTCACTGCAGGAAACCAGACCTGAAACAAAGACTTGGCCTAAAAGATGAAGGAAGGATCAAGTAGGAACCAACATCTATTTAACCCATACATCAACCCAAAGTGAGCTTCAGGAAGATGAAATGAACTGAAGGGGCACATCAGCTAGTAAATGACAAATCCTGTGTCTGAGCCCAGATATCCCAACCCCCAAAGCCGTTCCTCGCTGATCCTTCTCAGCACAGTGTCCTAAATACTAAAGCATGGGAGCTATTACCAGGGCACCCCCGCCCCTCACACACCCATTCTAAGAATGTTTTCTGTAGCTCCCAGACTCAAGGGAATAGAGAGGAATCGAGAATATCACTGAAGCTAAATGAATTTTTCACCTTTCCCTGGACTTAATCATAATTCAGCCAGATTTGGACAAAATCCTTTGAACACCTGACTCTTTCTTCTTTCTTCCCCAAAGAAAAACCCAGACTGCTAAAGTTTTTAAAGTGTAAGCATTATCTTAGTCTGCGGGGGCTGCTGTAACAAAATACGATCGACTGGGTGACTTATACAACAGAGATTTATTTCTCACAGTACTGGAGCCTAGGCAGTCCAGGGTCAGGGTGCCGGCAGATTGAGGGTCTGGTGAGGGCCTGCTTCCTGTGTTCAGTTCCCTGTTCTGTCACTGTATTAGTTTGTTTCTGATGCTTATAACAAAATACCTGGAGCTGGGTGATTTGTCAGAAAAATGAAACTTACTGCTTACAGTTTGGGAGGCTGGGAAGTCCAGGGAACACATCTGGTAAGAGCCTTGGCAGTGGCTACAGTGACAGCAGAGTATCACATTGCAAAATGGTAGAGCAGAGAGAGCAGAGAGGGAAACCTCCTCATTCACTCTCTGTTTAAAGCCCACCAAACCATGCCCCTGACCACCATTTTTAATCCATTAACTACTGCACGGTCCTACAGTCTAATCACCTCTTCAAGGCTCCACCTTTCAATTTCCATAATAGGATTCCCCACCCTCTTAACAGTCACAGTGCGGGCCAGGTTTCTAATACATAAAACTTGGGGGACACAATTCAAGCTTCAATGAGTTTGGGGGACATTCAATCTTCTACAGTCATTTATTAGGTGATGTATCTCAAGTCACTTCACTTGCCAAGTCTCTGTTTTCTCATATATAAAATTGAAACAAAGGGTTATGCAAAGGTAACTATTTTCTTGTAAGTTACCATGCTGCATAAACTGTAAGGTAATACACAAATGCTTTTACAAGGACAGATGGTCTCAGCAATATTACGGCTTTTAGCTACTAAAATTCAAGGGCTCACATAGAGGTGAGTTAGCAACAGTAGGCAATTGCCCCTGGGGTTCCCCCTCCCAAGGTACTGTGATGCACCACTGAGCATATTTCTTCAAGGTCCCCCTATAGCTCCCAATCTAAGAACCCAGGCTTTGAGGCCTCAGACAAGGCTGAGATGCAGAGCTTGAGTAAAAGACTCTAGAGAAAAGAGTCTGGCCCATCAGACTAAGCCTTCCCAGCTCTATTGTCTCTGACCTTAAACTCACAGACCCCTAGCCCAGGACGTGCCTGCAAGAACCTTCAAGAAATTGCCCCAGCCCTTCTTTATTCGTTTTGTGTTCTAGGCACTCCTGTCTGAATGTGGACAGAGGGAAAGTAGAGTACCTTTAAATTTTCTTCTTTAATGTATTCTTTAATTAAGTCATAGTATTTCCTGGCGTTATGGGCTGAATTGTGTTCACCAGAAAGATATGCTCATATCTATAAACATGACCTTATATGGAAAATAGGGTCTTTGCAAATGTAATCAAGTTAAGATGAAGTCAAACTTAACTAGGATGGGCCCTATCCGGTATGACTGGTGTCTTTATAAAAAGAGGGGAAGAAATATAGACACACACAGAGGGAAGACAGCATGTGAGGATGCAAGCAGAGATTGGAGTGATGCTGCCACAAGCTAAAGAATGTCTGGGGCTACCAGAAGCTGGAAAACGCAGGGACAGATCATCTTCTAGAGGCTTTAGAGGGAGTGGGGCCCTGCCAGCACCTTGATTTCAAACTTCTTGCCTTTCCAACTGTGAGTGGATGCATTTCTGCCCTGTTTGTGGTACTCTAGGAACTAATACAACTGGGATTCTCCTGTGATTCTGGGATATTGCTTGACTCTAGGGCTACCAAGAAAAATAAAACGTGGTTTCTGCTCTCAAAAGTTGTGTTTTATACTTATCATGTTTGTAAGCAGTATAGTTTGGGCTGATGCTCCTACTAGTGCTCTTGTGGGGTGATGGGGGGACATCAAGAGAACTCTGAATATCACACTGTCACCATTGCTTATCAGCCAGAAGTGACATGCAGCAATGGGTACACACCAGGTACGTGTCGTATCCATATGTGCAGTGGGCATAAGTTAGCCCATTTATCAGCATGCAAATTCTTTTCACCAGCTCAGCCCTTTTTTCTGGCACAAAACCCTCCTTATTCTTCCTCTTACCTTCTCCCAAGACCATGTGTGACTCTACCTTTAATTACTATTTACTGAATATTCACGAGGCTTTTCTCATAATGCTTTTATGGAGTAGAGGTCCTATGTTATGGGCAAGCAAGAGTGCTGTATGTGTACTTGAACTTCAAGTATTACATACTTTGCCACATGTGTTCTGTCCTCAACTGGTTCTCGGCTTACTTTGCAGCTGTCAGAATCTGAGTCCCTCCACCCTACTGCCACTTTTTCATCCCTTTTGTTTGTCTGTCTCTCTTTAAGGTCTTTTTAAAACAGATTGATTGAGGTTCCACTGACATTCAATAAACTGCACATACTTACAGCATATGATTTGATAAGCTTGGCACGTGTTTATACCCATGGGACTATTAAATTTTGAATTTGATCTAGTATTCTGAAGTTTTGCTAAATGTACTTATTCTAGTAGCTTTTGGGAGAGTCCGTATTGTTATCTACAGAGATGATCATGTTATCTGCAAATGAACAGTTTTACTTTTTATCAATCTAGGTTATTATAATTATTATTTTTTTTCTTTTTTGTGACTGGTAAGGGGATCGCAACCCTTGGCTTGGTGTCGCCCGCACCGCGCTCAGCCAGTGAGCGCACCGGCCATCCCTATATAGGATCCGAACCCACGGCGGGAGCGCCGCTGCGCTCCCAGCACCGCACTCTCCCGAGTGAGCCACGGGGTCGGCCCTCAATCTAGGTTTCTTCAATTGCTTTTTCTTGCTTGTTGCACTGTTTTGAACCTTCAGGACAATGTTGAATAGACATAGTGAGAGCAGACACCATTTAGATATATGCTAAATTTCAGTCTGCTCATTCTATCAATTATGGAGAAATGATGTTGTTGGTTTTCTGTTTCCCTTTGCAGTTCTATCAGCTTCTGCTTCATGTATTTTGCAGCTGTGTTATTAAGGTACATAAATGTTTAGGATCTGTTAAGTTCTCTCAGTGAATTGACCCCTTTGTAAATATAAAATGACCTTCCTAATTACTGGCAATAGTCTTTGCTCTAAACCTGACATTGTTTGAAATTAGTATAGCCACCTGGTTTCTTTTGGTTAGTGCCATCATGATATATCTTTTTTCCATCAATTTTCTTTTAACCTATTTATATATTTATGTTTACAGTGGTTTTCTTTTCTTTTCTTTTCTTTTTTTTTGTGACCAGTAAGGGGATCGTAACCCTTGGCTTGGTGTCGTCCGCACCACGCTCAGCCAGTGAGAGCACCGGCCATCCCTATATAGGATCCGAAACCGCGGGCCAGAGCGCCACTGCGCTCCCAGTGCCACACTCTCCCGAGTGAGCCACGGGGTCGGCCCTACAGTGGTTTTCTTATAGGCAGCTTATAGTTTGCTCTTGCTTTTTAAAATCCAATCTGATAATCTCTGCCTTTTAATAACATTTAATGTTATTATTGATATTACTGGGCTCTAATCAACGAATTTGCTCTTTTTCACATCTCTTGTTTTTCTTTTCTCTCTTTCACAACATTCTTTTCGATTAATTGAGCATTTTTTTATAATTCCATTTTATCTTCTTTGTTGGCTTATCAGCTATAACTATTTGTTTTGTTATTTAGTTCGGCTGTTGCTTTAGGATTTACAGTATACATTGGTAACTTATAACAGTCTACTTTTAGGCGATATTATGCTACTTTACATATTATGTAAGAATCTTAGAACAGTAAACTTCTGTTTTCTCCCATCTTTTGTACTCTTTTTGTCAAACATTTTATTTCTACAGGTTATAAACCCCACAATGGATTGTTATTGTTTTTACATGTAATCATTGATTATTTTTAATACATTTAAAAGAATATAAACAAACATCTTTATATTTATGGATGCTATTACCATTTTTGATTCTTTTGTGAACCCAAGGAGACCTAGTAGACATTGTGCTTCCTTATTTGAAATAGGAGATAAAATATGCAGCCATTTATATTTTACTTAGAAGATAATGTGCTTGACCATTGGGTCTTTTAAAACTTGGGTGAAGTGGAAAAGCCCTGAATCTTTTAAAGGTTTATTTTCTACCCTCTTAGTTAGAGGCATCTTAATGAAGCTAACCAGCCCTTGCTTACCCTTCTTGATTAGCGTAATGTTACCAGTGCAATGGAATAATGTGATGTTCTATAGGACTTCCAGATGGTCCATATCTCTTCAGACTACTCTGTGAACGAATGCAGTAGAGTTAACACAGCGCTGAGAAAAATGGTGAGTATATATTGTTGTCCATTCCATGTAAGTGCAAACTGTTCCTGACCTTATTTCATGATTTAGACAGGAAAGAATACACTTACCAAATCAGTGGCCTCGTACCATGGACCTGGGGCCATTTAAATCTGTTTTAGCAATGATATCACATCCAGCAAAGCATGTTGACTGAGGCTAATGGTTGGTTGAGCTCGTGGTTGTCTGCAAGCATCGCTGAGGATACATCTTGTTTCTGCAGGAAGCAAATGTCTAAATTTAATGAAAATGTGAATCACTCCTTTATCCTTTACATTCATTTCGGTGACACTAATTACCACCATCTGCCTGAGGATGCGATGTTGGTTTTTGTTTACTTTCTTGGCTGGGGGTGGAGTAGGTGGATAATCAATTTCAGAGTCTTTTATTTGGGCTTCTCTCCTATGCTGGCTCTTATTCCACAAGTCAAGGACCCGATGTGGGGTTTATTATAACTGCTAAGTATGTCAAATCCAATTACACATTTTGGGAAATGACCATTCAGTATATCTACAGAGACTGTGGACCCAATTTGAGCTGGACTTTGGCAAGGATTCATTACTACTTGGCCCCCATATGTTTCCACTTGAATAGAGAGCCATGATGACACTTGGTTTTCTGAGTATCAGTGTCAGTCCTTCCCTGTGTCCAGAGGTCCTTAACATGTCTAAATATTCCTGTTTGCTCAATGTTACTCACCAAATAAATGGCTATAGTTCCATCTGGGGAAGGACTAAGGAATCAACATAGTATATACTTGTGGTGGTGTTCAGAGTTCTTTCTCCCGAGGATTCAGCTACCTTTAATGTCAATGGGTTTGCATCCAAAAACATACTAAAATACAGAAACTGGGCAAAATTTTATTGGAGTCATTTTATGGCCTCAGTCTCTCCTGCTCATCCCTCTTACTTTCTTTTTAATGTCCTGCCGACATCATGGTAATCGTGGCCTCTTGGGTTTTGACAATTAGTTACCAGCACCTTACCTATATAGCTCCGGGTGTCATGCTCTCTGTTGCTATCTGCAAGTTAACCCCATAGTAACCTCTTATCCTCAGCTGTGACCTCTAGAAAAGAGCTACCATGATCCTAGTGATGCCTGTCACCAGCACATTACAGTACCAGATATCTCTGGTACATCAGTGCACTCCTGATGGTCTGGGTGGCCTTTGAGCCACCATGAAATATAATTCCACTGTGGATCTCCTGGCCTCACGTAATATATCCACTCCAGCATGCATGTTCCCTGAGGCTTTGATCCCTTTATCCATTGTTTGCCAAAATAATTTAGGCATTTCAGCTGGGCTCAGTGTTGGCCACTGCTTTCTCCAGATTTCTAGAAACGACCCTAATAGTGTGTTTGCACCATCCCCTAGAATTCTTGTTGGGCTGTGTGACAGTTTTCTATGTTGCTGTGACAAATTATCACAAATAGTGTAGGTTAGAAGTCAAACATAGGTCTCTCTGAGTTAAAACCAAGGTGTTAGCAGGGACACCTTCTTTTCTAAAGGCCCTAGGGAAGAGAATCCATTTCTTAGCCTTTTCCAGCTTTTAGAGGCCAATTGCATTCATTAGCTTCTCTCCTCCAGCAACACAGCATCTATCTGGTCCTGTTTCTGTTATTGTATCTCTTTCTCTGGCCCTTCTTTTGCCTCCCTGTTCTACTTTTAAAAGCCTTGTGATTATTCTGGACCCACCTAAATAATCTAGGATAATCTGAATAGTTTAAAGTCAGCTTATTACTAGCACTGATTTCTTCTGCAACATTAATTCCTTTTTTGCCATGTTTCTCAGGTGCTAGGGATTAGGACTTGGACATCTTGGGGGAGGGAGCCACTATTCTTCCTACCACAGATGGTAAATCTTATATCCAAGGTGAATGTTCCCAAGTCAATAAATTCTCCCTTATCCTAGTCCCCTTGATCAAGAATCTTTAAAATATAGAACCACAAATAGCTGCTGGTTCCCATGAACACATGCTAGCTGATGGTTGTAGTTATTTTGAAGTGTAGTTCCTTTCCTCTCTGACCAGAAGCTATATGGAGCCATGATAACACTGCAGGTTTTCGGTATCCATGTCAACATTGCCCTGTGTCCGAAGGTCCTTTATATATAGGTTTTCCTGTGTCCCCAGTGTACAGTTACTCAAGTAAATGGCTGCAGTTCCTTAGGTGGAAGGAACTATCTGTGCCCTACCTAACACCTGGTATGGGGTCCTCATGTCAGTTGAGTGGTGAGTGATCTGGTCCCCATTCTGGGACTGGATCTTACCACCTGCTTTTCTGGATCATCCTACTTCTGGTATCACTGTCAGTTGGGCCTTTTCCAAGCAGAAGTTAAGTTGGAACCACATGTTCAGGAGGTCTGGTGGAGAGAGATACCTGTGAAAGGAAACCAAAGAAGCAGGGTTGGGTAGAAGGAGCCATCAGGCTTTGATGCAGAGCTGATGAAGTCTCTATCAGCCCAACAGGGAGCTTGACAGAAAATACTGCTCATTAGAGGGTAGGGCCTTGCACCATCATCATGCTCAGTCATTGGCTGGGCCACTCTGAGAAGAGCACAGCCTCAGCTCCAAAGCTGAGATGGACCTGAAACAGTTGACCACTGGAGCCGGCCAACTAGTCATGGTCAAAATATCCTTTCTTGAAGGAGGATCTGAACAACACCTTCCTGGGTCCACCACCTTGATCCATACCATTTGTGGGGTAGGTCAAAGCAGATTATTCTTAGGAAAATGTAAATATCACCCTGAAGATTTGGTTTCCGAATTTAAATATGTCCTGATCACTTCCTCTGCATGAGACTGGTATGAGGGATGACTGATGTTCTGAAGGAGCTTATGAGCTAGTTGAAGAAACACAGGTTTAAGGCATTACAACATCAGAGCCGATGGGACTCCTGGGTCTCTGATCATTCCTCATTAAAAGTAATAATAAATGAAGACTTCAAAGGAAAGTACACATCCTTCCTGGAACAACCCAGCCCGTAGGAAGGAGAAACAATGGGGTTACATCCCTGGGCTAGCTTTTCCTCTTTGGGGAAGGAAGTGTGAGGTCTATGGGCTTGGCAGGAATTGGGAGAGCCCGACATTCCCTCTGCCCTGGCTGCAGAAATTAAGGCTTCAGGCCCTAGAGGAAGCTAGAAAGGCAGCCTGAGACCTGGGGATGAGCCTGGAAGGGCTGTAGGAGGAGGAGACCCGCCCCGCTCATGCGTACTGCTGACATGTATCCTTTTCTGCAGCACTACTCCTGTTCCCACAGTGCCCTGGGAAGCAGAGATTGGGAGGTGAAGAGATTTGCCCTGTGAGGCCAGCAGCCCCTTGATACTCTCTGTTCAGCATCCTTTTCCAGGAAGATGCAGAGCCAGGCTCAGGGGCCAGGTCTTTTGACTTCTAGTATACTATTTATCTAAAGGAACTAGACTTAGGGCATGAAAAGGGATTTAAAAATGTAACATCCTTATTAACCATAATAACTATCACTTAAGTCTTCTATGTGCCTTAATGTGCAGTTTCATTCTAAACATTCTTCACTTGGAAAAGAAATTTAAGAATTACCTAGTATGGACCTCCATTTATATGGATGAGGACACTGAAGGTCAGGGAGGGAAAGAAATACAGTGGCTGTTCTCAGCACATCATCCTTCAAGAACACTCTGGAGCCACATCTTTCAGAAGTCCTTTTTGAATTCATCTCTATATTCCCAGTGGTCCCCGAGGGTCCTGGTGCAGTCAGTACTGGTCAAATGTGTGTTGAATGAACGAAGATAAGCCAGAGACATGGCTAGGGTCAAACCAGAGAAACATGTCTGATGCAGTTATTCAGAGCACAGGCACTGGATGAGGATCTCGCGGTACCAATGGCTATGCTAAGGGAGAGAGGACAGTCATGGGGGAGGGAAACAAAGGACAACTGGTGAGTTGGAGAAAGTATCCTTTTTAACAATTACACACAACATGGGAGACTTTGGGGTTTTTAATATATTGAATCCAGCTGATAGCCAGGGTGGTGTACAAAGCTGTAAATTCTCAAGAACAGCCCAGATCTGATTGAATGTCTAAGCTTTTTATTTCAGTTAAGGTACTGAAATCTGAAATATCTGAGCTTTTTGAGCAGGTGCCATGTGACATTTGTTCCTGAACTTTCATGTCAGATCTGGTCAATGGCTGGCTGTCAACAAATATTTGTGGAAAGAGCAAAACTGTGCTTACCAGACTGCTATATATTCACAGAGGTGATGCAATGTGATATTTTTTTGCCAAGGATGTTATTTAGGAGAATCATTTAGAAGTCATTTCAATGTCAGTAGGATTCTTTCATATGATTTTTACAATGTTCATCAGCATCAGTATGAAATCTGGAGAACTACTTAGAATATGGCCTGAGGATGTGCTGCCTCATGTATATATGACACTGGTCCTGGTAGCTAAACATCCCATAGGACAGTACTCCTTTGGATGAGTTTGACAGTCTCTGAGCCCGATCCATCTAGCTAGATTTTCTGATTCTTTTTCTCCAAGCATATATGTTCAGCTTATTGTCATTATGAGGAAACTTTTGTTAAACTTTATTTTCTGCAGTTTGCATTTTTTAAGTCTGCCTTTCTCTTCTTTTCCTGATATAAACTCTATGTTATTTAACATGCTTTTTAAAGCCACACACAAATCATCCATCTCGGATGAAATTCTGACATTACTCCATGGGAAATGCCTCTATGAGTCTTAACCTGCCAGATTGCCAGAGCGGATCACTGGACTCAATAACCCATATCTTTGAGTCCCACAGAGATTTCAGGAGTTCTTGTCAATTAAAAGGCAGTGTAATGTAGAATGATAATGGGTTTTAGAATGAAAACAATCATGGTTCAAATTCCAGCACTGCTACTCTCTTAATATGTGAATTTGGCTCACACTTAGACTCTGAGACTAGGTGTCATGTATAAAATTAGAATATTGATAACTTTCTTGCTGATTTCTGAAATAACCTGTTGACAGAACTAGCCTGGTGGGAGTGACAGATAAGAACTGAAGACATCAAGGGCAGGGGAAATGGCCAGCCTGACCACCGGCCCTGCTTTCTCCTTTAGTTTGAGCTGTTTAGTTGAAAATCGTTCCAAAGGATGGTCTCAAAGCCCTTGATATTCCCACTGGCTTAAATAGCTTTCCTGGGAAGAAAGGCCTGGAAGTTGCATCTTTAATATAAGACACAGCTTTTCAGTACTTTTTGTTGTTGTTGTTGTTGTCACCCCAGAGAAATGATAAAAGTTTATTTACTTATTTATTTTTAGATGATTTATTATACATACATATGGGGTACAACATTGATTTTCAATAATTGGGTACAATGTGTGGTGGTTAGATCAGGATAGTTACCTTATTCATCATTACAATGCGCAATCAGTCTTTACGTTCATTGAACATTTCCTCATTAGCTCCCCTCCCTCCCTGCTCCCCCCTTTTCCACCTCTACTTTTCTAAAAGTTCAACGTATTACTGTGATTGTATTTTCTTTCTTTCTCTCTGTCTCTCTTTATTATACATTTGTTTATTTATGGATCCAGTTCCCGGTTATGAGTGAGAACATGTGGTATTTCTCTTTCTGTACCTGGGCTGTTTTACTTAGAATAATTTTCTCTGGGCCCACCCACATTGCTGCAAATGGTAGAATTTCATTCTTTTTTATGGCTGAGTAGTATTCCACTGTGTATATGTACCACAATTTCCTTATCCAGTCATCCATCGATGGACATTTATGTTGGTTCCATTGCCTGGCTGTTGTAAAAGGAGCTGCAATAAACATGGGAATGCAGGTATGCCTTCAACATGATGTTTTCCAATCCTCTGGAAATATCCCCAACAGTGGGATTGCTGGGTCACATGGCAGTTCTCTCTGTAGTTGTTTGAGGACCCTCCACACTGTTCTCCATAGTGGCTGCACTAATTTACAGCCCCAGCAACAGTGCAAAAGTGTTCCTCTTTCTCCACATCATCATCAGCATTTGTTATTCTCTGTCTTTTTTATAATAGTCAGTCTGATTAGGGTGAGATGATATCTTAAAGTGGTTTTGATTTTCATTTTCCCTGATGATTAGTGATTTGCAATTCTTATCTGGGAAGGCTGTTGACTCAGTTTCTCTGTGGCCTATTTGCTGCCAGCAGCCTATCTCCCATGGTGGGTGCACAAGCAATTCACCTCCATGAGCGGCTCGTCCTGGCTTTAGCCATCATATGTGTCCTCATAGCTAAGTCATCCTGCAGAGATTTTACACACACTTACAAATTTACTTATGCTATTCCACTTCTTTATTGATAAAGTAATTATATATAACTTTATGCATAGAAATCAAAGATGGAAAAAGTAAAGGAGAAAAAAGTAAATGGCTTAAAAATCTAAGGTGGTAACCTGTAGGGCTGAACGTAACTTAGTTCTGCACTCCCTCCATTTTTGTTTTCTACAGCCCTCCTTTCTTACATTCCTTTCTTCGTGCATTTATTCAGTCAGACATTCAGTCAGCAAATTTTCCTGGTAAACGCTTCTACATCACACACTGTACAGGAAATACAGATATGAAGGACAATTCCTGTTCATGGGGAACTCAAGGTATAGTGGGGAAGTGACATGGACCTAGACAGTCACAGTGCTCCACAAGAATTGCTGTGACATAGGGAAGCTGGAGGAGTTAGGGGGACCTCATCCAGCCTGGGGGAGGAAAAGGAGGGCTCAGTGGGAGAGATCATGGTCAAACTGAGTCCCGAAGGATGAGTAAGAGTGTATGAGGCACAAAGAGGGATTTTTAGGTAGAGCTATCAGAAGGCCCATAGGTAGGAGATTACAGTATGTTCCAGGCAGCTACTGTCCAAAGCTAAACACAATTACTTATACAATGCATCATGTCTGAGTAAATAAAAATTACTAATTAATCAGGAAAAATATACTTTGCTGTCATTGAAATCTGAATTTTTTTTCTCAGGAATTCTAAAGAGCCTACAGTGGATATGATAAACAGTGTTCTCAGGATCAATCGAGTCACAAACGAAGACGCAGATTTTGCCTGCTCACATCTTATTGTCCCTCAAAGGTCCTAAGGAGTGCATTCTTAGCGTTGAAATGGGTTGTGCCACGTGTCAGAGAATATATAAGCTTAACAGAAAGAGAGCATTCCATGGGGACTGGGGCTATCTAGAAAGACTCTCTGGAAATGTTTCCTCTAGATATGAACCTTGATTAATTTCCTAAGATTAAAATAGCTGCTCAAAGGGCTGGCCTGTGGCTCACTTGGAGAGTATGGTGCTGACAACACCAACTCAAGGGTTAAGATCTCCTTACCGGTCATCTTTTTTTTTTTTTTTTTTTTTTTTTTAAAGCTGCTCAAAGGGATTATGTGTGAGTCTTACTGCTGGGTTAGCTGACAGCTGAACCTCAGCCTCGAGTTTCAAGTTTGGGGGTGCTTGTGCTGCAGAGCAACTCGAGAGATTAGCCCAGCTTGGGCAGAACCAATGTAGGGCCCTTCAGAGTGAATTCATCTCACGTTCCTGGCTCAGAGAGTTAAACAGAACTTTGTCCACTGGATTCCTTTTCCTTCTGGATCCCAGGTCTAACACAATGGCCTGCTGTCACTGAGACTTGTGATTCACATTGTCGCTATTGTACCAATTGGAGAAAATAGTTTCACCCTTTCTTTTTGAAAGGCTGTTTTTCCCACATATAGTGAAAAGCAACACAGCTCTACGTGCCTCCAGATACAATAGAGTTTGTAAAGAGCTGAATGTTTATATCCCTCCCCAAATTCATATGTTGAAATCCTAACCCCTAAGGTGACAATATTAGGAGGTGGGGCCTTTGGTAAGTGATGAGGTCATGGAGGAAGAAGCCTTATAAATGGGATTAGCACCCTTATAAAAGAGACCCCAGAGAGACCCCTGGCCCCTTCAGCCATGTGAAATTAAAGCGAGAAGATAGTCTTCTTTGAGGAAGTGGGCCCTTACCAGGCAGGGAATCTTCTGGTGCCTTGATCTTGGACTTCAAGCCTCCAGACTGTGAGAAATTAGTTTCTGTTGTGTTATAAGCCACCCGGTCTATGGTATTTTGTTATAGCAACCTGAGTGGACTGGGTTAAGGCAGGGGTTGAAAAGACAGGAGCAAAGTAGAATGCTCTTGGTCTGAATTGTGGCTCCAGCTCTTTGAAGCTGAATGACATTAGTTCTGTTTCAGTTTCTTCGTCTGCAATTTGGGGATGATATTACCTACCTTATATGTCTATCATGATGTTTGCATGGAATAGTACATACTACATGGCTATTTTCAGTCTATCTTAATTTGCTTCCTATGAACCTTAGGAACCTCTGGGACAGACATTTGCTTAGAAGAGAGAAAAAGGAACAGAGATTACAAACTGGCTGCAGTTGAGTCTCATCCAGAGTCTCCTCAGGAGGCAGCTTTCTGCAGCAAAATGCAAAGGGTATGTGCTGCACTGGGTGGGTCCAGGGCCAGGACTGGAGGTGACCTCAGGTGTCCTCATGCCCAGCAGTTAAATCACTCAGGAGAGATCCTATGGAAACTGGGATGGGATTCCGGGAGGTGTTGCAATATTATTTTAGAGGATTCATCTGCTTAGTATTATGCTTCCCCTCATTTAACCCTCGGAGGTTTTGGACTCTGTCTGGTGTGAAAATTTTTTTCTGTTTAGAAAGAGTTCCGCTCATTACTTTAGCAGACTGCACATGGGGAGAACTTGTTTATCCTGCTAAATGAGTCATCAATATCCTGCTCTATACTAAGCCATGGAATGGTAGACTTGGAAGGAATCTCAGGGCTTGCCTAGCTTATTTTACTGATGGGGAAATGGAGGCCCTAAGAAGAGAGGGACTTGCCTAAAATCACACCGCTATGAAGCTGGACCTAAAGTACAGGTCTCCTGATTCCAGGTCTTGTGTGCCTCCCACTAAATGCAACAGACATCTACAGAATTTTGGAGGGATGAGGGGCAAAGGGAACCATGTTAGACACCATACACACCGTGTTCCAATTTAACCTCTCAGCAGCTCTGGAAGTAATTCATATTTAAGAAGGAAAATAGGTCGCTTAGTTAAGGAGACACAAATAGAAATTAGCTCCATCGTTCATTCTACATAAACAGTATGTACACACTTACAACCAGCCACTGTGTAGGTTCTGGAATATGTAAGTGAACAAGACAGACACCACATAGGTCCTTGCCCTCACTGAGTTTACAATCCAGTGAGCTCTAGAGTCTACACTGTACGGATGGTTTTTAAATTGGTTACTTGAAGCACTAGGGTCCCACAGAGATGCCTCAAGGTCTACTATGAGGCTGCAAAGGAGTTAAAGTTGGTGTCACATATCTCCTCCCATGTGTCCCCATGTCAACTACAGAGATGGTGTTTCATCTGTTTCTGTACTGAGACTTCATGTAAGATTTCATCTGAAGACAGGATTCCTTGGGTTATTTTATAAGCCACCTAGACAATGGTGTTTTGTTACAGCAGCCTATACGTCTGTATCTGTATCTATCTGTATACCTATATTACGGTATTTTGTTAGAATCCACTAAGCTGATTTGTGCTGTCTCCTTGTATTACTCAGACAATCTTCAGCTGTAAATGCAAAAATTCACCTCAAATTATCTTGACCACAACAACAGAAACAATAGAATTTATCGGAAATCTTTGGATACATCAAGTTTTAGGCTCCGCCAGGCCAGGAAGCTCAAACACCAACATAGCTCTCCCCCTCTGTATGGATTCAAATAAGTCTAGATCCAAAAACATAAACACAGGCATCCAAATTTGCTCTCTCTTTCTTCCTCTCTTTATCTCACCATTATGCTGATCTCTGCTTGGCTTCATTAGTCATCATCTACTTCCAAATGGCAGGCGATATGGCTGTTGGCAGCCTCAGATTTATATCTTTCCAGCAGAGAGAAACATTTTCTCTCCCTATACCTATATAGCAATCCCAGGAAAAAATATTGCTGGTTCTGCTTGGATCCCTTCCTTGTCTCTGAACAAATCACTGGAGCCGAGGGTGCAAGGACATTCTTACTGATCATTCAGTCCTCAGGTGCCAACCTCTGAGGTGGGGACAGGGTGTTATGATTGACAGTCCCATGAGACTCCAAGAGAATGGCAGAATAGTCTTATAGAAAGACAGGATGAGAATGTGCAGGTGGGAGGACCAAAAAGTCTATTATATTCTTTGTTTTTCTTTTGTAAGTTGATATAGATATATTCCTTGATAACCTATTATTTTATTCTACTTACTGTATTTTTTTTTCAGTATTGACTAATTGCAAAGATAATTTGAGGCAGCTCCAAAGAGAGCACAGGAAAGAGAAAACCCTGATCTCAATATAAAAGGCAAAAATGGACCGATCATCACACTATTCCTAGACACCCTCATGGGGAAAAGACATAAACACTGAGAACAAGATCTTAGTCTTGAGTTTCTAGCAATCTAGGCAAAAAAGGAAAGAGTGGGTGCACGATTCTCATTGTCTAATGTTAGCAGCTTGTTGCCAAGGGGTAACAAACTTTTTTTAACACTGAAATCTGAGTTTAGTTTGTCTTAGATACTTTTATCTATGAGGTATTTATGTATTTTTTTTTTCAAACCAGCAGATAATTCTTCTACCCAATCTCTGCAACTATGGATGGCTCTTTTATAAGCGTTTTTGGACAAACACATGCATCCAGCATCTTTTAAAGATCTTATTCAAGTGACAGAACCATGCTATTAAGAGAGCTGGAGGCTGTTGAGGGAAGATGACTGTGCTGAGTGAGGATCAAATTATCAATTTAGATGTTTCAGACACACAAAAAGGACCAGCTACAACCATCTTTTCTTCAGAGGGATTGTTTCCTTCTGTCTCAATAAGGAAAGTGAAAACCATGAGAACTCATTGTAAATAAGGTCAATTTGATTGGGAAAGTCATGATGAAGAAGTCATCTCTAGAAAATTTTGACATTAAAGATGGTAGTGCCGAGTACATTTTTACTGCATGATCATTCTGTGGACAGGAAATGCAAGTATGAAGTAATCCCTCTATTTTCCAGGTAGGTGAATACATGAAAATCCTATGAAAAGGCAAAAAGATCCTGGTGCACCTAAAAATCAGTGATCCTGAGAGCCAGGCAATCTAAGTTCTGTTTCTGGCTCAGTCCTTATTTGCTATGTGGTCCTGTTATTTGCTATGTGGCCTTTTTCTTATTTGGGCTTTGTTTTCAAAATTCATAAAATGCAAGTCCTGGTTTATATGATCACTGCTGTGAATTGAATGTCCCCCCTAAAGCTCATTGAAGCTTAATCCCCACTGTAGCAGTGTTGAGGGTGGGAAACCTAATTATGGTATTTAAAAGGTGGGGCCTTTAAGAGGTGATTAGATTGTGAGGACTGTGCCCTTGTGAATGGACTGATACATTCATGAAGCCATGGGCATGGTTCTGATGGCTTCATAAGGGAGTGAGGAATTAGTTCTCACTCCTGCTCCTACCTCTCTTGCCATGTGATACCCTGTGGCACTCTAGAGTCACTACCAAAGAAGGCCTTGATCAGATGTGTTTCCTGGACTTTGGATTTCCCAGCCTATGAACTGTAAGAAATAAATTTTATTTCCTTATAAATGACACAGTTTCAGGTATTCTGTTATAAGCAACAGAAACTGATGAATACAATTACAAAGATTTCTTCTGGCTCTAAATGTCCACATCTAGATCATATTTTAATAATATAGATTCTAGAAAATATGCTTATTTAATTGTTAAGTGACAATATTGCTTTCCATATTTAGGTTTTGGAAATTGGTCTTAACTGGTAATAAAGTCTTATATTTCCAAAATACTTTTTTTTTTCCTGTTTTACTTAACAAAACTTACATGTCTCTGAGAAAGATTTTGAATATCCCTCACTCCTATTAGTTTGTCCTTCATAAGTAACCATCTTCCTCACTATACAAGGAATAATGAAAGATTCAAAGTTTTCTTGAATCTCTTTTTCTCTGTAGCTTTTCTTTATGACATTCTCTTGGGTCTGTCAGTTGTCAAAGACATTTGTTCCACCCACCCACCTTGTAAGAGTGCATCTCAAAGTCACCGTCTGCTTCCCCTGCCTCCACTGAAGGGGCCAGAGATACCTACTTAAGAACAAGACTTTATGTTTTACAGTTGTTTATGCCACCTGCATGAGGGTGCCTATGTTGGAAATGGAGAATAAAGGCTTCATCTAAGAAGGCTGAGAGTCTTCTCATAGTTCTGCTAATAAACTAGCTAGAGGTATAAGAATTGCTAATACCGGTATACTGCTTTGCAGTTTACAATACCCTTACATACATATTATTTCATAGGATCTTCACAAATACCCCTGCAAACAGGCAGTATTTATCGTGTTTCCTAGATGAAGCAATGAAGCTCCAGGTGGTTTAACTGAAGTGCCAAGACAGTTAGTGAGGACGAGAGGAACCAGGGTGAGAGTCCAGCTCTCACCAACCCATTGCAGGAGCTTGGGCTAGCACTGCATATGACTCACTATCCCCTCAGGTAAAACAGGAACCACAACCTCAATCTACCTAATTCATAGGTATGAGTGTGTTCTGAGAAAACACAAATGCCATTCATTCATTACTGACTAAAATCCAAGTCTATTTCAATAGCTCAGAAACATGGTCAAATATCAAAGACCTGAATTTAGCAACTTCTAAAGTCAAAATAAACAAACGCCACACAAACTGCTTTCCCCTCAGAACAAGGTGGTAGTATTAAGCCCAGAGTCTACCCAGGACTCCATCCAACGGGACCCGAGAGGGGAGAGATGAATTTCAAGTTCACAGTTTCTGTGTGGTTTGAGACTGCCCTGGCCAAAAGATTACTTACGATGGAGAAGAAACATTCTTGCGGACACAAAAGCTGAAGACAAAACAGGAAAAAAAATATCATAGATTTGAAACCCTTACAAAAATAACAAATGAATAATTTACAGCTTTTCCTTGGTCTATTGAAAAACATTGGAACACGTTCTTACTCAATGCAACTTTTGAGTTCTCTTCCTGCAGCTATTACTCGCTTAGTCATCTTCATTTTTTCAAAGACATTTATTTGGAGTCTGTTGCTCCTGGCTTTTTGTAAGACACCATCAGGCAAAGCGTGGATCTGAGCATCCGCCTCCAGGCTCCTGCCATCCCAGGCTTCAGCCTTCAGAGGCAGTGTCTCATGTGTCTGTTGTCTGCAGACGCCCCTCTGCTGTCTCAAGCCCGCCGTGGGAAGCTGGTGATGGTCCCTAGCCTCAGATTGCCATTCATTCACCTTTACTCAGTCCTGTCCTTTTAAAATCCCCGGATCTCATTCCTACCACCCAGAATACCCTACACCTTACATTTGTTGATCCCTTTAGTTTACATAGGGCTGCCTATGTAACCTATTTAGATTTCACAAATAAAAATGCAAGATACCCCGTTACATGTGAATTTCAGATAAATAAATAATTTTTAGTGTAAGTTCATCCTGTGCATACTTGTGATCCTACCCTTGTGGGAGAAGCTGAGCAGGAATGACTACTTCCATTCTGTAGAGTAGAAAATAGAGATCCACAAGCGTTAAAGAAACGGTTCAAGATTACACAGCTAGGAAGCGATATCGCTGGAATTTGAACCAAGGCTGGCTGACCTCAAAGCCTGTGCTTTTCCATGGCAATGTGCTGCCTGCATTAAATACAACAGTGTATCTACAGCACTTGACAGTTTTCAAAACACTTTCAGATGCATGAACTTAATTAATCTTCACAGGAACCCTCGAGATAGGTGCCATGTTTTATTTGTTCTAAGAAACTTTTTTCTTTTTTTTTTTTTTTCTTAACACTTTAACGTCTTTGATTTCAGGATGTACTTTAATAGTGTGCCAGTCTAATTGGCAGCATTGTTTTTGCTTTCTTAGTACAGCATAAAATAATGGCATCTTGGATTGAATGATATGTAACATTATTATGTACTTTGGACAGCTGAAGACATAAGCTCAAGGGAGTCTGGTCTGTAGCCTAAGGTGATGGACACTGTAATGAAACCTATATCTTTCTGACCTTCTAGTCCCCTTGTGCTGAAAGGAGATTACACAGACTTTCTCACTAAGACACACCATGGAGCTAGTGGGTTCAGTGAACTGTGCCAGATAGCAGATTCTGCTTCCAGCAAGAGGGTAGCATCGTGCCCACCCTCCCACGCCTTTCATACATGTCTATGGAAGCTTAGAGAGCTTAAAGACTGGGCAGGTAAAATGAAGAAACTGGCAAAGATTGGCTTCCTTCTCTTCATCTAAACCTTCCAGGGCAACTGTACAGAGAAAACCACAGCTAGTTGCAATGTCATACAAATGAAAGATTCAAAGAAATGTGAGGTGGAAGCCCGCCTTGGTAAAGTCATCCTGCGCCTGGACCCGCCAGCTGGAAAGCACTGCTGACAATGTGCGAGCTGCTTGCTCTGAGCCTGAATCCTGGCCCAGTCCCTGAATGACTCAGGCAGTGCTGCTACCACCACTTCCCCTTGGAGCCTGGGTCTACAGTCTAGACTGTGCTGGAGGCAACCATTCTTGATACCGGGCCCAAATTTCCCAGCATGTATTCACAGAACCTCATTCCAAGTGCTGAATTCTTGGGCTCCAAACAGCTAATATCAGAAGGGAATCTTCATTAGAAAACAGAAACACATTTTGCAGGAAACAGAAGAAGAAAAAGAAAAATTAGGCATTGATTGCAAGCAGCCAGGTCTGAGATTGAATTGATTTACACTTTCAGAGCCTCAGGGGCAAGGGTCTGAAAGATGATCGTTTCAAAAGAGCCGGATCTGAAGGCTATAGAATTAAAGGCATTCAACAAGGTTCTTCCTTTAAAGAAAAAGAGGTTCCCCCATCAGAATCAGAAGCGTATCTGCAGGCCGCCCTCTATTCTCATAACAATCAGATGCGTTACACTTTGCTAAGCTTTCGGTAATAAATCACATCACTTGAGCTTCGCATATGCCTATGGGGTCAATGTTAATGTTCATATTCTAGACACAAAGAAACAGAGGCTCAGAGACCTCAGGAACCTTGCTCAAGTTGACAGACTATTAATGGCTGAGCTGGGAGCTGAGTCCAGACCTTCTGACCCTGCAGGCTGTTTCCTTCACTCCTTGTATGCACAGCTGCTGGCACCTCAGGGGGATATGAACGGAGATCACTTCTGGTTGGGTGAATTTGGGAGAAAGTTTGGGGAGTGTTAGGTAGAGTGGAGTGAGAGGGGTAGAGCCCACAAAGGGCTCAAGAATTTGCAGGTAGCCTATAGGTACTGACCTGTTGGAGTCTTTAGCATGTGTATGAATAGAAAAGACCAGCAGCCAGACCCAGAAAGGCCATACTCTCCTTTCCCCACTTTAGTTAGTATTTATTTATTTATTTATCTTTAAATTAATCTAAGATAAAGGCTTAGACTAGGGATGGCTTTTGGAATTAAAGTCCTTTGAAGGTGAATTAGATGATTATAAAGAGAATTATTACATCCTCGCTGTAAGAATCTTGATGCAGGAAAAAGTTTTTTCCTTATCTCTAACAGCATCATACTTCCTCCAGTGCAGCCAAGTTTGCCCAAAATGGTGTCATGGAAAGAGAATGAACTTTTCCATTGAACACAATTGGGTTGAGTCCAGGCCACACCACTTACTGATTTTTAGCCTGGGGCAAGTCATCCAGCTTTCCTGAGCATCCGTTTCCTGACCTGTAAAATAGAGGTGAGCTTGCCTCTCTCAGAGGGTTCCCTGAGATCCTCCACACAAGACCGATGAGGTCCCAGACTACTCGGCCTTCCCGAGTCCAGTGCTGGTTCTGTTACAGTCAAGCACACCACATCAGAGTTTCATTTTTGCCTCTCTCTCCCCTTTAACACTCCTGGCTCCCTGGAGATTTCACTCCATGGTGTCTCTGGCACCTGCATCAGTGTCTGGCTCAGAAGAGACTCTCGGGAAGAGTCTCCTGGAAGAGGGGTACTGGCACGGCAGGAAGCAGGGAAGATGGGAAAGAAGGGATTGGGTTTAACATACTCCAGAAATCTAGAATTTGTCTCCATTTATTCTAAGACCTGCAGCCTTCTCCATCCTTCCAATCTCTCAAGCCCTTGTCACAACCTCTGCTCTAACCCACATACAAGTGACTTTTAAAAGGAGCAGTTTTAGGATTAAAAAAAAGGAAGTTTTCCCCCCACAGGAGGTTAGTAAGTTAGAATAATGAAACAC
This sequence comes from Cynocephalus volans, assembly GCF_027409185.1. Classification (NCBI taxonomy): domain Eukaryota; kingdom Metazoa; phylum Chordata; class Mammalia; order Dermoptera; family Cynocephalidae; genus Cynocephalus; species Cynocephalus volans. The sequence goes on from NC_084473.1 coordinate 12,867,462, forward strand.
TGGTGTTTTACAGCTGACAAAGCTCTTTGCTTCCATAATCATCCTTGGTGTGAGTCTAGCAACAACCCTCCAGGGTAAGATGGGCAGGCAGTACTATTTTCGTTGTACAGATGAGGAAACTGTCTCAGAGGTAAAAGTAAATGCCCAAGGTCACACAATTACTAGCGACAAAACCAGAACCTGCAGCCAAGCTGTCTGTTTCTCCCTGTGCCTCCCTGTACTTCATCTCTCAAAGACAATGCAAAGCTAATAAGCCTAATAGTAATGACAGGAGAAAGTGCCTCGGACGCCTGGGTTGTGAGTTGGCTCTCGACTCTCAGCTGGGACGCTGCTCAGCCTACACTTCCTGCTCACTCATTGGACAGGCCTGGGAGGCCTTTGAGGAGAGCGGGCCGTGCAGATCTGCAATGGGGCTGAATCATGGCAAGCCCAACTGTTTGGTCAGAAGAGAATGGCGTGGGTGGCATGTCCCAGACAGAAGATGTTTGGCCAGATGGAGACGCGCCTGCACACTTGGATCCGGCTTGGCTTGTTGCCGGATCCCCCCATGCTGCTCTCTACATGGGTGAGGTGGCCACAGCCAGGGGGCCACATGCAGCTCATGGAGCCCTGGGACCCTTCGCGTTGGGGCATGTTCAAGGCTGACCAGGGGCCACAGCCAGCCAGGGTGAGAGGCTGGAGCACCCAGAAGTGCAGACATAATCTAGCTCTTGGGGAGGGAATTTGGAAAGTGATAACAGTGTGGCAAAGATGCTATTTATACAGCATCCATCTGGTGAGCATTCTGGGTGCTTCCCTTCAGGCACACAACTCAAATACGAGTACAGCAGGTTCTTTGGCTGAAGCTAAGGACTAACTCTGCCATTGCTGAGTGGCCTATGAGAGTATCCTGCCCCAAATCATCCCACTTCCATGGAGGACTATGTAAAATGGCCCTCCCTTTCTCCTCTATAATGGCCATAAGAATTATTAGAACAGCTACCCTTATTCTGTACTGTGCTAATCATTTCTAATCTTTATAACAATCCTGCTAAGTAGGTGCCGTCATTCCCATTAGATACGTGAGAAAATCTGCAAAGATTAAGTTATTTACCCAAGGCCTGCCCACGTTGCATGGACCTAGGGCACTAAGGCCAGCTGGGGTGCTGGGGTTCCTCAGGCTGCAGGTGCCAGAGCTGGGGTTGGAATCAGGTCTCTCTAATGTCGAAGCCCAGCTATGCTCGCTCTGTGCCTCACGACCTGCACCCCCAGTTACAATCTTCTCAATGCTCCCCTCCCAACTTCCCTGAGGCAAAGAACACCTGAAATTCCTCTGCAGAGGGAGCCAAGATGATTGTTGCTTTCAGTGGCCCAGGACTGATTTTCACGTGGCTTCAGTCCACTGGGATTTATAGGCAGTGTTACCCCTTCGTCTTTGGCAAACCCAACTGCACATGGCATCTTCACAAAGCCTGACAGAGGCACTGAGAATCAGGAACTCCCCCTCCTGCTACCTCCAGCTCCCTTGACTCTTTCTCTGCCCGTCCTGTTCTTCCTCTGAGCCCAGCCTGGCAGTGCCAACAATGCGGGCATCTGCAGCGAGACTGGGAACATATCTGGCTCCTCCGTGCTCCTTTCAGGGTCCTGTGGGGCCTCATCAGGGTTTGAAGAAGATCTGGGAAGTCATCTGTGATAAGCATCTCAGCCTGTCTAGGATGGTAAGAAACGAGGGTCAGAAAAAGGATCTCAGAAGGCCCTTGAGTGCATTTATAGACATGAGTGAGAGGAGACAATTATAGATCTGTAAATCTAACCAAATTTGGAAAAATCCCAGGAGAAAAACCAAGTTTGCTTGAATCTGATGAGGAGGAAGGAGAGGAGGGAACAGACAGAGGGAGGAAGAAGACAAAGAGCACAGGGAACCAGCATTTCTTCACGGCTCCTATGCATGTCACCCACTGGTGGGTGCTTTGAGACCGGAATGAGAGACAGACTTTGTTTTTAGTGTCAATTCATCAATATATGATGTGTGACTTTTGGGCAAGTCATTTCCCTCTCTGGGCTTTGTGTTTACATCCCAAAATGTGTTGGGGTAGATAATCTCCAAACTCACAGCCAGGCCTATGAAGCTGGCAATATGGAGTCTTCACATTGCTTCCTCCTGCAGAAACTCTGAGTTAACGATGGCAGTCTCCAATGCCTTGTCATTTTACACAGAGGCGCTGGAGTCCCAGAATAAGCGTTTGCTCTGGAGTTCCTTGCTGGTGCTGATGGGCAATGCCTCTTGTCTTTTTGTTCTGGCTTGTTATCATTTCTTCATATCCAGGATGAGGATCTGGTTGGGTGTTGATTGGTACTAGACTAGAAAGGCCATCTATGTCATTGTAGATCTGAGACATCAGCAAGGATAAGGGGGCCTCAGGTGGGTGGAGACCAGGTAGGAGAAGAGGTGGAGAGGAAGAAGGAGGAGATGTGATGTGTGGGGTTGCCGAGGATGATGGCTGCCAAGACGTGCGTGTGTAGCAGGTCTTCAGCCAAATCTCCTGGCAAGACCAACTTGCCTAGGAGGATAATATGATTTAGCTGAATGCAATGGACCCAGATAGAAACTGCTGTCAAGGGACTTGAGTTCTAGTCCTGGTTCAGCTACAAACTGACACATATCTTTCTCTTTCTCTGCTCTTCTTCAAAATGAGGGGTGTGTGGGGGCCTTTTCAATGATACACAGTAGCACCTTGATCACTTACCCTGGCCCCCCACAGAAAACCTAGGGCCACTTAGCATGTCCAGACTGCTTTACCACGATGATGTTCATAGCGCTCAGCTTTCTCTAAGGACCCAAGTAATTATCAGAAGTGGGTGTCCATCTTCGAGCCGGCTGCTTTCAGTAGAGCCTCTGCTCTTCAAGGTGACCGGGATGCTGTGCTAAGCTTGGGCGAGGGCTCCCTCACCTCCTTGACTCTTCTGTGCCACACCTGAGTCCATTTGACTGCTATCTGCCGAATGCCTGTTGAGTGCATTGCCAAGGTGATTCCAGCATCAGCTGGGAATGGAAGGAGACATTCTCTAAGATTCCCCCTAATTCTGAGACTGAGAAACTTAAATCATTTCCAGAATCATAGGGAAGAGATATAGAAGAGAGAGCAGGACATGGCTTCTAAGAAACTAAGATCATTAGGATCTTTAAAAAAAAAAAAAAATATATATATATATATATGATTAGACCTTTCATGTTTTGTATGTGTTTGTTTTCTTTTCTTTTTTTAAGTAAAATGTGGGAATGTGTTTTGCAGAACACTGTAGTTGTTTCAGAAAGCAAGAAAACAAGCAAAAAGACAGAAAAAGAGGAAGGAAGGAGGAAAGGAAGAGAGGGACAGAGGGAGAAAAGAAAGTAACAGAAAGGTTAAAGGAAGAAAAAATAAGAGAAAGAAGGCTGGAAAAGAAGGAAAGCTCAGGAGGAAGGAAGGAAGGAAGGAGTGAGGGAAGTAGGGTGGAAAGGCAGCTTGTAGAAAAGGATATAACAAGAAGGCTGAAAATAAAAGATGTAGAGAGGAGAGAGGGGACAAGAAAATAGGACAGAAAGAGAAAAAAGAAGAAAGAAGAGGAGAGAGAGGAAAGGAAACTAGAGAGACCAGCGTGCACTGGAGGACAGGTTTGCAGGCGGCTGCGGTCCCGGCCACCCCCAGGCGCAGGTGGCCGTCCCACGCCGCGTGGCGTCGTCTGAGGAAGAGCTCCTCTGGCTGTGGAGCTGATCCCAGCTGGCTCTCGGCACCCAGTCCCCGCTGTTCCTGAAGGAGGCTGGAAGAGGAGTAACTCACTTGTTCCCTTGCCAGTGCGGTGCCCCAAGACATGGGCCGCTGGAGCCCAGTTTTGGCTGATGGCTTGCTAACCTCTTGTGCTGCCCAGCCTTGTCCCTGCACTTCAACTTTCCACCAAACATGGAGGGAATGTGGCTGGAATGCTGGTGGGCATTCCGACCACAGACCTCACATCTCTGTAAGGAGCCCAAAGAGCCTAAGCAAAGTCACAAAATGGTAAAGTAGAGACGGTTTTGAGAAGGAAGATTGCAAAGCTCTGGGCAAAGTTCTTTCAGAATCATCTGTATCAGTTTTGTTCAGATTACTTTAATGAACCTCTTTTAAAATTAAAGGATCCTGAGTTTCAGCATTGCACAAACTTGGATGCATATCCCATTTCATCACTTCATCTCAAGTATGTAATTTAACCTTTCGGAGCCTCGGTCTTCTTACCTGAAAAATGGGGTAAGACTCTCAATCTCGTAGAACTGATGTGAGAGTGAGAGACCTGCAGAGGTCAGCTGCTTCCTGGTGTGCTACCTGGTGCTAGGCAGGTGCTCAGCAGATGTTGGTTCTCAAGACTTTAAGCATCTGATTCCACTTCTTTCTTTATATTACCATTCAGTGAGATGTGCCAAAGCTTATGTTACTAGAAAATGACCATTTATTTTAAAAAGCAAAAAGCAAAAAAAAAACAAAAACAAAAAAAAAAGGGTTTTACATGGCAAATATATTCAGAAGGAAGTAGAGATAATGAGCAAGGAAGGAGGTTCCCTGATGTCCATGCATTTGCTGAGTTTGATGGTGTCCCGACATCCTCTATTTGCTACCAACCCTCTGGTTGCTGGCTTTGGCGCCCAGTGGTCTCTGGTACCTCCTGCTCTGCCGCTTACATCTTTCCCCAAATACTTTTCCCCATCAAGTTTAACCTCTGTCATTTGTCTTCTTAATGTGTAGTTTTTACTCTATTCCGCACAATTTTTGTTTCCTACCCTGAAACTTGGAAAAATATTTTTGTCTTCTTCTATTTTCTGCCTTTAAAAAAAAAAAAACAATTTTCTAAGAAGAATCAGCTGTTCATACCATCTGGTGTAAGTCTCAAGAATTAGAGAAGAGTTTTCAGTGATAAGAAATTTCATTGTTCCTGGCTCAGGTATGCGGGCAGGAATCCAGAGATGTAGAGCAATCTCGCACTTCCTCCTGTTGGGTTAAGCTGTTGTTTAATACACGAGCATTGTTTGAAGGTGGTATCTTACAGGCACACTAACACACATACATTCAGGCAGAAAATATACAACAGACTAGGAATGAGGTCAGTCAGACGTCTCATTCCACTTCTGTTACTAACCTGCGGTGGGAGGCTAGAACAATTATACAATCCCATAAAGCAGATCATATATTCCAGTTTTATAGATGAGAATACTGGGTGCAGAGTTGCTATTTTTTTGCTCTTAATACCACATTTCTATTATGTATACCAGCAAACATTCAAATTTAGCATTTCTGGTCCCTGAACAAAGCACTGAAAGTTTATATTTGAAGGGAGGACTATTCCTGTGGCCATGTTGTGTCTTTAATTCAACACCAACCCATTTTGATGCCCTCAGGCCATAGTCCCTGCTCCCGCTGGTATGTACCGGCTCCTCAAAAAAGACAAGTCTGGCATGTCTGTTTCTTTCATACATCCTCATCTCCCCTTTTATATTTTTTTATTCAATCAAATACATTTAGAGACAACTCTGTGCCATACATAATGTAGACTGGGTTAAAGAAGTGACAAAAACAAACTTGTTTCACATGGAGACTTTACACTGTAGTGAGGGTTTGGGGGAAATGGAATACAAACAAATGATTAAATGAGATAAATTCGGATTGTAATATCAAGAAAATAATGGAGGGATGTGATTCACAATAATAACAGGGGGTGTAGAGGGCAAAGCTGTCTTAGATCGCTGCTCAGGCCGAAGCTCTCTGAGAGACTGTGGCTAAGCTGGGAGTTGGAGCGTGGCAGGCAGCGCTGAGGCGTGGGGCCTGGGAATGCTGACCAGGACGTGGGAACTGCATGAGCAAAGGCCTGAGAGGGGGAGGACTCAGCCTTTGGAGGAAAAGTGCCCAGTGGTGCTGCACCTGTGCACAGGGAGAAGAAGCCATGCAGTGAGGCTTGCGGAGGACACGTGGGCCTTAGGGACGGAGCAGTGGGAAGGGTCTGTTCTTGTTCTAAATGTGCTGGGATGATACAGAAGGTTGTCAAGCCCTGGAAGTGAATCATCCAGTTTTTGTTTCTGAGATGTTCTCTGACTTCTGTGTGGAGAATGAACCGCAGGGCGAGCGACAAGCCACGGGACAGCCTCAGGGCACATGGCAGTGGAAGGATGTCTATAGCGATGGGAGATCTGGAAGGCTGCGGGATGGATTTCAGACAGCTGTTGCAAGACATTGGGGGCACTGGCTGTGGATGACGGCCTGTCCATGCAACCGTTGCCATCAACAAGCTCTAAAAGTGGGTTAAGATGAATAACTAAAAGGTGGTCTGATGGGGATGGGGGGGGCAGACCAGGAGAGACGTGACCATGGAAACACAGAGAGTGGACAGAATGGTCAGCGAGGACAAATGACACCGGGGGACCAGTAGAGAAGTCAAAATGGGAATAAGTAAGTTGAATGAAGCAGTTGGGATCAAATGAACCATCCTGCACTGTTGAGGGAACGTGAGGGGAGGCAGTGGAGTCAGAAAGCTCAGAATCTTGAAAAGTGTGGCCCCGAAGAGGATGGAGGTGACGTGTGGCAGCCAGAGGGGAATGCAGAGCCCGGGCAGAGGACCCAGTGGGATATTAGAGCAAAGTCCTGGGCGGAAGGACTGCCTTCTGACACACAGAGAGAACCTTACTTCCCGGGATGGTTTGGAACCCTCCCCTTCAGGAACCTTCTGTTCTCTTTCCAGTGTCTCAGCTCCTTTTCCTTTCTCTCCCACCCCCCACACCTGCTTTGTCATCAAACTCTTTTTGAGGTGACTGCGCAGAGGCAGGTGTTAGAAAGGAAGCACATGGACCGAATACATTTGCACCGCAGTGTTGGGGAGTGGCAGCCCCACTTCTGGGAGTGTTCGTGTTTTACAAGTGAGCACAAGGAAACCCACCCTACATTCTAACGAGTGATGGGCTCTTCAGACAATGAGAAAAGGTGCCGTGAAAAGTCCGGGGGTGGTAGACTGATGTTCAGTGATTCGTGACCAGAGTGTGTCTAGATAGCTAGCTTACAGTCACCCCCAGGGACATCCAGTATGCTCATCCATCTCTGAGCCTACGCCTGTCCTTTGAAAAGCTGCTTCTAGAGATTCCTTAACTAGGAAATGTGTCTTTAACACTGGAAGAATCCCACCCAATATGTATCTTATCAAGTGCCATAGATGTTGTTTTTGCACTCTTGGGGGCGGGAGTGGGAGGCGGATGGAGAGCCCAAAAGCAATACCGGGAGGCTGAACATGAACAACAGGAGGATTCAATTAGGAAAAAAACCTCGGTATCACCCCCCTGGGACCACACTGCCTCATTCCTGCAGGAGATTCCATCTTTGAAATGTCTTCTCTACAAAACTCCCTCCCCGCACCCCCTTGAAATTTCACAGCTGTGATACAGAGGGACTTGGAAAGGCAGAAAGACAGGGGGATTTTTCCTTCCTTATGGTCATATTTAACAGCCAGTTCCCAAAGAGCATTAATAAACATTTAAACTTCAAAAACTTAACTTGACATTTCTACATCCTTCCCATTGTTGCTCTGTTTTTGGCTTACAAAGTGTCTCACACAGATGATTTCGTACGGTACACACAGCACTAAAATGGGTTCCTGTGCTCTGGGTTCAGAAATGTGTAGTCCAAAGATCGGATCGAACCTCCAAGATCAGTACATGGGGCACAGGAAGTGAAAACACAGATACTCTGTTGGCAAAAGGGCCAATGGAACGGCAGTACTTCTGAGCAGTTTTCAATCTTGCATTTGACTCCCATATATACTGTGTCTTAGTCATTCTACCTCAGTTTTCTCATCTGTAAAAGGAGGGTAGTGATGCTTTCCTGCAGGTAGCCTGGAGATTTAAATTAAATGATAAGGTATTTAAGTGACTTACACATAGGCGTGTTCAGTAAAAAATTATTACTAGTGGCTTAGCAACAGTATTCATAGCTACAGGAAGAGAAGGAGGAGGAGCAAGCACTTGGAGATCAAAGGGCAGATGAGTGTGACAGGTTGAGGGAGACAGGTTGTTAGTGTCCAGGCAATTAAACAGCCCCAAGTTTACCAGGAAGGCTAGAACTTAATGCCAGAAAACTTCAGCAGTGAAGACTCTGCAAGCACCCCAGATCATCGGAGAGCCCCTGCCTGTATAAGCTGCCAGCCCGCTGGAGAGGCTGTGGGTGACGAATGCACAGATGAGTCGTAGCCTAAGTCACGTGGCTGGGCAAATGCTGGACCCTGCACCTGTCTGCTGCATGCCTCACCTGGCTGCCAGACTCTTTCCTAGGAGATCCTTTGTGTATAACGTCACCCAAATGAAAGTGTGGATCATAGTGACTATATTAGTCTGTTTTTGTTGCCTATAACAAAATACCTGGAACTGGGTGATTTATAAAGAAAAACAAAATTTACTGCTTACAGTTTCTGAGGCTGGGAAGTCCAAAGTCCGTCTGGTGGTGTCAACAGTGACCCAGGGGTCTCACATTACAAGCTGGTGGAAGCAGAGAGAGAAGAGAGAGAGAGAGAGAGACTCTCCTCTTCTTTTAAAACCCTCAGAACCATGCCCCTGATCACCATTATTAATCCATTCACTATGGGACGGTCCTATAATCTAATCACCTCTTCAAGGCTCCACCTTTCAATGACCATAATAGGATTTCCCACCCTCGTAACAGTCACAGTGGGGGCTAAGTTTCTAATACATAAAATTTGGGGGACACAATTCAAGCTTCAATGAGTTTTGGTGGAACATAATTCAACCCACTACAGTGACCTCAACTCCATGTGACAGTAGGAGCTGGGGCTGGGGAAAGAGGACAATGTTGCAGTGAGTAGCATGGTTCCATTTCCTGCCTGTCCTGAAGACAAGCAGAGCGAGGGGATACCAGATGCCCATCCATAGAAAAAAGGTCATCACCTTCCATGTGGGGACAATGAAGTGAGGCCTTGCACTCAATGCAGGATATCGTTTCTCAGAAGTCCCCATGTCTGCCCTCTTGCTCAGTGGCAGCCAGTGACTGGTGCTGAGACAGAGTGGCAAGGAGGGGCAGCTGCTTTGGAACCAGACATCGGGGGGGTTGACTTCGGCCTCTACCACTGACTACCTGTGTAGTCTGGACCTCTGTTTCCTTCTATGTTAGGACAGGCCTATGAATCCCTAACTTACTGGATGGGTGGAGGGGTTACATTAAAAATCATTTATATACTACGACATGCTTAAAACAATAACTAGCAAGTAGGTAACAAAAGTGGGCTCTATTTTGTTAGCTCTTAATATTTGTGAAATTAAGTTTGGCCTGAAGGTTTCTTTAGACATAGTCTTGTAACCTAACTTGATGTGCAAGCAGACTGCAACCTACTCTTGTAACAAGAACGGGCTCTCAGCCCATTACAGGCAGCCAGCTTTCTGTACGTCACTTACATTTTTTTGTCTATAACTCTTAACCAACCATGTGCCAGTGGTGGAGTTGCTCTGAATCGGTTCTGATTCTGGGGGCTGCTCGATCCGCGAATCCTTCTTTGCTCAAACTAAACTCTGTTAAATTTAATTTGTCTAACGTTTTTCTTTTAACATGCTGTTGTGTTTGACCAGTGTCGATCCATAAGCTCACGGGCCCGACTGGACTTCTGCCTGGGTTGGAAATGCTCGAAGTTGATTCTGTACGGTTAAGGACCTCAGAGTTCAGGGACAGAGAAGCAGGGGAAGAAACAGGAGGAGGTCACAGACACTTCATTTTTCTAAAGCTGAGTATCAGTCATGCCACTGTCCTGATGAAAACCTTTCTCTTGCTCCTGATCACTTTCTGAATAAAATCCCACCTTCCTCTCAGAGCCTGCGATGATACTTCGGACGAGTTCTTGTTCAGTTCCAGTCCTGTCTCATTCCACATACACTTCTCCATAGTCTCCAGGTTCCTGCCTGTGTACATTCTGTTCCTTCTACCTAGAATGTCCTTCCCATTCCACCTGGAATGGGAATTCATCCTTTAAAACTGAACTCTGTGGTTTGTGCCACAGTGAAGCCAACCTTGATGGGGTGAGAGCCCTTCCAAGTGTAAACTTGTTACTGCCCTTGGCCCAGCATTAATGATTGTTTTAGGGCTGTTAGCTCACTAGACTGCAATCCTTCCAGGGTAGAGAGGTCAGTGTGTTTCATCTCTGCTAATTCCGAACCTAATACCTACACTGGAAAATATTTGTCAAATAGATAAATGATAGAATAACTTGGTTTTTGGCTCACTGTGTAATATTTCTCCTAGTGTGATCCTCTGACCATCTGTATCTGCATATCCTTGGGGAGCTTATTAAAACCGTGAGGTTCTGAGCCTCTCCCCAGACCTACAGCTTCTCTTGGGTGTGGCCCTGATATCTGCATTGCTAACAAACTTCCTGGGTAATTACAGTCACAGTGATGTTGAGAATCACTGCTAGAGCAGGTAGGAAGGGACAGATGCAGCGGTGACGGACACTGGCAGGAGCTGAAAGCCTGATAGGTGGCTGGGGGGAGACTGGGCAGCGTCAGAACCATTCAGCTGTAGAGCTTTCTAGTTGATAGTTGTAACAGTCTAACAGCTGTTTGTGACAATGACACCGAATTGTCAAGAACACTTTAAACTTGTAGTCAGTAATCTCTCTTTGGGAAGGAATAGTAGTATGTAAATTCTTTTAGGACTTTTTCCATCCCAAACTGGAAAAGCTCAAATTTTAAAAGCTGAAGAATAAAGAAATGAATGCTTTGGAACATGAAATCACACGATAAAGTTTACAGGTGAACTTCACAGGGAATAGCTAATATGCAACACAGACACTAAGTTGATTTTAGGGAGTTCATTTTTGCCATTGCCACCCTCACCAGTTGGTCTCACCAACCGAGCCAAATGGAGGAAGAGTCCGGGACAAGCCCTTAGTTAAGAATGTTTCACTTACAACAGACAGTGCTACGGAGGGAAACTTCAGGGCACTCAGAGGCTGGTGGACCTGGGCTCACATCTCACCTCCAGCCCTTGCTCACTCTGGGCCCTTGAGTACCTATTTCTTCCACTCTGAAATGGCAGGTGAGATTTCACATACGCAGTTATTATGAGAATCCTATTTAGTAGTAGTTAAATGCCAGGTGCTTTACACATATTATTATTATTATCATCATCATTATTATTATTATTAAAGATACTGTTACTTCTTAGGTGAGAAAACTGAGATTCTGAGAGTAAAAGTACTTTCCCACAGTTGTTAGATAGCAGGTGTTGGAGTTCAGCTTTGATTCCAGGTTGGTTGCCATAACGTGTGTAACAACGCCTGGAGCCTGGTAGGATATCATTCAATTTAAATTCCTCCTTTCCCATTGCTAACAGGGACCTAGAATATAAAACAAAATGCTTAGAGCATCTCAGATCTCTTTCAAACCGTGTTTTTGGCTCTATCAGCATCTCTCTTTCTCTCCTGATTCTTGCCATCTGGAAGTATTAAACAAGCCTGTCTCAGGGCACAGGTGACTGATGTGGTGGGAAGGGCCAGCTGCTGAAAGATTGAACTTGAAGGTGACCAGGATCAAAGTGGACATGGGCTTTGTAGATCAAAGACATTGCCTCCCCCATGGAATGACCCAGAGAGCCAACGTCAAGGCAGCCAGCAAGCCCAGGCGGCTGGAACATCATGCTCCTGTCAGTTCATATTCCCAATTAGGCAGCCAAGTGCATTAGCAGAGGCTTCTGGGTGGTCCGAGTGTGACTCTCCAGTTGCTAACCATTGCTAGGGCTCTGAGGTGGAGGTCCCTAGGCATGCAGAATGGAGGTCAGGCCCAGCTAGGAAGACAAACGTCTTTCCATTCAAATGGGACAGGCCTGTGGTCATTAAGGTTGTGGAGACGTCCGTTGTCTTTGGGAGTCTGCTTCGTGTTAGCTGGTGGTTTCATACTTTGGGTTTAAGGAAGAAGTGCTCAGATCCCACAAGGCACTTTCATCTCATAGTGTTGGTTTGCTGGCCTCAATAGAGAGCATGTGTTTTAAAGTCTGTACTGTCAGAACCACAGGACAGGGACTCCTACCTAGGTTTAGAGTAGAGAATAATGAAGGCTTCCAGTTAGAGAACTTACTAACTACCAGTACTTTACACACATCACTCTAACCCTCACAAAAATTCTGCTAGGGGGTACGGCTCTCCCCATTTTACAGACAGTAAAACTGAGGCTTAGAAATATGAAATGATTTTCAGAAGAACAGGACACTCAGAAGTGGAGGTACTAGGGCTTAAATCAGTCATTTGGATTCCAAACCCTCATCCCTTATCTAGTGCCACAATAATAGTGTGTGGCAAACAACCACAAACCTTCAGTGGCAAACCCCGATCAACCAATCAACATTTGTTTTTGCTCACTAGTCTAAGGTTGAGGGGGGGAGTTTCTGCTGATTTGGACCAGGCTCCGCTGATTGGGGCCGGGCTCTTTCCTGTGTCCTTGGTCAGCTGCTGAGTTGGCTGGGGGCAGGCTTATGTTGGATGGTCTTGGTCGGGACGAGTCCTCTTGGCACACGTGGCTCTCAGCCCCCAGCATGCCAGCCTGGGCTTGTGCTCTGGGAATGCAAGGGGCCACGGGCAAAGGCATAAGCACACAGGCCTGGAATTGGAACAGTCACACTTTCCCATCTTCATCCTATTGGCCACCACGAGGTACAGATTCAAGATTAGAGAATTAGATCCCATTTGCACATAGGAGGAGCTCTAAAGTCAGGCTTGCAAAGGTGTTTGAATATAGAGAGGCTGTTAAGTGGGCTCTTAACACAATCATTTCTCCACAAAAGCTGTGTAGTCTTTCCCCTCACCAGTGTGCCATGTGTGTAGAATATTGAGGAGTCATAGTGAAGAAGCTAGACTTCAGTGTCACCTTTCTCTTGGTTTAAGTAGCACAGACAGAGGTTACTTCAAAAAGTTCACAGAGATATTCATACTGTCTTTCCATTCCATTTTCCACAACTTTTTAAAGTAGCCTCATATTTGAGTTGGAACTTGTATAATGCAATTCTCATCAAATTAATTCAAATGGTAACTGACACCTAATGAGACACAGAAGACAATGGACAGAGACAATTCCTTAGTCTCAGAGGTGTCTCAGAGTGAGAGTGAGACCTTTAAGCACACAGAAGCATCACGACGACTCCTCACCGATTTCCAGAGAAAATGCAGTCTCGTTTGGTACTTGAGAATGTTACCCACCTGGCCCTTGTCTTCTCTCCAAACCTCTCTGTTAAGAAGTTCACACTCCACCCCAGCATCCTTCCTCCAGCATAATATGTGGCTTGTTTCCCCCAATCTTGCCTCACTCTCACCTTGTTTCTGCACAGCCATTCCCTTTGTCTGGGTGTCCTTCCTGTTTTCTTCCTTGTCTGATTCCTGCTCATTCCTGGGGCCTTTCCTGTGCGTGCACACCTGAGCTGGAGCCACCTGCCCCTCATGGCACTGAGTGCTGTGCTGCTTGGACCCCTCGCTAGATTGTGAGTTCCCGGGGGACAGGGATGGGTTTCATCTCTGCATTTCCATTGCCTCCCGCAGTCATAGTAGATGGCAAGTAGTTATTTGCCAAATAAATGGATACATCAATAAACCATCCACCTGCTTTGAATGTTATTTATTCTTTGAGAAAATGACTTTTGTAAATAAATTTTGTAACTCCTCATTGAATGTTTACAATAAAATTGAGTTTTAAAAAATTGTTCCTTCATGTTATAGGTTATAGGGGCCTTTCTCAGCAGTCACAAATGTCAGATTGGCTGGGAAGCCATGTAGGCAGAATAGAGATACCTCATTTGAGAAAATAAAGCCTCAAGCTGTGTATTGTAGTTGCAGATCCACAAGCTCCGTCACAGTGCAGTGAGACATCTTTATGAACTGTGCCTAAAGTCACCTTCCAGGCCCAGTTTCATCCTGTTTTTCTCATCTCCTGGGTCTATCTGAAGGCTTGGTACTGGCCTTCCATTCTGGAACACAGCTAGACTGAACAGGGCGTGCAGTTTAAAGAATGAGGGCGTGTGTAGGCATTTCAATAAATAGTCCCAACCCAGAGGGTTTACTGATGAGGTAGGGTGGAGCGAAGGGTGTCAAGGCTACAAGGAAGGAAAACCAAATGAGCAAGTACTGAGTTTTAAAATAGTCCATGGATATGTATATGTAGATTTATGCTAACACATTGTCTAAGTATAGTACATATGTATGTGTTTACACATGTTCATGTATTTGACATGTAAATGTATATTTAAATGTATGAATTTATCTCTCTAGCTTCATGTATATATGCATACATGTATTTCTTGGTATACATGTATATATCTGAACATACACATAAATGTGTACATATGTATCTATTTGACGTGCATGTTATATAAATACCATACATTATGCATGCACTGCTCTGATTAACTTTCTACACAGAAGCATAGCAAGGCTCATTCATATGCATGCATGCACATAAATAACTGTATTCATAAATATGTAATACTTCATATGTATATGTAGTTATATATATGTGTGTGAAGTAGCCATCTCTGATTATTCATATGAGCAGATATGCATAAATGTTTTTCTACACGTGCAGAAACACTTGCATGCAGTCTTAACAAGTCCTAGATTTAAAATATACGAAGGTACATCAAAAAATTTATGGAAAGATTTATATTATTATTATTATTATTATTTTTGTTGCTGGCCAGTTTTTTTGATGGACCAAACCCTGGACCTTGGTGTTATCAGCACCGTGGTCTAACCAACTGAGCTAACCAACCAGCTCTTGTACTATTTTTTAATTTTATTTTTCCATGAACTTTTTGAAGTACCCTCACAGAATATGGATATTTTTGTACAGAAAACATATTAAGGAGGAAATTCAAGATACTCTTTAACACTTTTTCTTATTTCCAAGCATGTCTGGAAAAGTACTTTGCATGTAGTAGGCACCCATGAATATCCCTGTTCACTGTACTTGACCTTTCAAAATGAACAGGCTCAGTAAAGGCAACACTAGTTGCTGAAACAAATAAACCTAAAATCTCGGTGGGACATGGGAGACCTGGTCCTCTCCTGCTCTGCTACTAACCAGTGTCCTTGGCAATGCACATGCCCTTTTCCTGGATTGTTTCTTCCTCTTAAACGTGAGCATGCTATATGACACATCTCCCAGATTCTCCTCTAGTAGTTACATGCTTTGCCTTTTTACTTTTGGTAATCCTTAACTGGACACCAGGCTCAGCCTCACAACGTTTTAGAAAATAGAGTTGCATGGAAAATGAGGGCTCAGAAGATCAATTTCTTTTGAAGGCTCTCATTTGAGATCAGAGATTTCTTGAACAATCTCCCTCACCCCACTAACCTCTTCAATCGTAGTTCGTGAGGTTTATGATAAAAAGACACCTTAAGAAAATCAGCCAGAGACATTCATTAACTTGACATCACTGACAAATTCTGTGCTGTTGGAGGGGATGAGGATGTTAAGACAGAGGCAGGAGAAAGGGGGTTTCATTTCTACATTGCTCATTATCAGTTCCTTCCTTTAGAAGCCACTTGGCTTTCTCTCATATGCATGATAGATTATGGTACTGCTCTGTTGATCCATGGAGACTTGTAACAAGAATCAAATGGGATCTCTCAAAGCCTTGTAAAATGCAAAGTGATTTGTTGAGATGATCATGGTAATTCAACTGATGTCTGCTGTTTACAAAACGTAGTAGTGAGGTGAGGCAAACACTGGAGCAGTTACTAATACAGCAACGAACCTCACACACCAGTGACTGCACAAGCAGTCTTTAGAGTAAGTCATAACAAACGCTGGGCAGAGGCCATGCAGCCTCCATGCGAGAGGCAAGAGAACACGGTGGAAATCATGGTCAGAGAAGGCTTTCCAAGGAAGTTAGGGTGGATCTGAGTACTGAAACATGGAGATTTCTGTTATAGTGAAGAGACGGCATAAGGACCCTAAAGAGAGAATCTGCGAGTACCCAAGGCAGACTCTGAGACCAAGGAGACATCTAGAGCCAGTTTGTCAGACACACCTCTGCAGAAATCTCTGGAAGGTGTTAGGCTAGACCAAAGGTTCTTAATATTTGGTTCATGTACACTCCAAGAGCTCTGTAAATAGAACTCAGGAGTTTGTAACTATGAGTGGGGAAAATTACATCCTAATTTTCACTACTAACCTCCAACTGAAATTTAGCACGTCCTTTAATTATGAATGTCAGTGACAAACCACAATGGTATTTGCAGTTCCTGTAAAATTAATAGATGTCACATATTTTTATATTCCATTACAGTGTTATAGATATTTCAAAATACTGTTTACACTTATCACAACCTCAGTTATGACGTTCATTAGGTCAGTGTTAGATTTAAAAATATATAATGTGTGAAAGAAACAAATATTACATATTGTACATTTATTTTCATATGAATAATTGTATTCCAGTATAATTGATTCCCTTTAAAAAAAAATCCTTAATTTTTACACATTTAAAATATTCTGAAAATGCATTCATAGGCTTTACCATGCTGTCAAAAGAGCTCCTGGCATGGGGACAGCTAAGAACCGCTGGGTAGGGCAAATGAGAGATGGTATCCAAGGTGGCTGAGGGCCGGCTGAACCAGGTGCCCACGCTGTGCTCAGACTGTGGAGTTGCAGCAATGGCTGTAAGGAGAGGGGCAGAAACGGGGCAGGAAGGGTGATCACAGGGGCAGAACTTAGCAGTCAGAGTCAGAAATGGGGGGAACAGAGATGAATAAAACCATCAATTTAGATTTTAGATTTCTGCTTGGGCAGGATGAAGATGTTAGCAGTGACCATGAGGGTTAGACTGAAAAGCTGAAAGGGCTTTTTATTATATTTTTATCACAGTAATCACAATATTGATAGCCAATTTAACTAAGCATTTATGTGCCAGACACTATGTTAAGAATTTTACATGAGTAAATTCATTTAACTAACAACCCCACATGGCTCAAGTTTAAGAAGCTCAGAGAGGTTAATTAGCTTTTCCACAATCATGCAAATGTTAAAGCTTTAGAACTTAAACCCAGGGAGTCTGAATACAGTTGTGTTGATTACAGTAGCACAAAGTTTCCTCAAATGCTGATTCTTCCTGTAGGCAAAAGTCACAGGCTTTCTCAGGAGGCTGGAGCCCAGGACCTGTCTCTAAGGACAGTGAGATTCCTCCAGCTACAGCTCTGTTTCCCAAATCCACATATTAATATATGAGGGCACTCCAAAGAGTGTGGGAAAATAGGATTAAAAGGTAACATAAATCTTTTGATGAACTTTTTGAAGTTAACTCATAGATAAAAATGCCGAAAACCTGTGTCTTGATTCATTCCTTATGAAAGGAAAAAAGTTTATGTCCAAACACAAGATTTAGGGGCACACACAGTCCCCCTTGCGGAGGAGAGCAGTGCCAGTGATACCTCTGGGCTGGTGGTGTGTAGGAGGGACTTTAAGTCCTTCCTTGGAAGGAAAAGAAAGGGCCACTTTCTACCATTTCATTGGCTGCATTCCTGAGTCACTGTGAAGGGGACCTTGGAGCAGCCTAGGTGAATTCTTATTGGAATTGACCAACTAGAAGCCTCAGTTAACTTTCAGGGGCTGAGGTTTGTACGATAGGAATTAGAGGGCAATCACCTTGTGATTATTTTTAAAAACAAAAATAAAAACAGTAATAACAAACTACCATTGGGACTAGAGTATGTATTTCAAATTCAACACAGTCAACTCGTTCCACCTCGTTCCCACTTGAAGTTTAAGAGAGTGTGAGCTGTTGGTAAGAAAGAGGATTCCACCAACTGTCCTTCTAAGCAAAGCGAGATGAAGCAGATTTCCCCGGATCCTGCTTACCTTGGGCAGAAGGGGAGTTCAGGCTAGCGCACAATTCCCAGAGATAGAAATGACTAGAAAATCCTTCTCTCAGACTTCTTTAAATAGCTGAATTCTTCCCATAGCTTGGTTTTTGACAACCGATTGAACAACAATTATTTGAATTATTTTACTGTCATGCAAGTTGATACCCAAAGGTAGCCCAGTACTGTCTGAGGGTGCTTCAAAGATTCGTAGAAAGATTCACATTATGTTTTAAGTCTATTTTCCCATGAACTTTTTGAAGTACCCTAATATACAGGAGACTTTATCCTGAGATGATTTTTCCTCATGTGAATTCATATTTCCCTCATGTAGCTTCCTCTTTAGCACTTGTGATGACATCTGAGAAAATAATTTTCAGTAATTTAAAAATATTTTTTGACAGTGATGATGGAATATATGTGTTGGTAATTGAAGCAATTAACTGAGCAATCAAATAAGGCCTTACAAATCTCCCCTGTCCCTTCCAACGCACACATATTTATGAATAATTAATATTTTAGTTAATTTAGGTCTTACTTGATCAAACACATTAGTCTAAGAACATTAGTTCAATTTTTGTTTAATTTAGCCTCATAAAAATTTCTTTCTCTAGTTTGGTTTCTTAACCTGGGCTCCTCCTCTCTCATGGCATAGGATGTGGTGGCTATTGGGTTCTTCTTTTTAGGGCGTGTACTAAGTGGTTTCATTTAATTTTCATAATGGCAATATGTGTAGATATTCTTATCTCAATTTTACGGATAAGAAAATGAGAAAAAAGACCAAGAGTCTTTCATTAGAACATACATCCAAATAAGTGTGAGAGCCAAGCTTCAAATGCTGATTAATTTAACTCAAAGCCAATAGTCCTTATACTACTACACAGTATTCTTACATAATTTACCACATTATTTTGTAATGCTTATTTATTTGCTTCCCCTACAAGATGTTGGTATCCTTATGTGCAGAGAATGTGATTTATTCACCTTTGAGTTACTTGTGTCCAATAGAATGTTTTATGCTGAGTGAACACTAAATAAATTAACAAATGAATAAATAAATGAATTAATTAATTAATAAAAGTAAGCATGGCCACTTTAACCTTCTGAAGGATACTATATGTATTAAAAAATAAAAATCTATTATGTTCGTATATACACTAGTTCAAATAAGATACGTAGGGCTGAAAATATGGGTAGCTGGAGAATTTTACTGAAAGCAATGATGGAGTGGTTGAAGTCTGTTGTTTTCTGTCTTGAGGCAAACCAGGTGATTCATCACATGGGGTGGGAGAGGATTCTTGGAAAAGGGATCTGAGAGGATGTTAGGGTCAAAGAGAGGATGTACAAGTTGAACCATGGTTCACACAAGAACTGGGAATAACTCCAAAGGAAAAAGAGTTCCAAAAGAAAAGAATTTATTTCAATTTCCTTAGAATTCCATTCCATTGTATGAGCAATGTTTGGAGAAAGGACAGAAGAGAGAAAGGGAAACAGAGAGGCCATGTTTTCCTAAGTTGTTCTTTGATAGGCAGCTGTAACATAGAGGAAAGAGAAGTAGATATGGAATCAGAGAGATGGGGGTTCAAAAACTCTGCTCTGACATGTTTTAGCTGTGGGAAAATCACTCAACATACTTAAACCTTCATTTCTCATCTGTAAAATGTGGTTGATAACATCCAACTTAAAAATTTATTGGCTATTGGATTCTTTTTATTTTTAGGCCATGTACTAAGTGGTTTCATTTAATCTTCTTAATGACAATATGTGTAGATATTAATTAAATGAGATTATTGCTGTGGAAATGTCTAGCATAGTGTCAGCCACATATTACATGTTCCGAGAGTGTTTACATAGAAGACTAAGAAAAGCCTTAGTCTTCCTAAATATTTTTTCCAGGAAAGATTATCTTGATGGGAACTGCTGGATATCAAGTTAGTGAACGGCAAGGAGGACTTGACCTTGTGTGTCCACACTGTTCAGAGTTGAACAGCCTTGGTGAGAGACTAATTTGAAACAAATGTAGACTAAAAATATATTTTCAAAGCAAGCTCTCTTCCTTGGGGGCAGGGGGTGGGGCAGGGATTCTTTGAATCTTTTTCTGCCTGCATTCAACACAGATCTCCTGGTGTGGGGGAGGGTGCCAGGCACTGTACTAGACCCAAACATGCCAAAATGCAAAAGACAGTGACCTAGTTCTTCAGGAAATTATGGTCTGGTAAGTCAGAAAGATACTTTGTGGATGTTTCTAGGCGTCATGGGTGGTTACTGTAGTGCCTCAGTTGTGGACTCAAATACAAGTCCTGGTTGTCAAGTCCCCTTCGTCATCATTGCTGGTTCTTCACACACATTGTGTCATTTAATTGTCACTGAAATGCTGCACACATCAGGTTCATCTATGGATTTATGTGACATAATGAAAATACAGGGACTAAATATTGGTTTCAAGTTATTACAGGAGAAATAAGTCTCTTCGAAAATTAAAAATACTTTTTATATGTAAGAGGCAATTGTGAAGGATATCTACACACAATCTGGGAAAATATTATTACAATCACCAAGTTTCATTTGGAGAAGTAAGTAAATTTTTCCTAACTTCTCTCTCTGGAATCCCAAAATGAAAAAATAAAAAATAAAAATAGAGACTGAAACTTTATCTTACACTGAAACTAAGGAATGAATGTGAACCTCAACAAAGACAGTTCAGTTACTTATTTTACATTAAGTAGCATTTTTTTTTGAAAATATCTATTCCAACTTGACACTGTGTTTAAATTGATTCCATATTTACTACCTCTTTATAAACCATGAATTCCTTACTTATGACATCTTTATTTTGATTCTTATTTCAAGCACATTTTTCAAGATCAAGGATGTTCTAGTTTGTAAGAACTTTTAAGATGAGAATCATTTCATTGTCATTGCCTTTATGTTCAGTGACCTTCCTGTTTAGAAAACTTGGGGTCATAAAACTTACCTTTCAAATCTTTGTAGATTTTGTTGTTTGTTTTTTCATTTTATGCCAGTTTCTAACATTGCTGAAGCAATGTCCAAACTCAGAGAAATTTAGTTTCCTTTTTTAGTAATCTCAACCTAGAAATTGTTTTCTGGTGTGCTTCTTTACACTAGAAGTTTACTAACCTCAGAAAAATATGCCTCGACCTGTTTTATTTGAAATTTTTTTCCTGTAATACCATTTATATTAATTTTTACTCTGATGGTACAGTAAAATTCAACAATATCTTACACAAACAAAAAACATCTATTTCTGACCAGCTCATAGGTTGTGATTTCTCTAGGAGTCAGCTAAACTCTGCTGGCTTAGGTGTATCTCTGGGCTCTGGGATGGGTCACCTACTCCATGTTTCTTCATTCTGGAGCCCAGGATAAAGGAGCCTGGAGTGTGTCTTCTCATGAGAGAGTCAGAAACTCAAAATGGTTAGTAAAAACATGTAATGAGTCTTCAGACCTTAGATTGGAGTGGATTACTCTCATTTGCATCTATGTTCAAAGCCAGTACTCTGGTCAATCTCAGTGTCCATGGGACGGGGAGGTATTCTCAGCCAATGCAGTGAAAGTAGGGTAGAGTGGGACTCAGGTCTTCCTTTATTTCAGTAAATATCTTCTTATGTATTTAGATTTTTTTTCCCTTTTGCTCTGTTCTCTCTTTCTGAGCTCAGTTAACAAGATGTTGGCTCTCCAGTGGCTGCCTTTTTTATCTCTGGTTATTTTTTGTTTATTTATTTATCTTTTCCTTGCCTTTCTCTGCAGTTTTCAAGACTGAAGTAAGTACAAAATAAATAAATAGACAAAATTAAGAGTTACAAATATTGACATGTCTGAGGCAAATATGTCATTATTTTCTGATGGAAGATTGACAATTTAGAAGTCCGAGAAGATTAACTAATACTGTTTTATAAAGCTTTGGCAATTGTATGTTTGCTGGTTATAAAATATTTATAAATTAATAATGTTCATACATGGCAATAACAATTACATAGTAAATATGATGAGAAAAATATCTCAGTTGCAATAACATTAGAGATAAGACATAATTCAGTACTAGCTTAAATACAAATATTTACAGTTTATATGAACAAATTTATAAAACTCTTCAGACTGATATTAAATAAGATTTGAACACATTGTATTGAATGGAAAATCTCAACATCATAAAGGTGCTAGTTATCTCTAAACTATTCACATAATGGAAATAAGCATTTTAGTAAAATAGGAAAAAAAAAATTAATCCCCCCAGAAGAATAAGCTAATTGAAATGCTTAGACATTTTTGGAAAAGTGAGAATAATGAAGGAAGACTTGCTCCATCAAATATTTAAATCTAATATAAAGCCATTGTCATGAAAAGATCTTGGTGTTGACATGGAAATTCATCAACTCACTGAAATGGAATAGAGAATTCAGAAATCTATGCAAGTCTGTGATGAGACTGAGTGAGACATAAAAGTGGTACTGAAAAATAGTTAGAAATCTTGGCTAATCAGTATATATTTTTAGAACAACTAACTAGCCTTGAGGAGGGGGTGGACGAAGTAAGTCTTTGTCCTTGACTCACTTCTAAAGTGCATAATAAATTCAAAATTTAACTAAGTTTATTCTTAAAAGTCATACTATCAATACACTAGAAGAAAATATTGGCAAATATTTTTGTAGTCAGGATTTGGAAGACATTTCTAAATTCCACATGAAACACGGAAAGTATAAGAAAACAAGTTTGATAGATTTGAGTATATTGAAATCTCATACTTCTGAATAACAAAACTACCATAAGTGAAGTTAAAGAGGTAATAAAAATAGTTGCAACATTTATGACATTGTGTGTAAAAGCGTTTATAAAAAACAAGAACAAAGGAAATTAACATTGCAATTAAAATGGGTGAAGGATTTGAAAAGACAATTTATAAAAGGAGAAAATACAAATGGTGGCTTATCACATTAAAGTCATCCAATTTTATTAATGTTTCAAAAATTAAGTCCATCAAAAGTCATAGCTTTAAAATAATGTGTAGCTTTTGCCAATATTTCCCTCATTGTTAATATAATGGAAGCTCTACTAACAACTTCCGCTTATCTCACTTGGCAGCTGAACTTGTGCTCCTAACACATGGAACACCAGGCTATTCTCTAGCAGGATCCTACTCTTCTCTTCACCAGCCAAACTAACACTTACCAATTTAGTCATGTTTCTTCCTCAACCTGTTTATGCCGGTTTACTTGCTAATGCAAATTGTTTAATTTAGTTAAATACTTTTTAAACAAGTGAATGCAAAATAGAGGCCATATTGCTGTGAAGTTGAATGCTTTGGAGAGTCTCAGAAAGTGTGAATGAATAAAAAAACTTTGACTAAATATGAGAGAACCAACTATAAATATTTAGAACAGAATAAAAGAAAGCGTCTAAGTCCTGAAGTAGTCTGCACAAAGACTGCCTTACAGCGCTTTGAAGTTCCTGTACTCTGTAAAGAAATTGAAAATGATGGAGAATGAATCATGATTATCTTTTAGGCAAAAAAGGAAGTTAGAGGTCGTCAATTAGTAATTAGACAAAAATTTAAAAAGTTCTTTGAGCTACGTCTGAAGACTGGTGTACTGCAAGTTTAACAGCAAATGTGTGAAGGTTTAAATGTTGGGGAAAACTTCATGATGTCTCTATATTTCATACTAAGAAGAATATTTTGATTTAATCAACCTACTCAAATATTTATAAAGAATTGGAGTCATTTTTCAATAGAGAAATCTTGAGTGGAGAAAAACTCTAGAATTAGATGAAAGAAGTCTAAATTACAAATGACTATCCACCAGAAAAATGGCATAAAAAGTCCATCACGGAATACCATGAAATCGAAATTCTGAACAAAAATCTCACATTGCCTACAACAACTAGGCTGAAACTCACAAATTGCCAGTTCTTGTTTTTAGTAAATTAAAAAAAAAATACTACCACTTTTAGAAACATGGATTATTTATCATTATCAGTTTACCGTTGCTACAAAAATCAGCAAGGAAAGATTCTGGACTATTTAAGGAAAGTTTTTAGTTTTCTCTCATATATTTAAACATTAAATTTACTTGAACAACTTCCTAACTCAATTGTGATGAATGTAAAGAAGATGAAAAGGCCACATTTTCACCAGTCTCTGCCATTCTAGAATGTTTAATTACTTGAAAAAGATTTTTGTTATGTTTTGGAAAAACATAGGAGACATGAAAATATTTCTTAAAGAATTATTTAAGGTTATCAACATCATTGATAAATTCTTAGCAATGTAGCTATTGGCATGGAATAAATTTCCAGATACATCTAATTACTATAGCTTCAAAAAACTGTGATCTAAGGTTGCCTCTGCTGCAGAAAACCTGAACTATGAAACAAAATGAAGAATGCAATTTGTCAAATGACCTCAAACCAAATTAATTATTCACATTCTGTCTCTACCTCTGGAATATAAGTTCCGAAAGACAGGATTTTATGAGTCTCCACTCCAGTGCCTAGGTTAGTATTTGGTTCATAGTTAGTAAAGAAAAAAATAGTTACTGAATAACTAAACAATGAGATTGAAATATGTGATTTCTGAGGTCCTTACAACATTATTATTCTATGGGATTATTGTTGTAAACTAGGCAGAACACAGACTTGAAATTGGAATAGGGATTCCTACTCTGCATTTTCTTGCTGTGTGATCTTGAGTAAGTTATTTAGCCCATGGTCTTCAACTTTTTCATCTATAATATAAGAATTAGACCTTTTATACTTGTTGATCAGATTGACTGAGATAATATGTGTAATTTATCTAGTATGTAGAAAGTTCTTAATAAATGCTAGAGATGGTGACAATGGCAGTGATGTTGGTAATGATGGTCGTGGTGGTGGTGATGCTGTAGGTATCTCAACTTGCACTGAATGTTTTTGGTGAGCTGAGTACTTTTGTAGTCTTCAGACAGCACTTCCATACTCAAAAAAGGCCACACTCTCTCAGAGAGGAAATTGCTCAGCCCAGAAACAGTTCTTCAGTGGGTCACGTTGCAGAAGCATTGGCAAGCCTAACAAAGGGACCATTATTCTCATCCACAGACAACGCCAAGAAGGTGCTGGGTGGTCTAGAATACAGGAGACAGATAATGTAATGACTCCATTCATCAAAAAGTCAAACATGCACACCAGCTGCCCGCCAGCTGGAAAATGAAGCTCCTTCCCTTCTGAGGATAATTCACTTCTGCTAGGGAGACGCGGTGATACCCTTCACCTTAAGGGACGAGCTGAATTCCAGCAGTATCATGTGACATTGTGCTGACCCAGCAGTAGGACTCAAAGAGAAAACAAAATAAAACAAACAAACCAAGGAGAAAACAGCATGTTGGGGGGGGGGGGAGAACAAAAGAATAACTGTGTCTTCTGTAAATTTGATGCATTTTTACCTTATAGATATTTAATATTCTAAAAATGATCATGTCTCTCTTTTTTTCTCTGGCCATTAGGAAATTTAGTGTCAATTTTTGGTCCTCATCTAATCAGGGTACAAGAAACGAGGGCATATATTTCTGTATGAAGTACAGCCTTCAGTGTTTTTCCATTCTAAACTTTTTTTTTTTTTTTTTTTTTGTCTTTTTTGTGACCGGCACTCAGCCAGTGAGTGCACCGGCCATTCCTACATAGGATCCAAACCCGCGGCGGGAGCGTCGCTGCGCTCCCAGTGCCGCACTCTACCAAGTGCGCCACGGGCTCGGCCCATCCATTCTAAACTTTAATATAGCCTGTGACCTACAATTATTAACTTCATCTTATTATTTTGGATATAATGAGACCATGATTTAAACACCTAATATGTTGTAAAACTTATAGGTGCTTCTGTCAATTGAGCTTAAAATGATATAGTTCTTACATCTTTTCTGGAAGTTGAAAAACTGAGATTATTTCATTCAATGCATCAAATGTTTTCTAAATTCCAATCAATGCCAATCATTTTGTGGATAAATGATCTCATTTAATCTTTATGTCAACCTCTTAAGTGGGTCCTATTTTTATTTACATATTCAGATGATGGTCCTGAGACAAAGATTTTAAGTAATTAACTGAATTCCTATAGTTAGAAATTGATGGATCCAGGGTTTGAATCAGGATCTATCTGAAACCAGAGTTCAAGTCCTAAACCATTACATCAAATTTCTCCTGTGTCTTCCTACACTTATCTATCCTTTGCTGACAGGGAAAGCCCAGTAACTCTGTGTGTGATTAGAACCCAGGTAAAGCATACCTGGAGTTGGTGAGCTCTATGAGCTAGTGAAGGTTAGTTTGTTGATTCGAAAGGAAAGCTTTAGCTTCTCCTTGTGAAAGAGCATGTACTGACTCACACACTGAAAAACATGAAGAGGTTCAGGAATCGGGTGTTGCAGTCCCCAGGGTAACATAAGAACTACAATAGAACACGAAGAAGCAATGTCATGGAAATAATGAAGGTTTTTTGGCATGGTTTTCTTGCAAGGAGGAAATTATTCATGAGAGAAAAAGGAGGAGGTGGAAGAGACAAGATTCCACTCTTGGAAAGCAATAGAGGATGAAAATAACCTACAGTGGTGGTCAAACTAAGTGCAAGAGCTCTGTGGTTGGAACTGTACAAGGAAACTCTGGCCAGTAACTTTTAGGTTTTATGAACTATGTATGTATCCAATTCTTATTCCAGGAGTAGGTCCCTTCCTGCCATAATATTTTATGATCTAGGGAGAAAGACTCCCCGCATTCCAACATGGAAATAACCACCTTAATTGGGAGAAATTTAATCTTCACGAAAGGAATCATCTGTTTTAGTTATGTTTTCCATTAAAAAATGATATGTCTAACCACTGTTTTTGCCACATCACAGCCAGGTTTATATATGAAGTCGTAATAAGTCATTAAAGTCTTATTATTTCCAACCCCTTCCAGTGGTACATCTTCTCTAACCACCAGCCCACAGGAATGATGTCCTCTTGGAGGCCATGTGGACTTTGTTTGTATGTCTGCTACTGCTGTATTGGAGGGCTGGTCACCCTGCTGTGAGTCTGTCCAGCCTTTGCATCACTTTCATTTTTCTATGTAATCCACTATACCTCTGAGGTGCTCGCCTCAGGAAACCAGTTACCTAAAGCCTTAGCACCTCATTACAGCAGCAAGCACTCGTTGAAACAGAACCAATGGTACTTGCTCCTGCCTATGTAACAGCATCACTGAGACTAAAAGCATTTCTAACCAAACTGAAAAGAGCTTTGAAGAAACAGACTGTTATTTACTTGGAAAACATTCTAAATAGATGAAACTGAGCATAAGGTCATGGATTTAGGGAAAGAGGGTTCACTTGCAAAATGGCAGATTTGGCCAAGCCATCCAGCAAGAGAAATGGAACCACTTTATGAGACAAAAATCCTAGTGTGAGAGAGACCAATGTGTAGTACATTTTAAAGTAATGATTAGACTACAGATGATGGGAGAAGCAGGAAAGGGGGAGGGGGAGGGAGGGAGAGAGAGAGAGAGAAAGAAGAGGAAGAAGAGGAGGAGCAAGAAGAGGAGGAAAATATTGAACATTCTAGAGCAACTCAGAGGAGCTCAGTTTCCTGAGCAATTAGGAAAGGAGGGAAGGAGGGTGACTTCTGTGTATTTTTTAGTAGGCAGCTATAATGCTATCTGCTGACCATCCTATGCTATAACCACATGTGTTTATTCATGCGACATGTTGATTGTGTACCAGCAGCTTGAAGGCAGGGCCACTATCACCGTGCTCACCTTACTATCTTTCTACAGGCCAGTGTGTATGGAGATGTCCAGTTTGTCACATGTCTCACCTATCCATCTGCTACAGACCAGTCAGATGTCAGAAGAGAAACCAGGTAGCCATAGATACATCTGGTATCAATAGCCAGAATAAACCATGAGTTAGGTATGGAGAGCAAGCATTTATGACCAGTACTAAAGCAAGATATGGGTCCAGAAAGGCTGCTCCATCTCCTGTGTAACTGTTCCATAAACTTGATGAGTTCCCACTTTTCCTTCAAAGTGCATGAGCATCACCCAAAGATCCTGTTAAAACACAGATTCTAAATCAATAGATCTGGTGTAAGGCCTGAGATGCGGCATTTCTAAAAAATGATGTCAATTGTGCTGGTCCAGGGAACACACTTTGAATAGCAATGTGCCACAACATGGCAAGGTCTTGCTCACCTCCACACTACTTGCACTAAGTAAACATTTGCTTAGTTTAACTGCACTGTTATGGGTCAGCCATCGTTTTTCTTGATGATCTTATTACATCAGGCATGTAGTTGCAAATACCTACGTAGGACATGGAGAAGAAGTTGAGTACAGATTGTATAGATAAATCAGGCACAATCCACAGCTCCATATGTCAACAATAACTCTCTAGCTCTGATTGAAGGGAAGTCCTCAGATTTTATCTGTATTTGCAATGATTGCATGAGCAGCAATATTGGCTTTGTCACTGGCACTTACATACATGGCTGTGGTTTACCTTTTATCATGCATTTAGTATAAGTGAAGAATAAGGTATAAAATTCTGGTATTTCAGAAAAAAAGTGCTTTGTGGTAGTAGGACAGGGATGCATTCCAGTCGTGTCCTGTGCATTGAAACCAAACAGACCAATCCTTTCACTAGGCTACTAGGTTGACAGTCAATAAAGAGTAGATCTAGAAAAAAATAAAGTCTATTACTTAAGGAAGGAAGGAAGGAAGGAAGGAAGGAAGGAAGGAAGGAAGGAAGGAAGGAAGGAAGGAAGGAAGGAATAGTGAGGAAAATAAATCATAAGCACTTAAAAAAACCTAAAAACTAAAAATAAAAATATAAAGAGTAGACCTAGGGACTCCCTTTTCACCCTTGCTGTAGAACAAAGAGAAGGACCATGGAACTCAGTTTAAGGGGTCAGGAAAAGCTTTCTGCAAGAGCGGCTGCCTATACTAAGCTCTGAAGGGTAAATAGGAATGAGCTCAGAGATGTGGGGAGTGGAAGGAACATTCCCAGCTGAGAGAGCAGCATATACACAAGGTAATTTGGGAATCTGCAAGTAACTCAGTGTGTCCAGAGTGTGGATTACAGTGTAGAGTGGGCAAGGCAGCGCATCCTGAGAAGCAGACAGAAGACAGATAGTGGTGAATCACGAGCTTTCCTAAGAAAGCATGAAGATCCCTTTGGAATGCTCTCATTTTCTAGATGGCACCTGGACTGTGAGGACCAATGACATTTTTCCTCCAGGGGATTGCCTGAGAGCCCATAACAGATATTTTCTGCCATTTGTTCTGATTGCCTCCCTGGAATCCCACGATGAGATGCCAGCCACGACTCCCTTGACTGCCTCCTACCTTATGGTTCTCACAAGGAACACAGAAAACAGACAATTTGCCAACTGATACTTCTGCCTTAGAAAAATGGAATTTGGAGATCAGAAGTTTGAATTCTCTAGAGCACTCATTTTCAGAACTATATCTGACATTAAATGCTGAACATATGTTGAAGCTGGGTTTCTCATATATACATGAGAAACATATACATACTATATATAGTATATATACACACACAATACACACACACACACACACATACAAACACACATACATGTTCCTTATTACATAATAAAAATGTAAGGATTTTTATTAAGTGTTGCTGTTGATTTTGTTGTTATTACTTTTTCCCTTAACACACTCTGAGCATAATTTGAAATAGTCTTACCATCGATAGTAACCTGAAAATAAGTAAGGAATGTGACCCAAGGAACAAGAATTTTAACATAAGAAAATTATGTAGTTTATTTTATTTGTATTTATCCAGCCAAAATAAGACAATCTCTTGGTATTTACATTAACCCTTAAGTAACAGCTGTGAAACCAGTGTAATACATTTTGCATGTGCATTTGGAAAAATGTTATATGTAACATCTGTTTTCACTCATGCACACAGTGCATTATTTCATCATGATGTATTCTTTGTGGTATTATTTCAGAAATCTATTACCCACAGATCATGAGAAGATCTCTTGTCCTGTCATCTTTGGGATAATGAACACTCTCCATATGTGTAAATCTGTCAGGCTGTGCCTTCCTAGAGTGACAGTTATTAATTTACAAATCAAAGAAATCATTCTTACTCTTTTCAATAAATGACTGTTTTACTGCCGAAATACAGAAAAGGTCATTAACTTTAACTATAAAGCTTCTCATCAAAGAACCTATGAGCAGGGACAAATTTAAGTTTTCTTGCTTTTCTTCTTAAAGGGATTTTTAAAATCAGGAAATTCCAAGACATATTCAATTTTTGGAAAAATAATTGATAAACAAGCTTGCATCAAATTCATATTAAAATTCACATTGTAAACAAAGGAGCTAAAGTTAATCCAGCCAGAAATTTTTTTATGCTTTGATTCTTCAAACTTCTACAACTATTATCCCGTATAATGTTTAACCAGAGCTCTTGTGGGTCTGTACAAGAATCTTCTTCAGCAAGATATCAAAATAGACTCAGTTTTACTCTTTGGGTGGACTCTCAAGAAACAGAAATGATGGGTATAAGATACCCCCTAGAAAGGAGCAGGGGTGAGACTTGATAGATTTTCAATTCTGTCAGATAACGTCATGAGCCTTTCCCCCCTGTTGCACGAATCTGTTATATGAGCATTTATTAAATATGTGTTCTGTGACATGCACTGTGAAACGTTTTGAAGAAAGTTATTCTTACTTCCCGCCCCCAGGACATAATGAAAAAATGCCCAGAGAAAGGCAATGAACCATCAAGAATATGTGAGATTTCAGCATCTGTGTTGGAGACACTTCAGGCCAGAATGCTCATTCCTAAAATAGGCAGTGACAGGAAGGGCCAGAGGACAGCCCCACGTTCCCAGAGAACTCAGAAAGTAGGAGAAACCAAACAACATGAGTAACAAAGCAAGAAATGTAAAATGTGGATTTTGGATTAAATCTGAAAAGAATAAAATTGTCATCGTTCCTGGAAAATTATTTCTGAATAGTTAATTTTTTCAGTATTAATTGGCTCAAATTAGAGGTGCATAAAAATAGAACATGCAATCAAATAAAATGCTTTTTTAAAATAAACCTTTTAATTTTAAGCTAGTTTTATTCAACCACGTATTATATTATTAAAATTTTTGATAGTGACAAATTTGAATAATTTGTAGTCCATTAAGCATTATTATACGCATCTAAAGAAACAAATCACAGTCTCTGCAAAGTAGAAACTTTGTAGGTATTTTTTTTTTTTAAATCTGCTTCTTTGTCTCTAGTATTTTTTTTTCCATTATTAAGAACTTTTATTTTTTGGTAGGAGAAAGTGGAATCATATGCTATCAGGTTGAATTTTGCTCAGGAAGAAATCTGTTTTCGTGTCTTCATTAAGTTCTATCTAAAAGGAAATGCCTTACCATGGTTGATTTCCCCAACTGGATATTCAAAGTTGAGAGGGTGGTAGTGGTGTGGGTTGCAAAATATCTTTATTGAGCTGGTAATACTCACAATATCCTTTAAGACAGTACTAATGAAGTAAAGGAATGTGTTGTCGGATTCTTGCTTATAACTGTTTGGGGCTTTAATTCTTTTTCCTCTATCTCACATATCATTTAGCATGTATCCTTGGAATTGTTTAATTTATCCTATTTCGATAACTTCAAAGTTGATAGAATTGAATGAGAGATGAGATATCTGCCTGTGCTCAGAAACCCATTTTCATTGAATGACATGGAGTTATTTTATATAAGAACATTTACCCTTTTAAGTGACGGACAAATGAGAACTGATAGCACTTACTAGACTGACTGTGCATTGATGCCACTAGCCTTAAACATCTCACTCTTTACAAGCAGTACCAGGGGAAGACACCCTTCTGGAAACAGGAATAGATGCCCTACATGACCCAAGAGAGAGGATTAGGATCAGTAAACGATGTTAAGTGAAGTTAGGTCTAATTTAAAAGAGCCACTTTCCGATAATAATGCTTTGGTAGTAATGTCATGGAGTATTTTGAAGGTAGTGATCTCACCATCGCTGGAGGTGTGCAGGAAGCAGCTTAGTAACTCTTAGCAGTGCTTTTTCCAAAAAGAAGTAAGACCCCGAAGTGGTTACAAGCTTAAATGGTCTTTCAAATTCCTTATAAATCTGTCTGCAGTCAGCATTTGGTGTCTGCTTTCTTTCGCTCATTTCTTTTCTAAGCTTCTGCTTTACTTTCCAGGGTAGTAGACAATTAAGTTTCCAGGATCTTCCCAGAGTCTTTGCTGGAGGATTAATCTGGGATGCATAGAGGGGCACTTCTTGCTTTGCAGCTTCTCTTGACTCTGAGTCTTAAGTTTACCCAGGATGGGTGTGAATGACTCCCTGCATTGGGCCCCAAGGGTACTGATAGTGTGTGGCCTTGAGACAGACTGGAGTGGTATACAGCGCACCTTGAAGCCTCCAGGAACTTGGTCTGAGCTACGTCCTTGTCCTTCTGGCCATACCTAGTGATCCAGGTGTAGGCAGACCCAAGTAAAGCCTTTTATGTTCTCTCTTCTGGGGATGGCGATTGGAGGATGAGATTCACAATGGACTTCCTCTGAGTTCCCTGAAGCCACGCTGTTCTTTTTATTTTATTTTTTAACTTCTATTCATTTCCAGAATCATCCCATAATTCTCTTTATTTTTCCAGCATCTCTAAAGTCATTTCCTGGTGTTTACAACCAGAAGAACCTTCAGTTATGTAATGGTTTAACCTGATGCACAAAGAAGAGAAGACGAGACGAGCCCAGGACTTTTTAAAAAAAATTTCCAGAAAACAACGAAATAGATTTCAAATCATTATGGCACAGGTTGCCATTTTAAAGAGTTGCATAAATTTTGTTCCTTCTACCTGGGAAAATGAACTGAGCCAATGAAAGCACGTGAGTAGCAGCACCATGCAGTTGCACAGGCCGGGTGGGAGAGGGCGAGCTGGCCTCTGGCCCTGTGTTCATACTAGCCAGCCGGCTGAGGGAGCTTCAGTAAACATTCGTCTTGCTGAGCTTCAGTCTCCTCTCATCTAAAGTAAGAGGAATCTGATGACTCCTAAAGCCCTTTCTAGTTCCTAAAAGCTTTAATCCAGGCAGCTGAGGCAGAGAGGTCATGGCTGGGCCAAAGCACATAGCACAGGTTGGGGATAACATAGACTTGGACCCAGGTACAGATACTGTGCTATCTAATGTGCTTTATTACTCCAAGACTCTTCCAGAAGACTTTTGACAGCAAAGTGCATTTCCACCCTGGCAGTCCCTTCCAGTGTGGGACAAGTCTGATGTGCCCCAAGTTTACGAGAGTGTCAGATCAGTGGATCCCTTTAAAGATTATGACTGACATCTCCTGCATCTGGGGAGTTTTGACTATTTTCTCCCAAGTCACTTATACAGCAAATTTAATATGCACAGATTCTTTCTGGTTCCTACATTGGCCCATGTGATTTCTTGTTCTCTAGTGTCTGCTATAGCAATAAAACAGTGATGCCAGTGTGTTGTAAAAATACAGAACAAGTGAGCAAAAAGCATGTTTGAAGAACAGTAGTAAATCTTGATTTCACACTTTTTAACAGCTCCACTTTATTTTACTTTGCATTTTGATCCAGAAAATAATTTCTTTTGAACACTTACCACATCTGCATGCATTGTCCACCTTAGGTCCTAGTTTTGGAGAAAAGAACACAACGCTCTCAGGCTGATCACTGGCTGATGTTTCCAATCTGCTAGCTCAGCTCCTATTCCATTGCAGCACCGGAAATGAAGTCAGTTACAGAGAAGGAACTAATTGTGTTCCTGAGCTGGAACAATATCTGGATGTGCTGAAAAATTAAAGGCAAACAAAACCCACTTCACAATCCCAGCTTCATTCCTACTTAGTGATACCACCTTGGGAAAATGACTTAAACTCACCAAGACAGCATCTTTGGCTGTAAAACGGGAATGTGAGTACTCACTTCGGATTGTCCTATGTACTGGAGACCATGTGTGACTGGCACAGTAGTTAAAATAGGTCATGTTTACAGTACATGAGTTTGGAGTGTCCTGCTCACAAATTTGATATTCAATATCACTCTGACAAGCACGGAAATGTGACAAAGCTATCAAGCTGAGGAACCCCAAAGAATAATCTATTGTGGAGAACTTCTTACCATGGTCAAGGGTAGCTTATAATAAAAGGTAGCTTCTGTGAAAATAAGCTTTCTAGTCCAGGCTGTGCAAAGTTGGGGGAGTCATTGAATCTTGCTGAACTCAATCTCCTCTCATGTATACATAATAAGAGAGTTGAATTAGATGCTGCTAAGTTTGCTTCCAACTCTGAGTCTGTGTGAATTCCCAAGAGTGACTTAAAATAAGTGATTGGATGACTCACAAGACAGTTGCTGGAAGCCTGGGGCATATCAGTGTTTCTTCCGCCACCTTGTCAATAGCTAACAATTGAAGGGCTGGTCCCACTGAGGGAGTGGCAAATCCAAACCAGTTTGGGGTGGGAGGACAGATGAAATTGTATGTGTGTGTGTGTGTGTGTGTGCACGTGCACACATGTCCATGCAAATGTGCTTTGGAGCAGGGCTAGACAGAGGTCTTTCTAAAAGTATCAGTGAGAACAGAACAAGCAGGATTATAGCCTAGTCAGTCTGACCCTGCACAAACAAGGAAGCTCAGGAAAGCTCTTTTGTCTAGGAAATATATCAGCAGAGAAGAAAAATTCATCCATACATCCAACTGGCTATCTATCAGGACATGCTGCTCACTGGCGACCAAACTCCTAGAACCCTGAGCAGAAGCAGATAAAGAATCACCAGCAAACTCAAGTCTGCTTGTTGGTGGTGGTATTTCATTGTTTTGTTATTTTATCATTTTTCAGAGCACAAAATTCTTACACTTCAAACCTTCCCAGGAGATATAGGGAGATATTCATACTTTATTTTTCTATTTCAAGAAAAAACAGAGACACATAAAATAAAACTGTGTAGTTTATATTTTAAGAAAGACTGGACATTCGGATCTTGCCAGATGCCTCTCCTTTCAACAACTCCTGAGTGAATGTGTCTCTGCTGTGTGTCTGCTCTGTGGGCTTGAAGAAATGACTCGGTGCCTCTGAGTTCTCTCCGTCATCTGCTAAAAACAAAGACAAATATGGTGACGAAACCTGAAAAATTCTTAGTTAACATTCTTCTGGCTTCTCTGTGGCTCTAGCAATTACCCTGCACTCCATTTCTCCTCTTGAATATGTGCCCTTGAAGTTGGAAAACACGAATGTACTTGCTTTTAAAGGATTTTGCTACTTTAAAGGTGAATGAGGCTCCTCAAGTGGAAAGAATGACCGCACAGGAGACATTTTATTAAACCAAGTCACAGCAATGCCTTTCCAATTATTTGCCCGAAGGGAAGTTTCTTTTAATTCAGGGGAACTGGGACTATATCTGGGGTGAAGGGAAGACAGACAAACACAACATTGTGACATCCTTGGGAAAATATCACTGAAATGGGTCAGCCTTTCTATTTCAGAGCTGTGCTCATCTGAAAACATTGAAGGATGCTAAAAATAAGTACAGGGTGTGCTCTCAGCTGTTCAGCCAAGCCAGTATGTCTTTGAGAAGGCCTTTAGATTAACAGTCGACTTGTAGACATAACTTTCCATGACTTTTCCAGGGAGTAATCTGGATGGCTTTGGGAGTCTCTGCACCTCTCGTCACCCCATGACTTTTTGTCAACAAGGCAGGAACTATGGGGGCAATATTAATCTCTGGGGTGGGGGTGGGGAGTGGAGTGGGGACATTCAGGGGTATGAGCAGGACTTAATGAATACAAATTTAATGCCCAGCAGACACAGTGACAGGCTGGCTGGGAAATGCTTTTTAGTGCTCCCGTTGTAAACACTGGATTTCCAGTTCTAAACAGTAGATTTGACCTGCAACACACAAATTTCAACAACAACTTTATTTCTGTTCCTCAGTCTTTTCCCTTTGTCACTGTATTAAGCTACCTTACCCAAACTTGTGGTCTCTATAGATTTAGTGGCAGAGATACTTAAGAGCTTCCTAGGAGCTTTGGAGCCAGGAAAACTTGGTGATTTCCAGGTTTGCCACTAATGAGCTGTGTAAGCTAGATTACATTTCACTTTTTCTAAGTCTCTGTTTTTCCATCCATACAAAGTAGAAATAATGGATGACCCATAAATTTGCTATCCCTAACCTGTGAGGTTAGGGATAGTGAACCTAGATCACCTAGAATAGTGCTTGGTACAGCATAGGTACTATTCAAATGCTATTTGTGAGTACTATTACTACAATTATTATTGCTATTACTACGGTATTATGATTGCTCTGCTTTGATTCAATCTCTTGCACAAAATGTGACAGATTGTAGGCAACAAGATAATCTTTTACCTCATATCACACTTGGATTTTTTGCTATTACTTGCTCCTAAACTCAAAATCGATGCACTCTCTCTGCTCTTTGGCCTGAGGGCCAATTAGTTGTCTTAACAGTTTTATGTTTTACCCGCCATAGTACTCACTAGGCCCAGCTTAAATGTCTCCCTCTGGTTCGACACTCTTCACTTTGTGTGTTAGAATGATTTCTGTGTCTGTGTCTCTAAATGGTGAGCTCCTTGAAGATCAGGACCAGCTCTGATTCAGGTCTTCTTCTGCAGGCCCAGAGCAGGGTGAGGCATGCTATATGGTCTCAGTCCTATTTGCTACATTCTTTGGGGGTCCGTGTTTATCCTGGCTATTGTCACTTCCTCCATGACTTTGTAGTTGAATTCGGTTTCCTGTCCTTCCAATACCTCCTCCCAGTGGAGGGTGGGGTTCCAGGAGGCAGCCCTCCCTATCTTCCCAGACACTTCCCTGCTGGCCAGCGTCCCACAATGAGATAGTCTTCCCAGTGGTCAGTTAACAATTCAGTCACGTATTGCTTATAGGAACACAATGAAACTTGACCTGAAAAAGCTTGTTGTGACTGCTATAGTCATAATAATTTATATATTAAGGAAAGGAAGAAAGAAAGGAAGAAATTAAGGAAGGAGGGTGAACAGGAAGGTTAGGAGACAAAGGAGAAGAAAGTAAGACAGAAAATTGTTTAAGAACCT
Source organism: Cynocephalus volans (assembly GCF_027409185.1). Taxonomy (NCBI): domain Eukaryota; kingdom Metazoa; phylum Chordata; class Mammalia; order Dermoptera; family Cynocephalidae; genus Cynocephalus; species Cynocephalus volans. The sequence goes on from NC_084473.1 coordinate 12,904,443, forward strand.
ACTTTTTGATGAGCTGGGCCAGACACTTTTACAAAATCACTGAGGGATACCTTTTCATTTCTGCTTTAGTATTGAGAAGAGTACGATTTAGGATTAATGACTCCCCAAAGTCACATATGTTGTAAGAGGTCATTAAACCATTGGAAGATGTTAAAATATATCCCAAAGTCCCAAAAAGTATAATAGAAAACTAATAAAAAATGACCATCAAGCAAACCAAAGAAGAGCTAAACCTTGTATGGATGAGTTCATGTACCATTTCAGCATGTAAATTTCCACTCTAGGAAAAGCTTCCCTGAAATTTTATTATGGGATGATACTAAAGGCTACTTACAGAACTGTTACAAGCCTTAGTGAGAATGATCAGCAAGGGTGCTTTCCCATGTATAAGGCTACAGTTTTAGACAATGCCTCAAGTTCTATTTTCTCCCCTTTCTTTGACAGCTTAAGAACTCTCTGCCTCCAGCAGGGACCTAGCCTCTTTGCTCCCTGCTGAAGTCATCGAAATTTCTTCCCTTCACTCTGCATGTATAGGGACAGGGGTGTTACATTTTTAAATGATGGCTGAAATCCATAGAAACACACATCTTTTCACATTCTGAACTTAAAAAAAAAGACTGTAAATAAAATGGCCTGAAATGAACATAAATGAAAAAATCACTGGGTTCCTTTAATCGCAAAACTTGCCAAGGTTCCAATATTTTATGCATGTTGGTCACTATTTTCAAAGCAACAACTAATCTCTGTTTGTAAACAGAATGGGAAATTAGTAGTTTTCTTGCCTCTAGATTTGCTTAGGGCATAGTGATATTTAGAAGGTCAGTAATTACTTGAATAATGAATGAGCCCCACAGTTCAGGGTCCCTTGTCTTCCATGGGGAATTATCCAGGCCTGGACAATCTCACTGACTCTCTTCAGACAATAATTCCCTGTAACTGCGTTAGTTCAGAAAATATTTAGCCTGAAAAACACAATAACTTTAACTTATTTTGTCTTTCAATCTTCTGCTTTCTGAAGGATTACATATTCTCCCAATCACCAGACCATAAGGAAAATGCAAGGTCTGTGTACACGGAATATCCTATATAAAAAGAATTTGGACAGTGGTATGCTGATGCATGTTTAGCATTTGGCTCTCTAAAAAATATCTAATTTTGAAGATATAAAGTATATATAGTACGCAATTTACAAATAATAATGAAATATATGATACTCTTTACTGCACATTCCATATAGGCAATTGCTTCTCACAGAATGCTTTGTTGATGTTTGCCAAACTCCTTTACCTATAGACAAAATATGGTTTCAATTGACAGACAAGTGTAGTTTCAACATGAATGTTAGTTGATATTTCCATTTATCTTAACAAGTAAGATGAAACTGAAACAACAAAGAAGTATGTCTGAAATTCATTCGTTAGTGAAGTGAGTGACTTCTTTGCTGAATTGCATAATTGTTCTCAAATGCTGGAAGAATATTTATACATAATACTTACAATGCTTATTCACAGTATGTCAGCTATAGACATGACACACATTTAAGTTTAATGCGTGTTAACATTTTTTCTCCATAACTTCCTTAAGCTTAATCAACAAAATAATAAATCAAGCCCTATATTATAGAGTTTGCCAATTTCCATGGTGTAAATATACACTCCACGGCTGATTCCAATCTACCAGCATGATATCACTGAAAATTGAACTGGAAAGTGATCGTCAATAGCACACCATTATATGATATTTCCAATATACAGTTACAATAGATGTAAATAATCTCAAGTGCATAGATCATGGTAAAATGTAGTAAAATCATTAGAAAATAATAAGCTTTGAGCATTTATTGCTTTTGTTTTTAATTATAAGTTCAAATAATTTATTTGATAATGACCATGTTTAACAATCAACTTGCAAAAATTACTGAATGTTTAAAAATTGGCTCCTGTTAATGAATGATAAAAATTGGTACAAGCCAGCTCCACTCTACCACTAAATTTGGGTTTGAAGAGGAAAAATAATTGATAATTTAGTGTATTTCAAGGCATTGGCTTCAAACTTGACCCTGTTTTCTAACTCTGGTTTTTTATTTGTTTAATTCTAAATAAAAATTCTGTCACAGAGATTAAGGGCATCTCACTCCCTACCCGAGCTTGCTAGAGACATGTGATTACCTGAAACCAGCAAGTGTGTAATACAAACATTTTGCAAATTAAATAAATTCAGGGCTTTGCAGATTGGCTCAAAGTAAGTACTCAAGGATACTGAGCAATTCACTCAAACAAGCACCTAATATGTATTTTCCTTATTCAAAGTAACAATTTTCTTACTGCCGCATCAGACTATAACAGTTAGTTAGATTTTGAGGAAGAAACTTGGTTAGGATCAATGAGTTTAGGGTATGGATATGGTTGTTTGAAAAAAAATCCATTGGCACATTTTTCAGTTGTTTTTAATATTTTTTATGCTTTTGTATAGATAAATAAAATTACATTTTGATATAAATACGTGGTTTTAAAATCCCACACAGATACAGACTTGGTAATTAAGCAATTGAATGAAGAAGATGTTACAATTTAAAAAGCAGATGAGAAATATTAGAAATTTCATTAAATTTAATTCAACATGGGTCCCATACATTTGACCAATTTTTAAAAACTTCTTTCTAGGGTCATTTTGGGGTAAGTAAAAAAGAAAATACTTATAAGAAATGGCTAATCTTCAGTAATGTTGTTCAGAGTATTCACCCCAACCAAGAAGTTCTTCATTTTTGTCTCTAAAATACTTACTCATTCCACATACATTAAAAGGTTAAAAAGGAGATATTACTAAAACTTTATTTCAGTAAATTCAGCAAATTAGATGAGACTGACAAATTCCAAAATAGCAACAACAAACATGCACAAACTATTAAAACTCACTCAAGAAAAAATGGGCCACTTGAATAGCCCTATATTTATTGAAGGAATTAATCAATAATGAAAAACTTTCTTACAAAATTTCTTCCAGTCCCATACAGTTTCATTGGTGAAGACTACCAAACTTTTAAGAAAATATTCACAATAATTCTACAAAAAATATTCCAGAAAACTGAAGAAAAGAGAGGAATTTCCAACTCATTCTAAAAGGCTAGCATTACTCTGATACCAAAACCAAGCAAAGATATTACAAGGGAAGACTACTGCAGATCAGCATTTCTCATAATCAGTTATGCAAAAGTTTTTAATAAACTTTTAGCCAATTGAATATAGAATCTTTGGTATATACCAGGAATGCAAGATTAACATTTGAAAATCGATCTAACTAACCTTATTAACAGGCAAAGAAAATCCATATCTCATTAGATGCAGAAGAAGCATATGCCAAAATCCAACATCCATTTCTAATAAAACATTCTTAGCAACTAGGAATGGAAGAAAACTCTTCCAATCTTATAAAGAGCAACATTAAAAACCTACACCTAGCACCACAATTATGGTGAAAGACTGAATGATTTCTCTTTAAGATTAAAAACAAGAAAAAGATGTTTGCTTTCAGCAGTCTTATCAGCATTGTGCTGGAGGTTCTAGCCAGTACAGTAAGGAAAACAAACAAACAAACAAACAAACAAAAATACCAACCAACAACAAAAAACACGCCAACCAACATCCAAATTGGAAAGGAAGAAGTAAAAGATAACATAGTCATCTATGCAGCTCCTAGAGTAAGTGAGTTTAGCAAAGTTACAGGATACAAGATAAATATATGTTCAATATATTGTATTTCCACATATCGGCTATAAACAATCACTAATTGAAAATTTAAAAGTCAATTCCATTTACTATAGCATCAAAGAATATAAAATACTTAGGGAAAAATCTGTGAAAATATGTATATGATCTGTGTAATGACAACAACAAACAACACTGCAGAAAGAAATTAAAGACCTAAATAAATGAAGATATGTACTATGTTCATGAAGTAGGCAACTCAATATTGTTAAGATGCAAATTTCCCCATAGTGGTCCTTAGATGTGATGAAATTTCAGTCACAATTCCAGAGTGTTTTGTTGTAGAAATTGGCAAGCACTTCATCTAGAATGCAAAGTATCTTGACTAGCCAAACAAGTTTGTAAAAGAACGAAGTTGCAGGATACACAAACTGATTCCAAGACTTATTACAAGCTACAGTAGTCAAGATAGTATGGTACTGGTATAAGATCAACAGATCAAATTAACATTATAAAGTCCAGAAATAGAGCCACAGATATACAGTCAATTAAGTTTTGACAGAAGTGAAAAGGCAATTCAGTGGAGAAAGGAGACTCTTTCCAAGCAATGGTGCTGGAACAACTGTATATCCACATATAAAAAAAAAAAACCAACAAAACTTGGATCCATACTTTCCACCATATACAGAAGTAAACTCAAAAAGGTTCATAGGCATAAATATAAAACCTAAAACTATAACATTTCTAAAAGTAAACATGGAATAAAACCTTTGTAATTTTTGGTTACACAAAGATTTCTTAGATACACATCAAAGGATAATCCTTAAAAGAAAAATAAATTGTCAATTTAGACCGTTAAAATTAAGAACCTCTTTTCTTTGAAAGACATTATTAAATAATAAAAGATAAATGGGGAGAAAATATTTGCAAATCACATATCTGAGACATATATATTTATATAGTTTATATATAGTGTGCATATATGTGTGTATATATATAAAATCAGTAAAAACAAAAAAAAATCCAACTTTTAAAACTGATCAAAGAGTTTCACCATATATGTATAGTTAGTATATATGAGTGGCAAATATACACCTCAAAAATACTCAGCATCTTCATTGGATAAATGCAAATTGAAATTACAATGAGATACTGCTATGCATTTATGAGAAAGTCTAAAAATTGAAATGACTGACCATACCAAATGCTGACAAAGATGTTGGATAACTAGAACATTCATGTGCTGCTGGTGAGAGTATACAGTGGTTCAGCCTTTTTGTAAATCCCTTTGACAGCTTCTAAAATGGTTATACGCTCACTTTGCATATGACCTAGCCACTTTACTTGTAGGTATTTTCCCATGAAAAATTAAAGTATATGTTCATACAGAGACTTGTACATGAAAATTCATCACAATTTTATTTGTAATAGCCAAAAACTGGAAACAACTCAAAAGATGAATGGTTAAATAGATTGTGGTATATCCATACAGTATAAACTATTTAGCAGTAAAAGGGAGTGAGCACACTAACATGGATGGATCTCAAAATAATTACACTGAGTGAAAGAAGCCAGGCAAACAACTATATGATCTCATTTATATTACCTTCTAGAAGATGCAAACAAATCTGCAGTGATAGAAAGCAGACCAGTGGTTGCCTGGTAGTGGTTGGGGGAATGGGGTGAGCCAGAAAGATTTGCAAAGGGTCACAGGCAAACTTTTAGAACTGATGGTTATGTTGATTATCCTGATTGTGGCACTGCACATATACCAAAACTTATTAAATTCAGTCACATACAATTTATTTATATAAATTATATCCTGACATAATCTTCAAAATAAGTAAATAAGGCCCCACACAAATTTGATCTCCAAGCAAGTTTTCTTCACCTACAGAAAGAAAATTTTACTTCTCACCTCTGAATTTCTCTAGCATCAGTTACTGTTTCTAGTTCTTGTTTCTCATTTGTATGTCACATTTGGAGTTACAGAAATAATTTCAGTTATTCTACTTGCTCGGGAGTTAAGAGATCAAGCTTCACCCTATGCCATAAATGTACCCTTGAATGAGCAGTACCCTGGTCACTTTACCCCCTCTGAGTCTGTTTCTTCACTTGTGCAGTGGAAATTTGAATGTGACCCATTTGAATAAATAAATTCACAGGAAGATTTATATTTTATTGTACAGCACTGTGTGTTTGCTAGCTACCAGCCTGTCAGTTGCTTATACAAGGGCTTCTGGCTTCTTTTTCTTTGTAGCCCCATGTATGGGCCTGGCCTGTCGGATGAGGCACTGAGCAGTGGACATAGTGGCACTGTGGTGACACACTGCACTGATGTGCACCAAGTGAAAGGGAGCTCCATTCATTGCTTATAATTGCCATCAGCAGAGACCATCCCAGATTTGAGCCGTATAAGCCCTCTGGGCCTTGGTACAATCTGTAACCCAGTTTAGTTAGTTAGTTTCATAAGACATTTTGAAAATGGAAAATGCTGTAGGAGTGCAAAGCCATGTATTAAGGACGATCATTATACACATGTGAGCTACAAATAAAGCAATCCTAATTGGAAAGGGTAACCCAGTGGCTGCTTTATAGCAGAACAATGTCCTGGATCTGTAAAACTCCTTGAAAGGTGTCACAAGCAGCTTTGCCAGGGTGCTCTGGGGCATAAAGATGCTCCAGGAAGCAGGTGGACATGCATCCTTCATAAGTCACACTGCTAGAAAGATTACGCACTGCTACCTGGCTGCAAGTCAGGTCATTCAGTTTTCAATGAATATATGGTGAGTACTTGTTCTGTGGGAAGCCCTATTCAAACCCATATCCAGTAGAGCTCAAAAGTCCTTCCTCCTTCCATGACACCACCAGGCTGAGGGTGACACAGAGATGAGTTCAAATCCCTGCCAATTATACTGAGCTCTGGCAATTGTACTGAGTGTGACTTTGAAAAAATTATGTCACAGTGTAAGACCAGATCCTCATGTTTAAAACAGGTGAAAATCAAAGGTAATAATATCAGCCTCTCAGAGATGCATCTGGAAAATATCTGGTAAGAAACCGACACGTCCTGCTCGTGCACGGTAACTCTTGCTATTTTGCTGCCCCCATGATACCTCAAAACCAGTACTTTTGTGCTAATATCTATTGATGTGGATTTTAGTTGCATTTGCTAGATATATACATATTTTCAGGGCAATCTCATCTTTTACCTCCAGGGATCCCACCCCACCCCCTGACAACTCCAGTGATCTTTATTAGAGGAAGGAAAAGGAATTCTGTTTAGTGTTTTCTTCTTCTAGCCACAGTTCTCAAGGTCCTTAAGAACTCATTGTCAATGACCTAGTTAGTCCCTGGAATATCTCTCTTCTGGAATAAACTTAATGCCCCTGAGTGTTTTGAACACAGAAGTGACATCAAAGTGCTGCTACTTCACCTAGGGCAAGTCAGTGAAAGGCACTCATTTTAAAGGCCACCAACTGGTCTCTTCCTGGTGCTAGGAGAACATTCCAAGGGTGCCCTTCATCAGGTTGTGCCTAATAACCACCAAATGCAGCCAGTTGAAGCTGTAGACTACACACCCTTCCCACCCACTTTCCTCAAGACCCTCTCCCTTGGTGGCCCTCTGGAGCCCCAGGGCCTTCACTCTTATTGCCTAACTCCACTGGAGAAAGCTCAGGATTGAGCCTTCTGCTGGCAGGTCAGGGGAAAGCCCTTTGAAGATGTACAGGGTGTGAGTCACTCATAATAATCATGATTCATAAGCCAACTTCAGAGACCACATTCTCTTTTACACTCATTACCCCTTCAATAGACTGAGTCAGGCCAATAGTTAATGTGCAAATTGCAGGACTCAGTAAGGTGTGACTCCAAAGGCAGGGTAATTAATAAATTATTTTTTAAAGAGGGGTTGAGTCCATTCAATTTTCTGAATCTATTACACATATGAGACAATCTTTTTAATTCCTTGCTCCCTCGGGGCTAAAGAGAGTTAATAGTCATCTTTCTCTCCACTGCTCTCACCTCACACTGTTCTGCGGGGCTTCCAGGTATTGGTCCTGCGCACCCGATACTGTCAGGTCACTGTGATCAGTGTGTATAGCTCAGAGAGTGCCTTCAACAGGTACTTTCTATTACAAGATACTTCACTTGTGTCCACATTCTGTGCCTTTTAATCAGGCTTCAGCACTCAGCTGGAGGCCAATTTTAAAAAGCCCTAAAAACTATTCCCAGCAAATTCTTGGTTTCTCTGACTTCATTTAGACTTTATTATTGTTCTGGTGTTTATTTCCCTACCTCCTTGCCTTCTTGGCTTTGCTGTACAGCGCAGGGTGCTGCAGGTTGAATTTTGTTCCCCCCAACACCCCCCCCCAAAAAGATACATTAAAGCCCTAACTCTCAGTGCCTCAGAATGTGACCTTGTTTGGGAACAGGGTTGTCACAGGTGTAATTAGTTCATGAGGTCACGCTGTAGTAGCATGGGCTCTTTGTCCAGTACGACTGGTGTCCTTTTAAGAAAACATCCGTGAGAAGATAGAGACACACAGGGAGAATGCCAAGTGAGGACAGAGGGTTAGCATGGTGCTTCTAGAAGCCAAGGGTGCCAACACTTCCAGCAACCACCAGAATTTAGGAAGAGGTAAGGAAGGATTTCCCTACAGATTTCAAGGGAGCAAGGACCACAGACTCCATGATTTTAGACTTTTAGCCTCCTGAACTGTGAGACAATAAATTTATTTTGTTTTAAGCCATCCACTTGTGGTGCTTTGTTACAGGAGCATCACTATACTAATAAACAGAGATGTGGAAGAAATGCCATTTCCTAAAACTGGGCCGAGGCAAGGCTGGGCAGCCAAATTTAAAGTTCAGGTGTCATTCCCCATCTTTATCAGAGGTGTATCTTGCCACATTGTGTTGATCATACTGAAAGAAAAATCTTTCTCCCATGGGCAACTACCCAGAGTACTTGACAGTTATCAGAGCCCCACGTTCTCTGGACTGCCCATAAACAAGGATACCCATGTCTCGAGACTGAAGAGTACGGGTCATGCCAAGAGCATTCTTCTAAGAACTCTAGCTGTGGGACTCACAGAATAACACCCTGGCAGACGATTCAGCCTTGAAATAGGTAGGAAAGTAGAATCACTGAAATCTGTCACTGTGTGACCTACAGTAGTCAAGGAAAGTTCCCCCAAAGAAGCAACTGTGCTAATTATGGAAAGATACAAAGCTTTTGAAGAGCTGGAGATGAAGATAAAGAATATTCCAGGCATGGGGACCACATGAATAAAAGCATGAAGGTAGAAATAGACGACAGATGTGGCTCAGTTCGAGGGAACTCAGTGGTCATAAAGAGTGCGGGGAGATGAAGTGTTGATGGTTAAGATGTTTACTCTACCTCTGGCTTGGCTCAGCCTCCTTCCCTCACTCCTTCCTTCCTCTCTCCCTATTTCATTCTTCCACTCTTCCTGTGTCATTCTCTCTCCCTCCCTTTTTCTTTCCTTTAATATTCAGTGTACATGCACTGGCTGCCTGGACACCAAGCCCTCTGATGGCTCTGGGAGGAAGGAACCCAGCACTATTGCTGTCTTAGAGGAGCTCACACATGCAATTACAGCACACCATGCTAAGTGCTGTGATAGATGCCCTGGGAACACAGGAATGGAAATGAAGACATTGAGGCAATGCTTGGCAAATTTCCAAGACACATAAATAGCATTTACTGGCAGGCAAATGTGGTCCAAGGGTTTTTATACACATTATCTCATTTAATTATTTCAATAACCTAAAGAAGTGGTTATTATTGTGCCTAATTTACAGATGAAGAGACTGAGGCTTGGAAAAGTGAAGAAACACCTCTAATCACACAGCTAATAGACCACAGACATGAGGCTCGATCCTCATTATCCTAAACTTTCACTTGTGTTCTTTGTACTGCATGATACAATCTGTGCATTCTTAAGCCGGGATAATAATTTGGTCACCTGGATTTTTCTTACTGCTCTTGGTTGCTCTGTGGTCACGGAGCTCCATCACTCAACACATTTTGGTAATAGGGCACTAGGATAAAACCGATCCTCTCCAAAGATCTGTCCTTCCTTCTTTCCGCAGAAAAAACTTGCTACCCTAGAGAGGGACATCTTTGACAGGCAGGACAAAACAGGAATGCCTCAGTTGACAGCAAGCTCCCTGTCCCTGAGTCAGCTGTCAGAAGGAGACACAACAGCTAAGAGTGATGGCGGCTAGCTGAAAATACACACTAATCTAATCAGGCTTTTCTAGATGAATCTCAGGAATGTGGGAGGCTAGCATGTCAGATAGGCAATTACTGGCCGGACGCAGGATTGCATAATGCTGTGATGACCGGCGCTTCCTGCTTCAGCTCGAACGCGGCAAGCTTGCCAGAGAGGATTTATCTTCCCAAGAGAAACATGCCAACTTGGGGAGGATATGAAGTAACTGTTATTATGGGAAAAAGACAGGCTTAATTTGAAAATAGTCAAGGTCTCTTTCAGTTTGTACTCTGGATCTCCTTCCTTGTTTTTTTGGCTGTCTTTTTCCTGCTCTTCGGTCTCTTTCTGTCACTTGGTCTTTCTGAACTTCTGGGGGTCCCTTATCATTTTGCTTGTATTTTTACCTTGCTTCCTTGCTATTCATTCAAATCGTCATACCAATTTGGTGTTTGAGGACGGTACCTTGATTCATTTCCTGTAAAGATGAAGCTAATAAAAAAGTGTCTGTAGTGGTTCTGTATGGGAGGGATCTTTTAGACTAAAGATTAGAAAGAAAGGACTCCACTGCTGAATACCTGATAAAGCTTTTTTGATAACCAAGCAAGCAAACTGCCTATGTACCTCCTCTTTCAGATGCTTTAGATAGAAAGATGGCTTCTTAAATAGAACAGAACACAGAAAGAATAGAAAGGGCTCTTATAGAAATTTTTGTTTGATTTTATATTTTTTCAAGTGAAAATAGTGAAATCCAGTGTGGCCAAGTCACCTATACCGAGTGACACAGCTGCCCTTAGCACTGCTGGCACTGGAATCTGACAATTTTTACTCATGGTCCAGTTTTCTACTGATACATTGTATTTACTTTCTTCCTGTTAAAGAAGACATTTTTGTACAGATATAAAAATGTAATGTTGAAGCTAAAAATTACAGAGTAACAAAACATAAAAGTGTACAAAACCCGAGAAGATTTATATTTATAGAGAACCCCTTAACATGAATTTGTGATTTTCTAAGATGACCCTGCACCATTAAAAAAAAAAAAAAAAGTTATGTTATTTAAGAAGAAAGAAAAATATCTAATAACATTTAGAAACTGGTTAAAATTGAATTCAAATTCCCATGAAAACCCTTTTTGAGATTTAAAGGAGTCAGCATTAATTTTCTAGAAAATATACCTAGTTCACTCAAATCCATATGAAGTGATTAACCACTTGCTGAGTATTTGTTGTTTGCCAGGGTCAATGGTTGTCATTGGAAGCAAAATAACTCACATTTTACAAATTCTGGTGAAGTTTTATTGTCTTATTTTTAAAGATGATGAAAATGAAGTTCAGAGTCATTAAACAACTGGCTTGGTGATGCAGTCAGTACGTTGGAAATTTAGCACACTGCTTAGGTAGCAGCTCAGGTTGTCCGACTCCCAAGTCTCTTCCGTTTTTGCCATATTTTCTCTCATTTACGTGCCAGGAGCTGTCCCAGGTACATACAGATGACAGGAAGATTTTACTTCATTTTTGTAAAATAACTCTTTCCCCCTATTCCCTCTACAAAACTTGGAGAGCATGAAAGAAATGCAGGGTGAATGTTATGACATCACAGCCTAACTCATCAAGACACCAGGTTTCCTACGAAAGAATTGTAACTACTATGTTCAAGTCCTGATTTTCCTTCCAAATTATGTCTATTCTTCCATTACACCCATGTCAACTATCAAATAAAGGCTTAAAATGTAGAAACAATATTTAAAAAGATGAGGTTTTTAATATCAAAGGTGTGTCAATCTCTTGCCTAAATCTAGTTAGCACTCAATACTTGCAGTAAAGTTACACAATATTTCTTCAGTGTGTTCTTATAACATTACATAGATGCATGAATGTCTTCAATATTAAATTAAATATTAAATATTAAGTGAATGCTAAGTACCTCATCAAACTTTATTGTATCAATAAAGTATCAACATGATAAATATTGTCAACCCCTACCTTGCTGCAGACTCTTCTAGCTGGAATCACCCTACAGTGCACAGAGCTCCTAAGCCAATCTTGAGCTAGAATAGAAAGGATGTGCATGTGAGGATGGGACCTGAAATGAGTCCTGCTGTCACATCCATACTCAGGTTGAGCCTTGGCACCATGTAGATTCTAAGCCACCCACTACCACTGCCAGGGCAGCCACCATCCACCTCTACACCTACTCCTCCTCTCCCTTCTTCTATCATTTCATACCAGCACTACCATGACCCATCTTTAAACCAACCCCTTCTAGATAGAAATGATGATCTTCCTTTTCCAGATGAGAAAACTGCAACGGAGAGAGTTTAGATAACTTTCCCGAGATCACAAGCCCAGTAAATGATACGGGAAGGATTCAAACCAGGCCTGTCTACCTGCAAAGTCTGAAGCCTTAATCACCACCCAGACACTAAGATGTTAACCCTTCAGGTCCCACCAGCCCCATCAGCATGTGCTACCCTCTACATGGTCACCTTCCCCATCGTCCCCCTCACTCACCCAGGACTGACATCTATTTAAACCACATCTTGTGTAAGTCAGGCAATGGACTTCACCTGGAGCCCTGCTGGGGATGACTCTCATGGCCAGCTCAGCTTCCTTACCTGTCATCTTACTTGATTTATGCTTTCTAACCATTCATTCCTTTTGCTTAGAACCCAGTTCTAGCTTTCATGGCTAAAGTCCTAGAAAGTTTTATGCCCAAACATCTCAAACTTAAGTCATTCTCAGGAAACATTCTCCATATTAAAACAATATTAACCATGTCTTATTTATAATAAATCTCTTGCTGCACAACACGTCCCTTTACTGAGTAGCTGCCTTCTGGAGTTGTTCCCTGCTGACACTGACCATTTCAGATAGCCCCACTCAGCAAAGATCAACTTACCTATCAGAACCTGAAGACAGCTGCAGACACCTAGTGGTGTCCAGGATCTATAGGACATCTCTTTTTTGATTTCTGATATGTTTTCATTCCAAACCCAGTTCCACCTGATTCCATGATCCTGCTCTGCAACTGCTGCTGACCCCTTTGGACTTGGTTCCTGTACTTGATTTTCTAGGAATTGGCAATGCTTCTCTGCTTTGTTGCTCTGTGCCTCTCATGGTGCTGGAAAAAGCTCCATGCCCTGGCACTGGTTACCCCAGAACTCCTTCTCTGACACTGGTCATTTTGCTGCTGAGATAGTTTGGCTTAACCCCAGCTCAGTCCCCTCACGGAGAGTGGAATTTAGACAGTTGGTTTTCTGATGATAAAAAGAATAGAAAATGTCTTGTTTCTGCCACCAAGCAAAAAACACCTCTCAGACCCTCTCACCTATCCCTGAATCAAGTAGCTGGGCTCTGACAAACCACAGGAATCTGAATTCCTAAACCACCATAAAATAAAAGGGACCGCACAAAAAAGACAGGCATTTAAAGAAATAGATGGGTCCAGATGAAGTTATGTGTATTTCCCAATACCCTCTTATTTCATTAGTTTTCACATAATTCTTCCCACTTGTTTACTCCATATGGAAATACTAAGAACAATATGAAAACCTTCCTTGATGTTTCAGAGAAAGGCTAGCTTTGAAAGTCCCAGATTCTAACCCTGATGGTGGTTATGGGAAAGTCCAGGGCTCTCTGGGATGGCAGCCAGGTGCAACAGAGAGAGTCCCAATTGGGCAAAAAAGGAGGCCAGTCCTGTGGTCTTTGCTCTGACTTTACCTTGGTGAGTTGTCCTGGACAAACCTTTTTACTTTTCTTGGTGCTCTCAGCATTCTTATTTATAAAATGAAATAACTTCTATAGATCTTTTCCAGGATCACGATGTGAAAGAAAAGGTGGAATGTTGGCTGCATGTGCAGCTCTCTTCCAGGACAGAAGTGCGTGCATTAGCGGCACAGGTGTGTGTCCTGGTGGGCGGAAAAGGAGAAGGTCACAAAGATCTCCTAGGTGGTGGCAGTGGGAGAAATTATGCGGACACCTGTGAACATAAGTTATAGGATTTGTGGGGCACAGAGAGGAGGACTAAGAGGGTTGTTGATTGACTCGTTCCTCTCTGATTCCCCAGAAGCCAGTCCCCTGCAGGAGAGAGGCTGCTCTCAGTGAATCATATGGTTCCCTCCCTTGCCATAACTACACAACTTCCAAGATGTTTACAAAGACTTTAAGGAGTGAACCAAGTTATTAAAAGAGTAGCAATTAGGGTGGCCCATCCCAGCAATTTAAAGTTTCCTGTCTAAGGAAGCCTGTGGGGGAGGGGTGGTCAGGAAGGGGAAAGGGAGGGAGCATTCTTGCTCCTGATTGGAGCTCTCCAGGCTTTCCATTTCTGAACACAGGAATGGGAGGGAGAGAGGAAAGGTTGCCTAATGCCAGCCCCCAGCTCCGAGGAGGACTCCCATGCTGCCCCGCAGATGTTCCAGCTGTGGCTTGGGCCCTTCCTCAAAGAAGTGTCTACTGACTGCTTTCTTCTTTAGGGAGATCCTGGCTCAGCTTTTGGCATCTTTTTCCTGCCTCCAAAAATTAAGCTGTGTTGGAAGCTGCCTGATAAATCACTCTTTGCACCTCGGCTGCTGTGGGACTTGCAGAGAGAGGTTGCCTGGTGATTTACAGTTGCTGTCTGAGAGGGCTTTTCCAAGCAGCCAGCCTAGGCCAGAGAGTCATCTCTGGCAAAATGAGCAGCTTGTCTCGTTCAAACGGATGCTAAGGAGGGGAAGTAAGATGGCTTTGTTCAAAACGCGCTGGCTAGCCTTCCCTTGAGCCAGTGGAATCTCCAGGTTCATTTCTTCCATGCAACTTGAGCTTAAGAGACGAGGTCCAAAGGGGCTGCTAGAGCCTGTGCTGGGGAAAGGAGAGCTTTCTTTTTCTGAACTGAAGTTACACAATGCTGGGCGGGCCCTCTGATTTGTGGTCACGGTTTCCCAGAACCCCAAGGGACTCATCCAAAAAAATACATATGTTCCCTCACCTTATCATCTGCTCCCTCCCAAGGAGATTTCATTCCCTTGATTGTGCTCAGCAGTTGCTGTTGGAGGTCAGGTGCCCAGGACACAGCATGGACACCAGCCCTGTGTGTGTGTGCGTGCACATGTGTAAGACCTGAGCCTTGTATCTACAAACCTTTTGATTCTAGCTCTGGCCTGACGGTATGACAAGCTAATTGACTTTTTTGAGCTTTAAGTCTTCATCTCCATAATGAGAAGAAGCTCTTCCCTGAGAAATTGTTGTTTGGATTAATCCTAACACAGCTGCACAAAGTAGGTGAAAGAGTATAAATCCAAATAAATAAATAATATGAGTTATAATTTAGCACAAAGTTTCTAAAATAACTTTCCTTAGACTAGCTTTGACTAGATGATTTCAGTTACATAAAGCTCATAAGGGGTAACGGAGATGCTATTGGCATCAGAATTTTGCTATAGGACACAGGTCATGAAAAAAAATGTGGGTTTTTCACATAGAGAGAACATAGTTTTTATTTCTGGGGTGAAAAATCTCATCAAGAACGTTTAATGCTAAAAGGCAAGTGCGAGGTAGTTTGATAGAGGAGAAAAATGTGTTTACTTTTTCCTCCCCACAATGGAGTATCTCTCTCCCTTTTGAGGAAACTAGGAAGTTATTTCCTTCAGGAAATGTGCTACTTTTATTCTGAAATATAGTTCTCTTGCCTCCCCATCTACATTTTTTACAATTGCTTGTTCATGCTAATCCTCCAAGAGCAAATGAGCAAAGCACAGTTTTATCAATAAGAAGTGGGAATAGTTCCTTTCTTCTTTCTTTTTCTGATGGGTCTGTGGTTTGGTTAAGAGCATCACAAGAGTGCCTAATCTCATACCTAAATTTAAAATCTCATTCCAGACTGTCATCTGGGATGCTTGCATATGCCTCTTGATATTATTTAGAAATTTTGCTTGAAAGCTAGTTATTATTATTATTGTATTCTTCCATCTTTTTGGGTCATACTAGACTGAGATTTTTCCATTTGTTCACCATACCTTCATGCACACATGCACCCAGGTAAGCCTTCCTCTGCTTTCTGCTTTCCTCTGGGAAGAGTTCACATACCGTACTGTCTGTATGAATCACCTACGGATGTTGTTAAAATGCAGAATCTGATCACTAGTTCTGGAAGTAAGGACTAAGATTCTCAGTTCCTAACAAACTTGCTGCTGATGTCGGTGTGGGTGGTCTGTGCACTACTTTAAGTATCAAGGGTGTAGTGGATGGGTAACTGGAGTTCAAGAGACTTCAGTGCGTTCTTTAGATTTTATTACAAACTGCCTGTGTGACTTTGGGGAATTCTTTCTTATTTGTAGATCCCTAGTTTGCCCACTTCGAATTTAGGGAAACAGAACCAACTAACTTCTAAGATCTTTTCTGATGTTGCTATTTGTTTTATTTGATTCTGGATTCTTACTATTTCTAGTCCACCCAAAAGCTCCCCCCACCCCCCCAAAAAGAATAGAGCAAAGAAAGCTTCAAGTTTATGGGTAAAAAAGGTGGTGAGAACACATTAAAGGAAGCAAAAAGTAGGGAGACCCTTTTCTTCAATACTGTGAGCCCTGTCTACAGCATGGTTGCATTAAAAGCACTCATTTATCAAAAGAAGACATAAAAATGGCCAATGGGTTTAAGAAAATATGCTTTACCTGGCTATTATCAGAGAAATGCAAATTAAAACCACAATGATATATCACCTCATCCCTGTTAGAATGGCTGTCATCAAAAAGAAAGATCACAAGTGTTGGTGAGGATGTGAAGGAAAGGGAACCCGTGTATACTGTTCGTGGGACTATAAGTTCGTACAGCCATTACAGAAAACAGTTTAGAAGTTCCTCAAAAAGCTAAAAGTAGAACTGTCATATGACCCAGCAATCCCATTTCTTGGCATATATTCAAATTAAATGAAGCCAGTATGTTAAATGCTGCTTGTTGCAGCATTATTCACAATGACCAAGATACGTGATTAACCAGGTGTCCGTCAATGGATAAATGGATAAAGAAAGTGTAGGGTGTGTGTATGTATAATGGGATACTATGCAGCCTTTAAAAAGAAGGAAACCCTGTCACTGGTAACAACATGAATGAACTTGGAGGACTTTATGCTAAGTGAAATAAGCAAGGTACAGGAATACTAATACCGCATGATCTCACTTATTTTTGGAATCTAGAAAAGTCAAGCTCACAGAAGTAGAGCGTAGAATGGTGGTTACCAGATGCTGTAGTGGAATTGAGAGGGGAGAAGGGAAGATGTTGGTAGACAAAAAAAGTTTTTCAAATCTATTGCACTGTACGGTGACTACAGTTAATAATGTAATGCACGTTTCAAAATTGCTAAAAGAGTAGATTTTAAATGTTTGCACCACAAAACAAAGTATGTCAGGTGATGAAATGCTAATTAAACTGATTGAATCATTCCATATTTTGTGTATATATGTCAAAACATCACATTGTACCTCATAAATATAGGCAATTATTTGTCAATTAAAAATAAAAATTTAAAAAAGCACTCATTTGTATTTTAAGAAGATGTGAACACTGGCTATAACCCCATTACTTTCTCCTCCACCACCCTGGACTTCTGCAATGATTAAATGAGGTAATTCAAGGATGTTCATCAATAGTGAATGGCTGAATAGTGTTTGGTACATTCACTCAAATAATTGAATTAAGGCTAAAGTAATTGATTTTGGGGGGATTTCTACAAGATCTTATTCATTGAAAAAAGAATTAGATTATGTAGGTAAGTGATAATCCCATTTCTGCAAAAGAGTGTCAAAAGTTCTATATGCATATAAGTATATCCATTTTTGGTCCACCCTATTTAAAATTGCATGCTAAGTATCTTTCTTTCTGCCCACTCCTACCCTGAACTGTTTACAGTGCCCTCATGCTTTTTTATCTTCCACCACTTACCTTTGGACATACTGTATACTTTACCTACTTATGTGTTTATTGTTAGCCTCCTCCCACTAAGACACGACTTATATAAGAGGAAGAATCTTTTTTTTTATTGTTTTATTCCCAGCATCTACTGTAATACTTGGCATATGATTGGCACCTAGTAAATATATGCCAATTGATTGAATGAATAAATTTAGTGAATGAGTACCTCTAACAATAAAGGAAAATACGGAATAGGTAATATGAGGTAGAAGGCATCATAGGGAAAGCCAAAGAAAAGCGAAAAAACTGGGGCCGGCCCGTGGCTCACTCGGGAGAGTGTGGTGCTGATAACACCAAGGCCACGGGTTCGAATCCCATGTAGGGATGGCCGGTTGCTCACTGGGTGAACATGGTGCTGACAACACCAAGTCAAGGGTTAAGATCCTCTTACTGGTCATCTTTCAAAAAAAGAAAAGAGAAAAAACTAAGCCAGCTTAACAACAGCCTGGTAGCAGGATTATATTTATATATTCATGAACACACTTGTGTTTGTGGTTGTATTCTTCAAGACAGCAGTAATGAATGGACACTCTCAGACTTATGATAAGTGTTCTAGAAAAGTCACTTCCTTTACCCCTTGTTTCTGCAGGATCTCTGGATTTGCAAAGGAGTGACTCGGTGGAAATACTGGTACTGAAAACCAGGTCTCTGCATTCTCTCCACCAGATCCCACTGCCAGCAGTCTGCAGACATGGCTTCTGGTCCCCACATTGCTACCACTGAGGTGTGTGGCCTTAGGCCAGTGACTGCCAACCTCTGGCCCTCCACTTACCTTCAAAACAGAGCTAATGGCACTGACCTTGTCACCACCAGGTTTTCTGTGAAGCTGTGGATGGTACTATCTTCCTCCTCCCCTGTGCTGTTCTCCTGGAGTCCTGATCCACTTTCCATCCTAAATTGTGCTTACAAATGCAAATAGATATTTCACATTCAAATGAGTATAAATCTTCATGTAATGACACCACCTGCCTGGTCTATCTGTGCCGCATCCTCTTAGTCCTTGCAGAGACTGTGTCTAGTCTTTGAATTGCCAGCACTTAGCTAAGGGCCTGCTTCAGAGTAGGGGCCCAGAGATGTTTGCTAAATAAAAGAGTTTTTCACTGTATAAAGAGCTCTATACATGTGCAGCCCAGATGTCATCTGGGTCATCTTAGTTCTCTGGAGTTCAGGTGAACTTGGCTCAAACATCTGCTTTCATGACCTGTATGAGTCCAGACTCATAGGGGTAATTCTGAGAATTCTGGCTTTTCTGTCGACTGTTCACCTTTGTTTCTCCAGTATTGCACCTACATTCTTGGTTCCATGTGCCCCAACCTTGGTCCAACATTCTACTTCTTAAATAATTCCCATGGGGGAAAAAAAAAAAATCCACTTGTACTAAGCCTATTATGTCTTCAGTAAATGTTTCTCAAGATTCAGGGAGTCTCATCACCCTGTGTGGCTTTCAAAATCCTTGTGACACCACCTCTCCTGCTGGACAGCCTTCCAACTACAGTGTTTTCAGCATTTGACCTTCTGGCTGTGTCTTGTTCCCCAGGGAGTGTCTTCCTCTTGCCAGGCTCCCACTGATCTGGAAGTTCCAGCAAATAAAATGTTCTTTAGCACCCAGGAGAGTACACCAATCATCATGATGCTCTTTCTACAGTCATGCATTAACCTTAACAATGTTTCAGACACGGCTCTAGGTATAGCAGACATGTTACTACACTTAATTCTTATGCATGGAGAGAGAGAATTCCATAAATAACACATAACTGACATACTACATTAAATGCAATTAGAGACATTAGCACAAATGAAGCACTATCTATCTAGAGCAAACAAATATTAACCTTTGGGAACAACATTTATTAGTGAACTCATTGATGTATTCAATATTCACTTACTAAGCTTCCGTTAGGAACTTTGATTTCTGTGCTGTAGGCGGGCTATCCTGAGGTGAGCCCATCTTTTGTTAGGAGAGAAGACACACACCCCAATACCTGTAACACAAGTTAGAGACTGTTAATATCACAGGAGAAGGGTAACAATGTGGTGGGTTTACAGTCAGAGGAAGTCCACTTCACGGACTGTGTCAAGGTTGTAGGGGATGAATGTTATCTGGGAAGACTTCTTAAAAGGGCATCTCAAGATAAAAGCTTTCCAAACAATGGAATTATAAAAACAATAATAATAACTGCAAATTATGTCCCTATAAGGAGCTCTGTCCAAATCACCTTTCAGTTCTAACCATAATCTCACCAGGTCCACCTGCTACAGCTCTTGTTTAACGGAAGAGAAACCTGAGGCTTTGTGAAGTAAATTGTATAACAGATCATCTCACTACTTAATTGGTAGAGGCAAGGCTACACTTGGGTCTGATTATTATAAAGTAGTACTGCTGTGTTCGAGACTCTTACAAAAGCTCTATGTACAAGTGCCAAGCATGACCTCTGACCCCAGGCTCCCAGAAGGACTCTGAAGCCTTGGCAACAAAAAATGAAGCTCTTTTTGAGTCTTTCAGACATCTTTTACTTATTGAGAGTTGTTGAAAAGTCAATGTATATAAATCTTAAGTCTCTCCTCTTAATTTTCCTTTCACACCAACACAATAGGCACAGAGCTTCCTACTGTAGCCTGAATAGCATTTTTCATCAGCCCACAGGCTTTTAAGCCAAATTTTCACTTCTAGAAGCAATTTGCTCAGAATTGGTTGGGGTGGAGTGAGACAGCTAAGTGTTTTTTCCACCTTTTCTTATCTGACAAATTGGGCTTCCTATAAAGAGGAAAAAGAAATCCTAATAGTGATTCATCTGTAGTTTCTACTCTTTTCTTAACTTCGTCTGAGGAGTTGTTAGCTTCTTTCCTCCTCCCCACCTTTTTCTTACTGTGCATACAAATTCACCTTGAACCCTTTATGGATTTGATAGTCCCTGTGTGTGCCTGGGCTGAAACCATGTTAAAGAGAATCAGTGTCAATGCATGGATATTTCACAAAAGGAACAGATCAAATTTTATATCCTTGCAATATGTATTTGGATTTCAGAGCCCCAATTTCTCCTTCTATAGCAGAGAGATAAACTTATTTTCCTCCAAGACGCTTTGTGGGAAGGAATACTGCATATGAAGTAAGTAGCACAATAGGCTGCAAATAGATACTGAAAACCTCATAGTATTTCAATTTCTATCACTGCCACTTTAGCAGCACTAGAGATGTATTCTATGGTTTAATTTTGATTCTCAGATGGTCTTACATAAATAAGTTGTCTGATCTGAAATTGGTATGTTTAGAGTGGTCTGTATCTGCCAGCTCTGTTGATTTACAGCCTGTTAGTAATGAGAGTAAGGAGAGGTATTAGGCTTTTATTTACTCAGCACCACTATATATGTTATCTTACTCAGTCCTTACATTAGCTCTCTGAGTTCAAGGGCTCTGTGTATTCTGTTGCCTGCTGAGTATCCAGGGCTGAGCACAGTGCCTGGTGCACATCAGACATTTAGTGAACACGTGCTGAGTGAATGTTTACATCCATTTTCTCCAATGATCTTTGAGCTCCAAAGTGCATGAGTCATATTTTCTCTGCATCCTCATTTCCTAGCACAGAAATTGGCATATATTAAGCACATTTTTAAAAACGGTATTGAAAGCGGGTCGCTTAAGGTCTAGGTAGAACAAGAGAAAAACAAAAAAAAATCAACATATTCCAGTGTCAGAAATATACTGGTCTCTGAGCACAGATTTTTAATGTTAGCCTTTGCATGTCTAGGCAAGAGCAAAAGAACTGACTGAGACTCAGAGAGCCTAGATTCTAGTCCTGGCTCTGCCAGTGACAAACTGCCATTCAATTTTAGGAGCCTCAGATTCTATAGATGCTGGATTCAAAGCCCTCTAAAGATTTTTTTTCAATGTTAATATTCTGTGGTACTAAGTAGTAAAACTGTATAAGATCTTCCCTTCTGGTGAAATCCTTATGAATTCATAAGGATTAACGTCTGATTTTGTGTGATCCAGTGTACCTCCAGTTACATTTGGCCTTTTTGCTTATTTTCAAACACAACAGGCTTGCCTCCACCTCCAAAAGCTTGCACTGGCTGCACCTGCTGCCTAAATGCTCTTTACCCAGATAACCACATGGCTCTTTCCTTCTCCCCTTCAAGATGAGTTAATCACCATGTTTTAAATTGTAACCTCCATCTGCACTGACTTCTCTCCTTACCATGATTTATTCTTCTCTATCGCCTTCTCTTTTTCTAGCAAACTCTTGTTTTACATTATTATTTTATTATTCTATTCCTCTGGGTAGTGTGGAAGTTCCACAGCAACAGGAATTTCATTGGTTTTCCCAGTGGCTCGAATAATCCTTGGCACATGGCAAGATCTTAAACATTTCCTCAATAAATGATGGAATTTACATGTGCTATTACTGCAAATTGAATTCAAGATAGATCAATGCATGTTTCAAGGAAAGAGTGCGAGTATTTTAACTCTTCCGTGGGTTGCAGAATCACATCAAAATGAATAAAAAAGAACACAAATACTTATTGAGCACTTGCTATAATAAAAAGTTTTGTCTAAGTCACTTCTTTTAATCCTCACAATAGATGTACTAAGAAGGTATTCCTCTTCCCCTCTTACAGATGAAGAAATCATGCTTTCAAGTCACACACGTGTCATTGGTATCTTCATGATTCTAGCTCTGTCTGATCCCAGTCATGTCTGTGGGACTACAGAACACATGTTCATTTATTTGACACAGTGTTACTGTCAGAAAAGCTTATGTTAGAAAAGACTTCAGTTTTCAGAGGAATCCTTTCATGCTTTGTATAAAGGTGGTCTGAATGGTGGAAGACGCCCTCTTTTTGAGAGTTGCAGACTGGGCTTGTAGATCTGACTCCGCTGTTATTGTGGCGGTGACCTTGGGCAAGCCACTAAGCATCCCTTTCCTCCTCTATAAAGTGAGAAGGTTGAATTAGGTGACTTTCAAGGTCTTTTCCAGCCCACACGTGAGGGCCTTTTTAGTACATTTAACTGCCAGAGCAAACTTGCCCAAAACTCAAGGTCTCTTGGTTTCAAAGAATAAGACCAAAGGAGGAGTAAAGCTATTGACAAAATATAGCTCAATGAATATTAGGGCATAATGGGAAACAGAGTGAGTCTTTAGGGATTTTTATATGTCAGTAATTGTCCTTGGACGCATGTTTCCTTACATGTTTTTAACTTTCTTTTGATGGCCTCTGATCTTCAGCCTCCTCAGGATTTGTGAGATTGGAAGCTGCACTGGCCCAGGCTACCTGTGGTGAGAGACTGAGCTAGAGCTCAGGTTCTGAAAGGTCAGTCTGGAATGCATGGAGCCCCATGGAGGAGACTGGCTGTGAGCTGCAGATCTACAAGGTGGGGCAAGGCAGGTGTCCATGGTTAAGCATCTGAGATTCCAGCAGCAGAAGAGGCTGGACGAGCTGAACGCCAAGCGAACCAAGCAAGGGAGAGGCTGAACAGAGATGAACGAGTGAGAATGTTTCAGTCAAGGTAACTCCCCAGGGTGCTTGTAATTTTACTGGTGGTATTTTATGCCTTTTATTTAAGGCAGTCATAACTAACAGGGTCAGACTCCTCTTCATATTCTGTGACTCTTTTCTTCTCAAGTCCCCAGTGATCCCTTGCCACTCAGCCCCTCCTATCAGAAGAGTACATGATGTGACTTTATAACCTCATCACATTAAGTAGCAGGGACTGTGTCAGCTGCTTGTCCAAGTAGGAGCTGGGCATGGCTCTTCTGTTGGGAACAAGGTTTCTAGCAAAAGCAGCCCTTTCAGAAAGGCAGGGAGTTGTGATTCCTGATTGGAGTGGGACTGGGGATGAAAATACCCTGGACAATGAGGTCCATTATCCTCTGAGGTCACCTGAGAGGGATAGAAGCCTTTGAAAACAAATTTCAATTGTTTTAGGGAGGATTTTTTAAAAAACAATGAAGAGAAAACAAGACATCGAATAGACTCAAGAAAAGGAACAGTTATGTTCTGGAAATTAATGCTTTGCAAAGAGAAGTTGCAAATTAAATGTGAATGAGATTGAATTAAAAAGCAATTTTTGTTCTATTGGCAAATACTTTGACTTAGAATGTTTCTCTCTTGCTATATTTGTAGTCAATACAAGCAGATGTGCCAGAGATAAATTGGGTAAAACATGAGCAAGGTCTTAACTGATTCAAGTTATTTTTCTTTTGATTATATCTGATCTACATGCTTGGGGGTATGGTTGAGCTCCAAGTGACATGGGCTGTGTGGGTCCCTTTATTGGTTTTTCTCTGTTGCTTTCTGTGGAGCTCTAAATTTTCAAAGGGGTATCTAAGAGGTAACATGTGGCAGGGTCTCCAAGTGCCCCCTTTCTTAGCTCAACCAGAGAGCTCTAATTGTATCTGTTTTATGTAATAATCTTCCACATACAAGGTCCTTGAGTAAAAGGTTTAAAAATCACTGGATTCTAGATAGCACTGTCCGATGGAACTTTCTGTGTTGATGGAAATGTTATATACTTTCTGATATGGTAGCCACTAATCACGTGTGACTATTAAGCACTTGAAATGTAGCTAATATAAATGAGGAACTAAACTTTTAATTGTATTTAATTTTAATTAATCAAGATATAAATAGTCACATATGACTAGTGATTACTGTATTATACAACCCACTTCTAAAGAGTATCGATGATTGAGTTGACTTTGCTTTGACTCTGTGAGCAGAATAAACCAAATGTCCCAAAGCTAGAAGGTGTGGAATAGCATAGTGTTTAGAGAAGAAATGCAAAAAATCTCAGTAGGACTGGATCAAAAGATGGTTGTAGACCAAGCGGTAGTTGTGGACAGAATGATAAAGATGAAAGTCAGATTATATGGGCTAAAGGCATACAATTTTAGGTAAGAAAAGATGTAACTAAACCACCTTTTCAAGTAAAAATGCAGAATATTGTATTTTTCAAAGATGATCATGACCAAGTTTCCAATCCCACATGTTCTTCTTAAAATGTAACTGGGACACTCTTCTCATTTGAGAGGTGGAGTCTGTGTTTCCTACTCTAGAAATGAGGCAGGTTTCTGATTATGGTGGAATGACACCAAGAGACTTCTGAGGCTAGATCACAAAATGCCATACAGCTTCCACATGGCTCCCTGGGACGTTTGCTCTTGAAACTAGCTGTCCTGAAGAGAGGAAGCCCAAACCTGCCCGTGTAGAGGGACAGCAGGTAGAGGTTTCAGCTGACTGCTGTGCTGAGGTCCCAGCCAACCGGCAGCTTCATCTGACACACGTGTGGGCGGTGATTCCAGTCTGTTTTTCAGAAACCCCATCAGCAATCATCTATGAAGGAATCAGATTTTAAAATTCAGGACGAATTAAAGAGAACTAAACAGTCTACTAACATGTCTGCCCCAGTTGTTCGTACAAGTGATGGAGCAGAAACAGAAACAATTTGCTGGCATAAGCGGAGTAGCCTTGTTCTTCGTGTAGTAGGATTCACCAAATTCCTGAGCCACTTCAATTGGGAGGATACAAATGTGAGATCTGTGTTTATTACTTGGTGTTGTTTTCGTAAAAGAAAACAAATCTGTGTATGGATAATATTGTATTTCTGAACTGGGTGAGGAGCTCCAATCTTTTATTTCCATTTATTTTAAATAGTTGCCTTTGAACCTGGTTTGGTTTGATACATTGTACACAAAGGCAGAGAAGGGGTGGCCCACTTTCCTTCCTCGCTTCCTCCCACCCAGCCTCTAAATAAGTGCGAGCTGGTCACCACCGTATGTGTGGGTGGCAGCTGGGTTCTTGGTTCAGGGAGACAGAAGCACAAGCAAAGAGAGGCTTTTTAACAAGTTGTGGGACTTGAAATTTTGCGTTTGTAATAATCCAGGGGAAATGTAACAAAGTCAATCATTGCTCAGATAAAATAGAGACAGTCACATTTGGTTATTGTTACATGGTACTAGGCATGGACAAAGCACGCGCTGCAAATTTTGAAGCCATTTTGTGAAATAAATGCTTAATTTCTAACAGTGAACTCCAGAGATATTGGCGGCAATATATATATTCAAAAATATATGTATATAGTTTTCAAATCATTTTTGATTTGCTATACAAGTTTTGCTATCCAGGATCTCTGCAATGATTTTAGAAACCAGAGCATCTAAAAATGCATATTGTTGAGGGTAAAGAAAAATCAATTGATAATACATATTTGCAAAGTATTTTTAAAATAATATATATTTTCTTTTCAAAATTGCTGATAGTCTTGTGATGTACTGTCAGTAGAAGTAAAAGAGGAGATCTAACTCAGCTTGGATGTCTTGTATGTTCTCTTTAAACTTTACTTGCTCAGCTCTTATCATGTACAGGTGTAGTCCTGTGAGAGTCTATTTACCTACCACTGTTAAGCCGATTTTGTAATTGTATTCCTTACTATTCAAGCACATGGGTTTGTTGGGGACTATTTTTAGCCAACACCAAAAGACAAGGTGAAAATCAATGGGCCATAGTTTTCCCGTACACCATCTATGTTTACATATTGGACATGGACTGAGTCAGCCAGAAATACAGGAAGCTTTTAGGGTCTACAACTCAGAGACAAAATATTCCTATTTGGTGATGTGGCTTCCTTTTGCCTTATGTCCTGATATGAGAAAGCAGAAATTTCATCATCTGACCTGGAATCTTTATGAAAATATTCCTTGGGAAGTATCAGGGATAGCGAGTACAGAGTCAATAACGAGGTATTGGTGTCTGCACATGTGTTCAGCTAGGTGTTTGGCTAGCTACAAAGGTGTGTGAACACATCAGTAACCTTAAGGATAATGACTACTACACGTTTATTATACTCTTGAATCTTCTACACTCTTATCTCTCGTGTTTCTTAAAACTTCTTTCAAAGTGGAATATATTCTGTTGTACTGATATAGTAAACCAAGCATCAGAGAGACTAAATGATTTGATTTAGTTTATATAGGTAGTAATTTATAGAGCCAGGACCCTTAGGTCTGTCTGATTAATCTTTATGTATAAACAAAAAACAAATTTACTAACTCACTAATCACATCTTAACACTCTGGCAAACTCTACTACACACTCTATGTTAGGTGGAATATTGGCTCCCCAAAGATATCCGTGATATAACCCCTAGAACCTGTTAACATGCCATGGTCCATGTCGAAAGAGACTTTTTCGATGTAGTGAAGGTTATGGACCTTAAGATAGGGAGATAATCCCCACGGACCCAACCTAATCACACGAGACCTTGAAAACAGAGTGCATTCTTGGCTCAGGGTCAGAGAGATGCAATGGAAGTCAGAGATCTAAAAATGTGAGAGGGACTTGACCTGCCATTGTTGGGGGAGCAGGGCACATGGAAAGCTTTTGAAGGAAGCCAAGTAGTTTCTAGGGGCAAAGATGGGGCCCCAGCTGACAGCCAGGACGTGGGCACTGGGCACTACAATTGCACAGACTCGATTCAGCCAGTAACTTGAATGATCTTGAAAGTAGATTCTTTCTCAGAACTTTCAGAAAAAAGCATGGTCCTGCTGACACCTTGATTTAGACCTTGTGATTCAGTTCTTCTCTGAGCAGAAGACTCAACCAAACTGTACTGCACCCGGACTTTGGAACCACAGAACTGCGTGATAATAAATGGTTGTTGTTTTAAGCTGCTAAATCAGTGGTAATTTGTTAAGGTAGCAATAAAAAACTAATACATACAGTTTGAGATTTGAGTTGACACATATATATAAACACACATGTATCCACTACTTTTTTTTTACTTTTAAACACAGCCCATGAACCATCAATAGAGTCTTCTCTAATTTCATGCTAGTAATACATTTCTAAGATTTCCTTTTACCTTTATGTAATTTTAGCTCAAAAAGCCCAAAGGCTGCAATTACTGAGGAGAATAATATGGTATCTAATACATGTTACCTAAAGAAAATTGGACATGTTAATTTTCAAGGAGAATCTCCAGTGAATTTCCCAAGAAATTTCATTTTCTAACACCTTTCAGCTCAAAGCAATTTGCAGTTTGGGAATTTGCAGCTGGTGCAATCAATTATGTGATGGCTATACAATCAGTTTTCAATGAAAAGTTCATTACTGCCTGACCTGCAGTGGGATACAAAAAACCTAAGACATGTTTCCTTTCTGGAAAAATAACTGTCCACCACTGGGATTGAAACAGTGACCTTGGCCTTATCGATTAATAGTTCTGGCCACTTGAAAGCTGCTTCTGCCTTTGATTCTTCTTCCATGCAGTCTTCTGCTGAAGGTGTTTGTGCATGTATCCTTTCTCTTCTCCTACACCATATGCTTCTTGGGAGCAGAAAGTGTATCTCCCACTTAATAATATTCCTACAAAAGCCTAGAGTCTGGCCTTTTAATAAGTGGAAGACAATTTATATAAGAAATTGAAGGTTTTGCAAACCCAGCCATTCAGTTCTCCCTCTATATTCCTAGGACTCTGCTAGTCTCTAGGGATGAGTTGAGGAATCTGATCTGTTTTCTGCTGTCAGGGCTTTCACAGGTGAATGGGGGCATAGGTACACAAGCAAAAGTGTATGGCACAATGTGGCAAGTATCAGAACCAGTGAACGTGTGGAGTGTTAGAAGCACAGAAAGTTGGTAACTGGTACCAACTGGAGGGAGAAGGGACTGTCACCTGAGGATAGCAGCAGAAACACAGTTCAAGCATAACTTCATATCTTAAAGGATAAAGAGGCAGTAGCCAGGAAAGAGAAACAGTGTCCAAGTGGTTTGGGTGGACACAGGCAGGGCAGTGGTAGAGGATGATGTTAGAGAGCCAGACAAAACCAAGTTAGGAAAGGCCCATGTGGCATGGAACTTCATGCTGAGGACCACAGCACGGGAGGGATAGAGCCAGACCTAAGTATCAGCTTCCAGACAGTCAGGACTAGCTGGCTGTGCAGGAAGGATGCGAGGGAAGCGAGAGGGGGCATGAGAAGCAGCAATAAGGCAGTTACTGCCATTTTCTGAGGGGAGAGATGAAAGCTAAATGCAGGGAGGTGGTCTCAAGGCTAAAAAGGAGTGTTTGCCTTTAAAAGAGATGTGCTATGAGAAATTTAGACACACAGGTGAGAATCACTGGCAAACTATTACATTTTCAATGGAAAAGTATAATTAAGCCTATTGTTTCTTGACACAAAATAAGTATGCCAGGCAAAGCAGTGGCTGTCTTTGTGGAATTCAGCTCATCTTAATGGAAACTGCTAGGTGAATGAAATAAACCAATTCTGTCTCTCCTTTATAAAAACAAACAAAAAAATACACCCCTGTTTCACCTGAGCTTCTCAGTGCCAACAGAAGAGAATGCATTAACTGAAAGCGTTCAGGGACCAGAAACAACGTGCATTGGTTGGAAATTAGCTGAGAGCTCTCCACTGAAGGGATTTTCTTAAACCACCACCATTAGGAACTTGCTTTTGAGGTCAGAGTCAATGTTAGTTTAAATAAAAACTCATTGTACCTACACATGATCTCTTTATGAGTTTCTCCACAGCCAGATTGAGAACCAAGATTGCTATGAAAGAATGGGGGGTGGGGGAAACCCTAGAAAAAGTTTAAGGCGTAGCATGTCGGGTCAGATCAGACTTCTGTATGTGAAAGTGGCTCTGTAGACTTCCATGGGGGTGGAAAGGAGGGTGCTAAGGGTCCTGCCACTTGGCTGTTTCCTAGCAAATGATCTGTATTAGTGAAGATGACACAGCCCAGAGAACTGTGGTCCACTTAGAAAACTCAGCTTCACTAATGCACTTCATCATGTACTAGTCGGATCTCTAAATGTCTCTTGAACAACAACAACAACAAAAAAGATGTGTTTATGTAAATCAAATTTGGTAAATCAAGCTACCACTCCCAACTGGGAAGAGGGGTAATGACTTCAGTTCTATTTCAAATGAATGAATGAATGAACGGAGTGAGTGAATTCCAAGCTATTAATCATCACTGGAACTGAATCACTCATGAAAATCATGTATTCCCCCTAAACAAAGTACTAAGATTTTTTTATGCATTTTTTTAAACATGATTTTAAATTCCACAGTTTGTAGAACTTGTCAGAACTTGTCTTATTGGGAAGCGTCTCCGGGCTCTCTCTCTACATTGGAATACTTGTTTGAAAATTACAAAAGTTAGGGCATGTGGGAAAGGTCTCAATCATTGTCCAGTCAGAAAGACAACACTTTAGCTATTTTGAAAAAAGAGTTTAACATAGAAAATTGGTTACAAAGATAATGGAAGAACTGAAGAAGCAAAAAGGGGAAGGTTATACAAAGAACTGTTAAAACTCAAGAATAGGAAATAAAAATCCTCATTGAAAAATGGATAAAAAATCTGAACAGACACCTCACCAAAGAAGGTATACAGATGGCAAATAATCATATGAACCGATGCTCCACATCGTATGCCGTTAGGGAACTGTAACTTGAAACAACGAGATACCACTACATACCTATTAGAAATGGCAGAAATTCAGAACACTGGTAACACCAAATGCTGGTGAGGATGTTGGATCAACAGGAACTTTCATTCATTGCTGCTGGAAATGCAAGATGGTCCAGCCACTTTGCAAGACCATTTGGCATGATCTCACAAAACTAAATATGCTCTTACTGTGCGATCCAGCAAATGCACTCCTTGGTATTTACTCAAAGGAGTTGAAAACATGTGCACATAAAAACCTGCACATGGATGTTTATAGCGGCTTTACTCATAATTATCATAGCTTGGAAGCAACTAAGATATACTTCAATAGGTGGGTGGATAAATAAACTGTCGTACATCCAGATTATGGAATATTATTCAGCACTAAAATGAAATGAGCTATCAAGCCATGAAAAGACAAAGAGGAAACTTAAATGTATATCACTTAGTTACAGAAGCCAATCTGAAAAGGCTACATATCGTGTGATTCCAACCATATGACATTCTGGAAAAGACAAATCCATAGAGACAGTGAAAAGATCAATGATTGCCAGGAGTATGGAGAGAGGAATGGATGAATAGGTAGAACGTGGATTCTGTGGACTGTATAGACTACGTATACTATACTATTCTGTATACTAAATGGCAGACACATGTCAATGTTTGTCTGTGAAAACTCATGCATGGCATGTACAACACAAAGAATAAACACTAAAGCAAACTATGAACTTTGGGTAACAGTGATGTGTCAATGTAGGTCCATCGATGTAACAAGTGTACCATCTGGTGTGGGATGTTGCTGGTTGAGGGGGCTGTGCATGTGTAGGGGTGGGGAGTACATGGGAACTCTGTACTTTCTGCTCTATTTTGCTGTGAACCTAAAACTGCTCTAAGAAATGCCATCTATTTTTTTAAAAGGGTGGGGTGAATTATCCAAAATTTGTAACTCTAGGAAGTTGCTTCCATCCCTGGGGTTGTAAGAAAGAAAAAAAAGAGGGGATGGTTAGAATAACATTACCCTGAGCTTACAATCACTCTGTGTTTGAGGCTGCTGCAGCTCCTGCTCTGACCGCCTTGGGGACCACCACTGCCAGAACTCTGCAGGCACCCACATTGCCCCAGAAGCTACCAAGACTCCAGAGCCCACCAGCACTGCATTGTCATCAGGACTGCACTGTGGGGACAGGCACCCAGGGACCCCATTCAGGGGCTGCTGCGCTTCCAGCCACTGTGAGTGCCTCCACCTCCAGAGGTGCTGCTGGCAGCCAGGCAGAAGGAATCTAAAAACATCGTGACTTCCCCCAGCCCTCCAATCTGCTAGCAGCATCCCCCCTTAGTGGAAGCTAAGAGAAAGCCACTGGAACTGGAGCCTGGGGATTGTGACTTGCAGACTTCCAGCTCTGCAGAGAAGAACATGAAACTGGGAGAAGAGAAGTGGAAACTGGGTTGACGGTCCACAGACAAACGATTGGTGCAGTAATTTCAGGAAAGATCGTAAAGGTTTCTCCTCTTCTATCCGTGCAAATCTTACCTCTTTCAGACTCATAGTCAAAAAACAACCAAATCTAAGAAAAGACTGGAGTAGCCACCGATGCCTGAGGGCTCACTGTGCCAGGTGCCTTGTTAGCTACTTTGTATTCATTATCTCAAGTCCTTGTGACAACCCAGCAAGGTAGACTTTTTTTTTTTTTCCTTTTAAATCTCCATGAAATAGGAAACTGTGACTCAGAGAAATTAAGTCACTTCTGCAAGGTCAAACAGCTCTGAAGTGGCAAACTGGGATGTCAATCTCTGTTTCAGCTGACATTGGGTTTTGTGCTGTTTCCATAACTCCTGGAGCCACCTACCTGCTCAGACATTGAATCTTATCTCGTCATTTCTTAAAGTCATCTCAAGAGTATCTCTTAAAAGATGTAAACACCACGAGCAAAATCAAAGCCACAGAAGAGCAGTCTTGTGTCCGATTATTTGCCTTCCCCTCCCTCTTTCCCTGGGAACATTAGTTTAACCTCACTATCTTTTATTCCCCATTCATTAGGTGTTTAAAATCCTATTTCAAAGAAATGAAGATAAATTAGCCCGGGTGTGGCTGATTGCTACTAGCGGTTACCTTTGCCTCCCTACTCTACCCACAAACCCAGAGCCAAGTGTCTGAAAGACCCCAGACCCACTGGGGTTGGTGTCCCTCTCTGCAAGGAAGCATGGGGTATATCTTCTCAATTAAACACACACAGGTGACACTGAAGGTAGAGAGGGCAGGACACTGGCTGTGTTAGAAAATCCTACAGTTCCATGGAAGAGGGCTCAGCTACTGTGGCAAAAACTTGGTGAGGGTGGTAAAGAAATCCTGCCGCTAAACAGTAAAGGCCACTCTGTGAGACCCTGCAGGGGCTGGCATTTTGGGTGTCATGCATTTGAACAGTACGAGGAGAAGTCCTGAGTAGGATGTGTGAATGGTGCTTTATAGTGGGCTATTGTGACTGCTTTAGAAGGAGGGTAAGAATGAAAGAAATGTGTGTCATGCATTAGCTGAGGCCCTGATTAAAATGGGTATGAATGTTTGTGTTTCAAGTGGGTGAGAGAAGTGTGGGCATTTTTCTTTGACTTGCCAATGTGCCATTGTCATTGGGGGAGGCCGGTTCTCCTGAGAGCTTTAGATTTCTACCCCTTTCACCCTCAACATCCTTATCTGGCAGTGGCAATACGCATTTTGTTTGTTCCTTTCAATTATGCAACGTTATTGATCTCTTTCTCATTAAAAACCACTGTGGGGTTATAAAGTCGGATAATGCATCTTTCCTGTTCTGTGAAAACTTTTGATGTTTTCTGTGGTAGTGGAGAAAAAGGGGGGAAGGCATCAAAAATTGTGATGCAAAATAAAATAATGAAACAAAAGGAGGAGGGGAAAGAAAGGATTCATATACCGAAAGCTGTTATAAATTAGGGACTTTATGCAGGTTGTCCCATTTAAACCTCACGGCCCCCATTAACGTGGATGGTGGCGTCCCCACTTCACGGAAGAGAAAGATGGGGTTTAAAGAAGTAAAGTAACTTGTAAAGTCACATAGTCAGGAGGCACTAGAGCTGGGTTCGAGGGGAGGTCTTCGGACTCCCAGATCCTGAGTCACACTGCTTCCAGCAGAGTGCTCCAAGATTCAATGAGTGACGGAAATCTCACCTAGATGGAGCAAAGAGTTGAAAGCATAACGAGGGAAACCTTGGAAGTGAACCCACTTGAGACAAGATGTGAAGGGCATGGAGGCTGGGGAGTGAGCAGGGGGACATTCCCAGGAGAGAAAAAGCAGTAAGAGCAAAGAGACAGATCTACGAAGGATCATGCAAGAGGCCGAATTAGAAACAGCACATGGTCCCATTTGGAGGCACAAGCAGTGGGAAGACAGTGTCCACAGAGCAAGCACCAAGCACTGGCCCAAACAGAGCGAAGGGCGGAAGTTGGAATCAGTGAGGAATGGAGGCCACACGGGGCTGCATGGAGAAATTGCACAGCCCAAGAATTGTGCTCAACTGCATCTGTTGGCATCTGTTCCCATATTTTCTGTGCAGCTGCCAAATCACATTTCTCTTCTGCTTCTGTTTCACTAAATCCATAGGTTTGCAAATTAAGGGTTCAAAAGATGAACGAATGCCCAAGTTGTTTTTTCTATATAACATGGTTTTAAAAATCAATCTCCCTGGGCCATCATTCTACTGATTGTGCTGGATATTGCAGATGGAAGGAACCATGGAGATGTCCCCGCTACCCCAACCTCATACTTGGTGAGATTCAAGCCAAGAGGCCCTCCCCGAACAACACAGGCAGTTAGTAGGAGAGCCCGCCTGGGAACCCAGGCCTTCTACTACCAGATTCAGTGTACTTTGAGGTTCCTACCTGGTCTTCCATTATAAAAACAGAGGTGTATCGTTTATTTCCATCCTAAAATGGGCACTGCTTTTCCTTGTTTATGATGCTCTGTTTGGAATATCGAGGTGCCTTTCTATAGCAGACAGAGGAGCAGCTTTCTGCATTGCAGACGTGCTCTCTGACAGAGGAGGCTTTTGTTTCAGCTGCAGTGATCAGGCAACAGAGAAGAGATTATGTGCCCATAGCTGGCTGCGAGTGGCAGGGATTGTTCT
Source organism: Cynocephalus volans (assembly GCF_027409185.1). NCBI lineage: Eukaryota > Metazoa > Chordata > Mammalia > Dermoptera > Cynocephalidae > Cynocephalus > Cynocephalus volans. The sequence continues at coordinate 12,938,904 of NC_084473.1, forward strand.
GTCTCCCGATGAGAGCAAGGCTTCCGGGAGCTGCCAGTTGGCAGATCCGACAGCTGCCTATAGCAAAAACATCAGGAATAACATGCAAGGAAATTACTGATGGATCTCTCATGAGCAAGTCCCTGCACAGACAACACCAGAAACATTACTGCAAATTGCTCTTTACAGTTCTTCCCTTTATAAGCAAATGCAGGCTTTTAGACATTTTCTATAAATGAGCACCTCATGTAACACATTTATTTGGGTGGTGGGGGAGACAGACAGGGGCACAGAACACCCCGTAGCAGCTGATACAATATGGAGTCAGAGGCATCGGATTGCAGTTTATGGGAAAGGCAACTCAATAATAAAAATCATGAGCTGGATGCTTATTAAACGTGCCAGATTATCACACACACAGATGGAGTGTTTGCGTTTGAAATGATTTTCTAGGGAAGCCACTGCTGAAATATTTACAGCACTCCTCTCCTGCATAAATGCAACGTCGGGCCCTGTGGGGACCACCACAGGATGACCTGCTTCATGTACCGGGCCCTGCTTGGCAGTACCAATGCTCTCCTTTGGTCTGACCCACTGCGTATCTCTCCAGCTTTGCCTCCTGATGACCCTTCACTTTTTCCAAATGCCAAATCCACTTCAGAGGACTAGAATTACTGTTAATTCCTTTATTAGGGAGGAGCAAGATGGTTTCATGATTCTAGACATATTTTTTCAAACAGGAATTCCAGCATTTATCTACTCACTCATCCATTCACTTAATCAATCAATTGTTCATTCACAAATAGTTTTCACACACCTCTATGTAGTAGCTGATGTGCCAGGTGCTGTGGATGCACTGAAGATGTGGGAGGAACCCAAGTCAGGCGAGGTCTCTGCCTGGGTGCACTAAAGAAGTAAGTACAAATTATTGCACACATGATTAATCAAATGAATACACATGTTCAAAATGCAGTAAGTGATGTGAAGGGGAGCAAGGTTCTGAGGGAGAGCCAAATCTAGATAGGAGGGGAAAGAGGACTACCCCAAAGAAGGGGCACTAAATCCAAGAAGGCTGAATAGGACTCGGCCAGAGGAAGAGTCTGGGAGGAGCGTGGCCGCAGGGCAAACAGTGTAAGTGGGGGCCAGAGATGAGAAGGGGCTTGGAACACTCCATGCACTGAAGAGTGTGTAGCAGTCAAGGGAAAGGCTGTTTCTGGAAGATGCAGCAGAGTTAGACCATCCCTGGTCACACAGGGCCTTGTATTATGTTCATGCTTTTGGATTTTTATCTTAAGTGCAGAGTTTTCATCAGAGCCATGGTGTAATCACATGAGCGTTTTAAGCAGGGTCTGTCCTGATCATGGTGTGGATGGAAGTTGTGCCGCAGGAGGGCAAGTTGGGAGCAAGGTGCACGTGGAAGGCTGTCGTAGCAGCCTCAACGAGAAACGAGAGCAGCTTTGAACACAGACCTGCAATGGAGTCGAGGGAAACTGGGTGCACTTGAGATGCATTTCAGGTCTAGAAACGTCAGGACTTGGTGATGAATGTGAGTGGGGAATGACAGAGAGGATATTTCAAGGGTGTCAGCATATTCATGGCTTTCACGCAGGCATTGTAGCACTGTGAAGTGGGTAATAGTGCTAAACACATTTTTATAGACAGAGTTAAGGGCAGTTGAATATGCTGATCTGCAGTCTTCTACGTCCTGAATCCAAACTATCTTCAGGCCAATTTCCTAACAACTCCTATTAAACATCCCAAATATTCCAAGCTCTTGCCACATCCTCTAAATCCTCTTTACCAAAACCATATCTGGTTTTGCGTATTTCTTCAGTATGGGCTTTGGACATGCTGTTCCTCCCTATGCTCAAGTAGACTCTGCCCCGAAGTGCTCTGTCTTCAGGCCCAGCAAAGTGCCACCTCCTCTGTGAAGTCTTCCCTGACTACCTCTCGGCAAGGGCAGTTACTACTCCCTCTGTTCTGAATCAGCCCCTCATCCCTTTCCACTGTATATATCTGTGTGTGATGCTCAAGAGTTAGCAGCACGGACTGTGGCCTCAGAAAGACCTATATTCAATCCTGGTTTTTCCTTGTATTGACTTTATGACTTAGGGCAAGTTACTGAACCCCTTTAACTCCAGTTACCTAGAGGATCTAGTGGGAATATTAGTAGAGCGTATCTCATGGGATTGTTTTGGAGATTAAGTAAGATCACATAGGTCAATCATTTTGCATGGTACCTGGCACACGTAATCACTCATGGAACACGCCACCATCATCATCTCCACTGTCAACATTTAGTCATTATTGCCCCTAATTTTTGTAAATAATCTTTGCTCATCTTTTCTCATAGATGGCTAGAACGAGCATTCCTCATGGAAGAGGTCAGGGTGCTCATTTTGGTTTCCCTGACCCCTAACACAACGTTTGGAACAACATAGATATTCAGAATACATCTTTGAATGAATTAAAAAAATGAATAAATGGACACTGGCAAGATAAAGCTTTTTATAAAGTAAGTGGGCCCAAATTATGTACTTAAGGAAAGCAAGGAACTAGTTATTCTCCTTTAACCTATTTTTAAAAAATATTATATGAACTAGAATTTATTACTAGGAATGTAGACATATGTCTCCTGTTTTTGAAAGCCACTGCCTGTGGGAAACAAACAGGAAATCCCATTGCATGTCTACTTTCAAAATGGAATTCCTCATTTCCCTCACGCACTGAAAAGCAGTAGAATTGGGTGGGAGGTTGTCGTCTGGGGGGAGTAAAGAGTTTGGCTTAAAAACTAATATAAACTGTCTTCAGCACCTTTCTCTAGAAATGAAAATAAGGCCAGCAAGAGAGAACATCATGTCACAAACATTACATTAAATGGCAAGGTCATGGGCGGTGGTTTTACTTCTCGTCTAGCAAAGGGATATGCTTAAACTGTATTAAAATACCAGTTTAAAATCTCTTTAGCGGTCATCGTCAAACAGTGTCTGAATTAATACACAGACATTGTGAATGTCCAAAATAAGAGGAGATAATATGTTTATTATTTATAACCCTTTGTTTCTAAAAAGGGTAGATCTTAACAAGTGAATGGGGGCTTCTGTTTTGCCAGGTAATATGAACGGCTAGACAGGCAAGTTTCAAGATAACGGTGAAGCAGAGCAGAATTGTGTGGACTAACACAGGAAAGAAAGGTTTGGATGGTCATATGAAGACCATAGAAAGAGGAAAAAGAGCAGGAGAGGAAGGGAGAGGTGTGAAGGAAGGGAGAGAATCACCACTCAGCCCCTGCCATGGAAAATTCATGGTGCCACAGAGATGTCTAAGGAAGATTTCAACTTGTTGTTGGCTGAGCCAACATAAACCCTCTGCCGGTGCTACATATTCTCTAGTAAATTATATATTGCTCATGAGTGCTTTTGTGTGAATTAATTATTTTAGGGAAAAGTAACTAACTGAAGGAAACTGGAAAGAGAGTTATTTTTTCTCCTTTCAAAAAGCAGTAAGACACATTTTTAAGTGAGAGGAAATAAGAGATTACAGGGTTTAGTGCTTCCCAAGCAAAAAAAAAGAAAAAGAAGGAATAAGAAAGAGAAAAAAAGGAGATAAGAGAGAAACTACATATATACATGTATATATTAATCATCATCAAATGTGTTCTCCTCAACCTGTTTCTTTATCAAGCTAGTAGATGGCACAGGGAAAGAAAAATCCACATGCAAAATCAGTGAGAAATGATGGAAGCACATTTACGACCACACTGGCCTGGAACCCAGGATCCTTTCCCTTTATGCTGAACTGAGTGTAAATGACTTGGTTGTTAAAGAAAAAATTAAGCTTAATGGAGATTGTTGTTAAAAGCAGAGTTACGTGAAGATACTATGATGTAACAATTAAGCCTCAGTGAGAATACCTGGAGTCTCTTGATGCAGGCCAGCTGTTTCTTACCCGCTGGCATCCATTCTTACCAATAGGCTCATTTTTAAATTGCTGTGCTCTTGCTACATCAATTGCTAAATATTTTATTTTATTAATATTAGTTTTTTACATTCTATGATGTTGTTGCAGAGCAGGTGGGAGGGAGGGAGAGAGGAAGGAAATGGGATGGAAGAAGGAAGAAGGAGGTGGGGTGGGGTTGAGGCCTGTGGCACCTCCCTCATTCCCACAGGGGAGATCATGGGGCTTGCAGAGGTGACTTGGTCATTGTCAGACTGGGTGCAGATGTCAGGAGGGTGTGGCAAAAGCTCTCTCCTCCCACCTCCCCAGCTTGGGAACCCGGGGCCCTTCTTGCTGTGGCTTGGTGGTCATCACTGGGCTGGTTGCTCATACTGGGGGTGTGTGACTGAGGCCCTTGGCCCCCCACTGCCCCGGCTCAGGAGAGCCTGGGGTGCTTCCTGCTGTGGTTCAGTGGTCGTCACTGGGGTGGTTGTGCTTGCTAGGGGGGGGATGTGGCTGAGGCCTGAGGCCCCCAGCCCTCCCCCCTTTCTGGTTTGGTACCCCAGGGGACTTCCGGTCCTTCATGGTATTATAGTGAAATGAGACCTTTACTAGTTATCAAAATTTGTCTCTGGTTGTGGGTACTTTGTTTTTCTTTCAGTTCTGTGTTGGATTATTTGCTGTTTCCTCCACTAAAACTTTGCACTGGAACTAATTTGCTGTCCTTTGCTTACTTCTAAAATGGGGGAACTTCCTATGGGGACCAGTACCTGAACTGTGTGGTTGAGGTAAATTGCTGCTTTCCCTAGGGAAAAAATTGCTGATTCCCTAGGGAAGGCTTTTTGTGCAGTTCAGGTTTTAACAGTTGACTTTATAGGGACTTCTGGTTCTACTGAGATCCGGTGCACCTGGGTTGTGTAGAAACACTGGTCTGGGCCTGAGTCTATTCATCAAACTGCACTCCATGCAATTCTATGTTCCTGACCAGTCTCCTCTGAGTGGTTCTATGCTGATTGGGGGGTGGATCAGCTATCCTTGCTGTGTCCCAGTGCTCCCCTGGTGGACCCATCTCCCTCACTGCCCAGGCTCCAAAGACTTCCCATGGCACTGGCCATGCTCTGGTCCCTTGTGATGACTCACCATCCTCTGAGTGGCTCCTTTTTTGAAGTTGTTCTGGCTCCTCAGTCCTATGTGGGTCCATGGGAATCCTATTAGTGGTACTGCTGGCCTAGGGGCCACCAAGGTCCTCTTCTCCCCTGCCACCTCCAAGTAACTCCATCTGGAGGGCACAGCTGTGGCTTCTGCTGGCTCCTGATCCATGTGCTCAGCAGCTCCAGCCTTGAAGTAGCTGGGGTTCAAAACTGTCAAAGGGTTTTTTTTCTTTCTTTCATCGTGGCTTCTCCCACCTTCATGCACTCCGTAGGTCTCTCCTCCTCTTCTCCTGAGCTCTAAAGGCCCCAGCTTGGCTGTCATTGTTTTTTTTTATAGTTGTAAATTAGTTGATTAGTGGGAGAGAGTGATGCCGGGGACCATCTTTTCTGTCATCTTGAATGGAAGTCCAGAAAATACTTCCTCCACCTAGTCATGGAATAAATCAAAATTGCTCACACATATTTCAAGTATTAAAAGTTTCATTTGGGGCCTGTTAAGTTTGAGATGTTTTTCTGTTCTGTTCCTTCTTGAAGTAGTGCTCTGTGTTTCATACTTTTTTGCTCATCAAAACTCATCTGCTCCTTGTCCTGTTCTTTTAGGGCCTTAGTAGGCTGCAGTTAACTGTTTGATTTTACAGCCATCAGCTGCTGCCACATGCCATCTTGGTAACTCAGTGAGATTCTCACATGAATCGAAATCATAGCTGGCAGTCTTCTCCACAATCCTCAAATTAGTGCCACTGATCAGTTTTTGAGGCTGGGAAGTCCAAAGTCCATCTGGTGGTGATGATAGTGACCCAGGGGCCTCACACTGCAAGATGATGGAAGCAGAGAGAGCCAACTGTTAAATATTTTAAATATTATCCTGCCCAGGTGTCTTTTTTTTAAAGCTTATTTATGTCAAGGTGCAGTTTCTCAAGGTACCTGGCATTTGGCCCTTCCTACTTTTCCTTGTATCCACTCCTCTTTTAGCCCTAAGTGTTGTGATGGTATCGTGACAGCTAACAGTCCTCACATCAGGCTTGTTGATGTGAAATCAATGCATCGATCATGAAACTCTCATCTTCCATCACCTCAAAACAGAAAGCACAGACATACACGCATGCTCCCATGCACACACACTCAGGAATTAGATAATAAGGAATGAGAGTAGAGGCAACCCTCACCATTTGGCCCTTACTTCTCTGAAGCAATTAAGACAGTTTATTTGCAAGTGACAGAAACCCAATGCCAGCTGCCAATCCAAAGCCAAACCAAAACTGAACTCCTGAACCACCATGGTAGGCATGACTGGATCAGACCTGCTTCTCCCCCGAGGCAACACTACTTCCTTAGGGGCTATTTGGAAACACATGGGGGTGCTTTGTTTATTACAACTGGGGGACATTTAGTAGGTCTGGGAGCCAAGGACGTGAATGTCTGGCCATGGGCAGAACATTTCACCCTGGGGGCATTGTCTGGCCCAGAGTGCCAGTAACTCTCCCTTTAAGAACCCCTGAACTAGGTGAATAAAAAGTGTTTCATCAGGAACCTCTACCTCTTGGCTCTGCTTTGCTTATGCAATGGCTCTACTCCCAGGTGGGATCACTGCAGGTATTGGTAAAATAATAGCTTAGCAATGCCGGCAGAACAACAGTTTCTCTTTCCCACTCGCTTTAGCAGAGATTCTGATTCCACTGAGTAGTATTGGCCCCACGTGAGTTACTTGCAACCCACGGAGGGTGGAGGGCTGCGTGCAGTTCTCTGACTGGCCAGGCTTGGGACATGCATCTGCTTCTAGAGCCAAAGGTCAGGGTCAGCCTTACCCAACCCACAGGCACTGAGAAAGATGAAGAGAGCCCTCAAAGAGCAGTTGAAGTGATGTCACCAGAGGGACACAGGGAGTGGGCAGGCAAAACCCATTCCGTAGGGTCAGATTTCCTGACCATCTCTTCAGCTACCCCACATTGCAGGACTCTCTAGTGTACCGGACTCACATGTCTCTGAGTGTCTGCACACACTGTTCTCTTGCCTTCAGGTTCCTGTCCTCAACTCTTTTCATCTGGCAAACTTCTACTTATGCCTGAGGACCCAAGTATCACTTCTGTGAAGCTTCCCCTTTAGTCAACCTTGCTAAATGGGTACCTCCCTTCTCTGTGCACGAGTAGCATTTTGCACATGAAAAGAAGGAATTGAATTAATTAGCAAGGATAAGAGATTTAATAATCCACATCCTTTTGAAAATGAAAAGCAGATGATGCTGGATGAGATGAGATCAAACACCACCCAATGAACAAATGCTTATGGAGACTGGACACTGCTCAAGGGTCCCCAAACAGAAACTTGCTGAGTGTTTTTGTGTGTGTTGATGTTTAGAATCACAGGCTTTTACAATCTTGGTTTCTTGAAGCTTATCTAGTTCAACCACTTCTTTTGTTCAGATTAGGAAACTGAGTCTGAAGTGGGCTTCTTTCTAGCTCTAACAGTATATGACTTGAGCCACCAAAAGGAAGGAAATGTTGGCCCAATTCTAGGCTGAAAAGCCACAGCTATGTCACTTAAACTTCCTGCTTTAAGTGCCATGCCTGGATAAAGCTCTCGTCTGCAGTGCCAATGACCTCTCCAGAGAGAGGATCAGAATCTAAACCAGCCTCTCCCTTGCTCTCTCACCCCGCGGTCCCCCTCTCGATCTCTCTCTTTCTTCTTTTCCTCTACTTCTCCCTTTCTCCTTCTCTCTGTTCCTCCTCTCTCTGGGAGAAATGGAAAACCAAGACAGGTGAGTGGCAGGGCCCAGGCACTGGAACCATGAGTCATGCTCTTTTTTTTTTCTGTCTTGCTGATGTGTCTTTAGAAGCACACTATTTATAACTCACTACATAGTGAAGAGACATAATAAATTTTGCTGGGAATTCAAAACGTGCAAACACGCAAACAAAAGATGTAATCAAATGCATGGGAATTAAGGGGACATAAAAGTGTTTTAAAGCAAAGAGATAAAGGTGACTTACTCTTTGTGGCAAAAGTCCCTTCTATTTCTATGACAATATCTGCATAGACATTCTTTTTTGAAAGAGACAGAATTGGCTGGAAATAGAACTGTGTGAGCCCTGTGATATTCAGAATGGAAAGCAGAGATTTATTTGAATTCCTGCCAGGTGTACTTAGGCACAAACACGTAGTAATATTTCCATAACGTGATTTTTATGAAAAAACCCACAGGCCCCATCCTTCCCACTGCCACTGCCTCATGTGGCCCTCTACCCTGTCTCTGCATTCAGGCTCTCTCCAGGCTCTAACCAACTAATTATTCTTCCACCTGCTTCCTGGTACCTCTAGATCTTTCTTTGGAACGTATCATTGTCCTGTTCAGAAATGGTCTTATAAGATAGTACTCTGCCTCCCAGCCCAGATTTTAGGCCCTTCTTAGTTGACTCAGACCATTCACACAATATTCAGTCACACTCGGTGAGTGAACAGCGTGGGTCTGGTACTGGTCCAGGCTCCAGGTTACCAAACTGAACATGAACGGGCATACATTCCAGTGCAAGTGCCTAACACTGAACAGGTAAACAGGTAAGTGACATGAAGAAAATAAGATTAGGTCATGTGATAAGAAGTACCATTGTGTGGGGGGTGGGTACAGCAACCTCAGGATATCTGGGAAAGGCCACTGTCAGGAAGTGATTTTGAGACCCGACTAATAGAAAGGAGGTAATGTCTGGGGACATTTGGGGATGATCTGAAGCAGAAGAAAGAACAAATTACCTGAGTTGTGAAAGAATTTAATATGTTTGAAGAATAAAAAAGTTGATCTACTGGAGTACAGATAGCAAGAGAAAGGTAAGCCGAAATGCAATCACGATGTATCTTACAGCCACAGAAAGAAAGAAGTTTGGGTTTCATTGGAGGACCACAGAAAGCCATGATCCAGTTTTTAACTTGAGAGTAACATGATTTACATTTCTTGAGGGTTTACTTTGTGGCCTCTCTGTGGGCAATGGGCTGTATGGAAGCCAGCCTTTACTGTAGCTCCCAATGACCCCACCTCCGGGAACTCATACCTTGGTGTAATCGTCTCTCCTTGCATGTTGCCTGGACCTGTGACTTGCTTCTAATGAACTGAATACAGCAAAGAAATGGGATGTCACTTCTGAGAGTAGTTTGTAAAAAGACTGCATCTTTCATCTCTTCCTTTCTCTCACTCTCATCCTCTCCCTGTCTTCCTCTCTCTCTTGTTCTCTCCTGTGTGCACATATGCAGACTCTGAGGGAAGCCAGATTCTGTGTTGTGAGCTGCCCTATAGAAAGAAAGCCTCACCTAACAAAGACAGGATAGATCTGGCTCACAGCCAGTGAGGATCTGAGGACTGCCCACAGACATGTGAGTGAGCTCCTGTTAGTTGCATTAGTCGACTTGGGCTACATAACAAAATGGGGGGCCTAAACAACAGAAACTCATTTTCTCACAGTCTGGAGCCTAGAAGTCCAAGATCCAGGTGTTGGTAGGGTTGGTTTCTTTTGAGGCCTCTCTCCTTAGCTTGTAAACATCTGCCTTCTCTGTGTGTCCTTACATGGCCCTTTCTCTGTGCTCATGCAACTCTGTGTCTCTCCCTTGTCTCATAAAGGCTCCAGCCATATTGGATTAGGACCTTACCCCATGACCTTGTTTAACCTTAATTACCTCTTTAAAAGTCCTGTTTCTAAATAAAGTCATATTTTATTGTATTAAGTGTTAGGGCTAAGTTTGGGGGTAATTTTTTTACATGGCAGTAGCTAACTAGTACAGATATTGGTACCAGGAGTGGGATGCACTCTAACAAATATCTAAGTATGTAGGGTTAGCTTCAGAAACAGGGTGCACTTGAAGGCTGGAAGGATTTTGATGAACATGTTACAGAAAGCCTAAATTGCTTGAACAGACTGTTAGAGCAAATATAGACTCTGACAGTGCTTCCACTGAGGGTTCCAAAGGAAGACAGCAACATGTCATTGAAAACTAGAGGAATGATGATCCTTGTTTCTTTGTTATGTATGCAGAAAGTATCATAGTACTGTCACCTGAAGTTATGTGGAGAGTAGAAATGTTTCTAATGAACTTGCTGACTTAGCTAATAAGATTTCCAAAATGTTGAAGGTGTTGCCTAGTTTTGTTTTGCTATTTAAAGTAAAAGGTGAAAGGAGAGAGATCAGTTGAGGAAAGGATTGTTAAACAAAAGGAAACAGGACTGGGTGGTTTTAAAAATTATTAGCTTCTCCAGACACCAAAAGATGCCAAAATTAATAAATGACTTCCAGGCAAAGTTCAGAACCAGGGCACTGCCAGGAAAATGTAGTCTACAGGTAAAGCTGACGGTGTGACTGCTAGGCCTTTTGTTAGGACCTCAGAAAGATCAAAGGTGGTTCCTCAGAGTATCAGTCAGTCATACTACAGCTCTTTGAAGAGATCAAGGTCGGGCTTCAGAGAACTTCTAAACCGAGCCGAGCCGTAGGGTCCCCAGCCAGCCTAAGAGCACTGTACTTCAGTCAGCTCAGCAAGAGCACAAGATAGAAACATATGCTGAGGAGATTTGAGGGTGTGGCTTTTGTCTGATGAAGTAAACGTCAGTGAGATTTACAGGATGTTAACAGTTTTTGAGAAAATAATATTAGCATGAATGCTGTCAGCTGGAACCAAAAAGAATATTGGCAGTACAAAATAAAAAGGGATTCTCCAACCTCCCCCCACCCCTGACAATAGTCTGCAGGTGGGAAGCAGGCTAGTAAAACTACTATGCTTCAAATATGTGCTACCTTTCACAGAAAAGGGAGGGTGACTTGGGGGTGGGGGAGAGGTGGTCAGGAGTCCAAAGAACAGAGCTAGAGCCACAGAGCACCATTCCCAGGCCCAGACTTAATTTATGGACCTACCACCACTTGCCCCATAGGATTTTGTAACTTCTCCCCTGTGCTTCCCATCTCCCTGTGGAGAGAGGAGTTTACAGTGGTTACCCTGTTCCTGTTTCACCATCGTAGGTTGGCTGTGTGGATGCAAGTAACTTATAGATTGAGAAAAACTGTACTTGAAGAGGTGTACTTACTGAATAACACCTGAGAGCCGCACATATAACTGCACCTGATCTAAATGATGAGATGGCTCTGAGCTGACACAGTAATGGGATGAGACTTTGCAGGACCTTGAGAGGGGATATTTTGCATCTGGGAGGGACGTGAATCATCGAGGGGCAGAAAGCAGACTTTTGTAGGCAGCCTCTAAGACGGCTGCCAATGATTCATGACTCCTGGTTTTTATGCACCTATGTAATCTCATCCACTTGAATAAGGACAGGATCTGGTGCTTACTTACAATAAATAGAATAGAGCAAAAGTGATGTGATGTCACTTAGGTTACAAAAAGACTGTGAATTCTGTGTTGCTATCCCTGTGCCTGTCTGTCTCCCTCCCTCTCTCTGCCTTTTTCTCCGGGGAAAGCTCCCATCTTGCGACTGGCTCTAGGAGAGGGCACGTGGCAAGGAACTATGCCTCTGACCTACCAAATGACCTGCCAACGGCTACTGAGGGAGCCGGAAGTGCATCCTCCCCTACTCAAGACTTGAGATAGCAGCAGCTTTAGGAATACCTTGATTACAGCCTTTTGAGAAACACTGGGCCATAAGCACCTAAGGATTCCTAATCCACAGAATTTATGAGATATCAAATGATTGCTGTTTTAAGCCCGTATATTTGTAGGTAATTTGTTACACAGAAATAGCTAATCACTAACAGGACTGTAGCAGAAAACAAGAGTAGAAGCAGGAAGAGCTGTCAGGACACTATAATCCACCTGTCATCAAATTCTCCAAACATTTGTCTAATCTCTTGTTGAACAACTTAAGATGTTTTCTAGACTCTGTTCTTTTTCTCAACATTTGGATTCATGTGGAGAACTCTTCTGCATAGTGTTATGTTATACACACTCTGCAAAATCTAGATCACATGATTTCTCTTTCACTAGCCGTTTCCAGCTCCCATGAATAAGAATTTATATATTTGCCCGCTACGATAGCATAAATCAAGGTATCTTAATATGTTCATTTGGAAATGTGCCTATATCCTGCCAGATTTTGAGCCCCTCATTTCGGGCATCCTGTCTTATTCATTTTTTTAATCCTCTCAGTGCCTATAATACTGCCAGCCACAAGCAAGTATCTCTTTCCATTTCAGTTTTGGTAATTTTTATGTCTGTATGATCTCCAATGATGTTCCTCTTACATTACTGATATTGATAATGGGTGTCTTCTCTTTTTTTCTCCCTTTATTAATGTAGCTAAAATGTTATCAATCTTTTAAAACCAAAAATATTTTGGTTTATTTATTTATTTATTTATTTTTATTGTTTATCCATTTCTATCCCAGTTGGTCTCCACTATTTTTAATTGATTTCTTCTACTCGTTATTTGGTTATAATTTGCTCTTCTTTTTCCATGCTGTTTAGGTGGGAGCTTAGAACATTGGTTTTAGACTATTTTATTAAGTATTATAAACATCTTCAAGCTATAATTTCTCTCTAAGCATTGCGACAAGTCTAAGTGCATTGTGAGGGTTATAGCTAAATTATATGAAGCACAAATCATTGTGCCTGACACACAGTAGAGCCACAAAAACTGTAACTTTTATTATTAATAATATATCCATTATTAGTTAAACTTAGGATGGCTGTTTATTTCATATGTGGTGTTCAGATTGCTGGTGGCATTCATTCTTAGCCAAGTTCGGATAGCCAATGTCCCTGCTTAATTCAGTGACTCTTCCAATGAGTACAAATTCCAGCTAAAGATTTATTTATCACTGTTAAATTTGGACTTCAGTCCTGGGAGGACAGGACTTTAAAGCCCAAGAAATATTAGAGCCTCTGAACGGCATAATAAGAATTTTAACTTTGGGCTCCCTTGCTTACTTTTCGGAGACACGAATGAGCTGGCACAGTAAATATTTAATATGACATGATGCTATTTTAAACCAATTAGGAGTTGCAGGGTCAAATAGAAAGGAGCAAGCAAGTAACTCTTCTTTAGACCAATGTGAGTCAAAACAATTATGTCTTTAGCTTTCGTATTTCACTGGATTTAGACACCTTGGGGAAGGAACATTTAAAATAAACATTTACGGTTATTATCATTTAGCCGTACACTGAATATTCTCTAGCTGTGTTAGAGACATACAAACAGACACACACATGGACACACACCTAAAGGACAGGCTGCCCCACACCTGGCTGCTTTTGGGAAATGTCTCACTGTGGCTACGTCAGTGTCCTCTGAAGCGTTGCCCATTACAGAAACATGTTACCTACTCACTCTTTGGCTTCTTCAATTTGTCGGAATAAGGAGGGACTTGAAAACTTCAGGGAACTCTGTCCACCTGTGCAATTTGTGTCTGTTATTTTTTGAGGTGTGGTTTTTGTCACTTCAGTACTGCAAACACCTGTGGGCTAGGGACCAGCGCATCCCTTGCAATAGGTGTGGCTCTCATCATACATCACTGAGGTGCGCTCTTATAGATCCCGGTGATGGCAGTGCTGCCATCAATCGGACATTTTACGTTACTCTATAGTTGTTGGTGTGCTTCTCTGCTCACAGCCTGATCACCTCTACATCTTCCATGGTCCCTATTCTTGGGTGTCCCACAGCAGGAGGCCCCGTAGTCCCTAGGCAGTGGCGCCAAAGAGAACCTCAGCACGGGGGACTGAACACCAACCTACCATTTGCTAGTTGTGTGAGTTTTAGCACACACTTAAGCCTCTCTGATCTTCACCCATAACTTAGCTATACTAGTAGTAATATTGGCTCTGTCTACTCTACAGAGCTGTTGTAAAGACTATGTAAGAAAATAATTTAATTTTCAAAGTATAAAGCTCAGTGTAATGAATTATTACGTTATTTTCTAGATAAACACATTGAATTAGTGAAATTCCTCAGCTCTGACAAGTTTTCCTTGCAAACAACAAACAAAAAACCAAACCACACAAACACAGAAGCAACAAAAAAACCTTAAACAAAAAAGTAATCTACACCCAAAACCAAAAAATGCTACAGTAAAATGACCTAATCACCCAACGAAACTCTGCCTTCACAAATGTTTCTCTCCTGGGTTTTTGTATCCTGATGTTTATAAAACCTTATAAAAGAGTTTTATAAGGTAAAAAATAGATGAAGTATTAGTAGATGAAAATCTTTACTTCATAATTATTTACCTTTCCTAGGGATTATTTTTTATTAAACTTGTAAGAACCCAAATGCCCCAAGAGATCACACCCTGATCACATAAGCCCTTCTCGGCCGCACCCCATCATGGCGCTGGTTGCCCTTCTCTTCCGCATTCTCCTTCCCGCCGGCGCGAATCGCACGCCAATCAGCTCCCCCCCAAGCCCCATGTGGTATGCTAAGTAGGGATTGTATTTTAAGCCAATCAGCTTTCCCTTAAAGCCCTATATATATGTGTGTGTGCTGCCTGATAAAACGAGCTCTCTCCGGTGGATCGGCAACTGGTGTCAACTCGTCCTTTCAAAAACTGCCATTTTTTTTTCTGACAAAGTGGCCTTTGGCTTGAATCAAATGAAATATCAGGATAGCTCTTGATGGAAGTGGAGAGTAGGAGATTTGTTGGTTTAACTCAGAGACTGACAAATTGGTCTATGAGCTAAGAATATTTAAAAATATATTTTTTAATGGTTGAAAAAAATCTAAGGAATAATAATATCTTGTGGCACATGAGCACTGTATGACATTCAAATTTCAGTGACCATAAACAACATTGTACTGTAAGATATCTACATCTCTTCATTTACTATTATCTGTCACCTGCTTTCAGGTGGCAAAGGCAAAGGTAGTAGTCGCAAGAGTCTCTATGGCCTTCAAAGCCTAAAATATTTACTTTCTGGTTCTTCACACGAAAAGTTTGTTTGGTCAAACTCATTTTTTTCCCTGCATTCAACTTACATAGCGATCATCTACTCAGTGTCAGGCTGCTGATAGTTGAGTAAGACGTGGTCCCTGCCCTCAAGAAATTCATATCCATTAGGAGAAAAAGACAAACAACCAGTTAATTAGAAGACCCCTCTTGGGCTGGGAAGAGATGGAGGCAGGAGTGAGTTCGTGGGGTCACATCCCCAGCTGAGGGAAGTTGATGTCAACCCAGTGGCCAATTGGCAGCCCACCTGCCCACCTATATGCATGTGCCTTCCTCTGCCACACTGGTCTCCAGCGAACCTTCCTCTATGTCTACTTCCATTATGCATCAGAGCAATGTGTAGAAGGAATAGTTGGTGAAGGCCACCCCACCTTCTTACAGCTGTGAGCTTCCTACTTTTAAATTTGGATATGGCTTCCTGGGGTTGCCCCCATCCATGGGGTTCTGCAGAAGCTGGTTTGAAAGTGGCTGCTGAGGGTTCCTCAGCAGCTGGCCCTGCAACTGCAACAGCTTGTCCTCGTGTGTTCTTCCTTTGTATTTGTGGTCTTGGAGGAGACCGGCCTCATGAGCATCTCTTTCTCTTCCTTAGAGCTGAGTCCTTTCCATGAGGGGTCCATCTTCAGACCTTGTGCTCAGATGAGTCGATTGCCAGCAGTTTCCCTGATACTGTGCAAGAAGATGATCTGGAACCTAGAAACAGGGCTGGGACTAGGACGAGGCAGGTGAGGCACTCATCGCAGACGCAAAATTGAAGGGGACACCAAAAACTAAATAATCAAGTAAGAAATACTGGAAAGCAATATTTAAAAAATTAAAATTAATGTAAAAACTCACAAGGAAGAGAAGATCAGATCAGTAACAGTGCTGTGCAGAGCAACATTAGAGTTTGTGGCAAAAGTTGAGAAGCAAGAAAAGGAAGGGCTGAGAAAAGCCCCAGCTAGAACGTCTTCTGTAAATAGTTAATTCCAGAGAAATCCGCAGATTTCTTGAAGCTGTGTTAGTGTAGAGTTTTGGAAAGAGCACTCAAATTTGAGCAAGACAACAGGGACACTAGTTTTGGTTCTGTCTTGCCTTGCTGTGTGACTTCAGAAGTCACAATCTTTCCAGGGCCTCAGTTTCCCCCTTGTAAAGAAAACAGGATAGGTGAAGTGATATCATGGACTTATTCCAGCGATGCGGTGTTTTGCATACTTGTCTTTCAATATTGTCTCTCACTTGGAGTTGAATTATAAGCACACAAGACTGATGTGGTTTCTACTCCCAAACCCAGCCAAGGTGTGACAGTAGACATTGCACAATCCCCTCCAAAGCAATGCTCTTGTTGATGCAGTTGGGAATTGCCTGGAAGTCATTTCAATCACTGGGACATGAGCTCACCATTTCCAGACAAGCAGTTTCTGCAAGCATTGAGTCTGAATTGACTATGAGGTGCTGGTGGAGAGATGGGCCACTGACCAGCTGCAAGGTGGACAGAACTTTCCCAGTGGGGAACCCCACCGGGATATGAAAGGCATCATGTACGAAGTACTTCTAACATCCTGTTACCATCTGAAAGGCGTGCCCTACATGTGTCTGGCAGGCCTCAGCCCATTGAAAAAAGTGGATTTAAAGGCTTTTCATACTAGTATAGGTTGAAACAGAACACCCTGACATCCAATGAGCTTTCTAAGGGCTTAGCCTAGATTTAATTATAGATAAGAATATTCAAAGGGGCAAATACAAACAAATTATATCTGTTTTTACTTCCTAAGAATTTTGAAATTACTATATGAAAATTACAGTTTTCACATCTGTCTTCCTCTCTTGAATTCAAGTTCCTCGAGGGCAGGAACTGAACCTGCTTAATTTCTGTATTCTCTTTACTTTTCATACAGCCTGGTACAAAATATACAGCCAAATACATATGACTTAAAATGAATTCAAACTCGTGTGATCACAGAAAGTAAGGAGCCTAGGAAATCACATAGTTGGTGCAGCATGCATATTACAAACAATGAACTGGAAGCCAGTTTTCACAGCAATTTAGGGGAAAGAGGGAAGCCAGAGAACAGTGCATCGGCTTTTCAGTTCTAAGTCCTGACCTTCTGAGCAAATAGTCAATAGGACTCACCTGGCTCTAGGTGGGGACTTCCCTCAGCCTGGAGGTTTAACTGGGAACGGGTATAACTTCCGAAAGAGTCAAAAATGTAGAAGCAAGGAATGTTTTGCTTTTGCACAGAATATACATGATCTACAAAGAAACACACGTTCAGTCAGACGAACAAGCAAAGCAGAGAGTCCCAATGCACTCCCGAGCATCTGTGTGACCTTAGGGGAGTGACCGAACCTCCCTGGGTCTGCTTCTCATTGAATAAAATGGTGACCATCATCCCTAGTAATTTGTAATTCTGAAATTGCACATTTATAAAATTTAGTGTGAAATGGCTCAAAGGGTCAGAAAGCTATATGGTTCATTTTGAAATATGAATCCTTCGGAGGGAGCAAATGAGTAATACGTCAAAATGCTTTACGTTTTCTCCTTCTTAAGGCTCCTTCCTATTACAGCTTTCTTCCAGTCCCACAATGAGGAGAGAGAGGCCGCAGGAGCTAGCTGAGGCTTGCTCGGCAGCCAGAGGCAAAAAGAATTACATTTTCCTTGGAAACAACGTGAAGAGTTTTCCAAACAAGGAAATTGCCTAAATTATGCAAGTACATTTCTCTTCCAATCTCTCCATTCTGGTTTAAGTGATTCATAATTTTAGCTTCACCTTATCTTACCTCTCCTGGGCTGATAGCTTTAACTCTGGAATGAGAAATAGTAAACTTTGCTTTTAGATCTGGGTTCTAAACTCAGATCTGCCATTTACTGTGTAACCCTGGGCAAATCATCTAAATTATTTGAACCTCAGCTTTTCATAAACTGGAGAAATTCTCTACTTTAGGATCGATGATGAGTAATTTAATATTGAATTTGAAGTGTCTGACCCAGACTGTATGTTTCATTAATAGTAACCTAATTTAAAAATCATTCTTCCTTGCAGTAAAAAGAGTTTTCAGTTTGGGCGTATCACTTGGGTTTGTTTATTTGAAGGTTTTTTTTCGTCTCTCCCATTCTTAAGTACATGCATTCATTCCTATCTTTATATTTATTGACATTTAACCAGTATAATTTTTGGTTAATTTCAAAAGAGCTACTTTGCTGGATAAATCCTTGAATCAGAGATAGAAGATTTGGCTGATGTCAACCTTTCTACCTGTTGCTGATAATTAGGGAATCTACTAGAACTGCCTGTCTGGAAGACAAAAATGTGTGAGTGTGTTTTATCTTGTACATAACAGAAAAGTAGCTACAAAGACATCAGATGTCACTTATGAGATGTAGAAAACAGTAGCAACTATGGTTACTCTATTTAAAAAAGTGACAGATATGCTTCAAAATAGCTGCAGGGAAGAGGAAACTACAAAAAGTAACATTGCGGCTTTGTAAAAGAACCAATTAGCATACCTTTAAATGAAAAATAAGAGAAGCATAATTTTAAAATCAAATGCAGATTTGACATAGTGAGAAAAAGTGAAAGTTAAAGATAGAAGTTTTCCAGAATGAAGTATATAAAGTTAAGAAGATGAAAAATATGGAAAAGAGAAAAGAAACGTGGTGCAGAAGAGTTTAATATATGTTTGATCAGAATTCCAGAAAAAGAGAGAACGGAGAAGTGACACTATTCGAAGAGAAATTGAACATTTCTTAGAACCGATGGGAAGCATCACCCATAGATTCCAGAAGTGAGGTATACCTTAAAGAAAATAAAAAGAAATCCACACATAGATATATCATAGTGAAACACAAGACATACGTAGAGCCAAAATAAAATCTTAAATCAGTAAAATGAAAGGCAGGTTGTTTTCAAAGCATACTAAGAGGAAAAAAATATGTCATTGGAGAGGACTACACCTAGTGAAAATATATTTCAAGAAAAAAATAGACATTTTCAGTAAAACAAGTACTGAAAAATTTTACCACCGGTTCTTCATAATTAGAAATTCCAAAGGATTTATTTATTTCTTCTTTTTTTTTTTTTTTAAAGATGACTGGTAAGGGGATCTTAACCCTTGACTTGTTGTTGTCGTCAGCACCATGCTCTCCCAAGTGAGCTAACCAGCCATCCCTATATGGGATCCGAACCCATGGCCTTGGTGTTATCAGCACCACACTCTCCCGAGTGAGCCACGGACCAGCCCCCAAAGGATTTATTTCAAATAACTTGTTACATGGAAGATCTGAGATGCAAGAAGGAAGAATAAAGAAAGTCTTAAATGACTGGGTAAACTCTTGTAAAACTAGTATTAAGTGTGATTGGTTAAAAAAGAGGTCAAATTAAAATACAAAATATGTAACAATTTATGTTTCAAGGGAAATAACTGTAGTTCACATGATTTAACGACCTTGTGTTTTCTAGGAGATAGTAGGTTTTGGTTAGCTTTAGATGAAGATTAGTAAAGTTTGCCTAATGTGAATTCAAAGGTAATTCCACTGAAAGAATGGAAACAGTGCAAAACTCTTTCTTAGACTGCTTCCTTTCACTACTGACTTTTTTGGATCTGCTCTACTCATCTGTACTATACGTGGTGCCCTGGGAGAATGATCTGTGTGGATTACACCCATGGGCACCTCGCCCCTGGCTTTTGATTGGATTCTGCCAATGCGAGCACCAGCAGGAGAGCAGAGGGAGGGTGCAGAAGAGGTTGAGGCTGCACTTGAGATTACACTAATTCCTCCAGCTGTCACCCTGTGTGGTTGCAGCGGACTGGCCGCTTCCCTGAGTGGAGGCTCCAGCTCCTGTCAGGCAGCAATCTCTGCTCAGCCTTCTCTGTTTCCAAATTCTAGTGACTGTTTTATCCCCTCATCGCTTCAGGTTGAAACCG
The DNA here is from genome assembly GCF_027409185.1 of Cynocephalus volans. Classification (NCBI taxonomy): domain Eukaryota; kingdom Metazoa; phylum Chordata; class Mammalia; order Dermoptera; family Cynocephalidae; genus Cynocephalus; species Cynocephalus volans. The sequence goes on from NC_084473.1 coordinate 12,958,795, forward strand.
GGCCCCTCTCTTACTAGTTTTTCGGTTCCCTCTAATCCTGTTCAGTGCTTTCTAAATAGTTCCTTTACTAAAGTCCTATCAAACTAAACTAATTTGAGTTGTATCAACTGCTTTTTAAAATTTTGTTATTATTATTATTTGTAATCGACACATAGTAGTTGTACATATATAGGGGTACAATGTCATATTTGGATACATGCATACAATGTGTAATGATAAAATCAAGGTAGTAGGGTCAACTGTTAGTTGTTCAATAATATAAACTTCACAGTACAGGAAAAATATAATACTAAAAAAAAAAAAAATCCAAAAATAGGCAAGAAGAGAAAGATAAAGAAAACGTAGGCTAAGTTGAAATGAAAAGAAAAAAAAATTCTAAGGCTAAGAAAAATAGAAATAAATGACAATAAATATACCAAATTTAAGTTCAAATATAAATTAATGGAATACTCTAGTTAAAAAAGAAAGATTATCAAAATATATGCACTTTAAAATGTTTGATAGACACCTATAAAAAGAATACAGAAAAGTTGTATGTGAAAGGACAGAAAAATATATCATGTATTAGTTATGGAAAGAAAATCGGTGTATCTATATTTAATTTAAAAGCTTTTAAGGCAAAAAGAAGCCTTATGAGTTTTAAAAAAGGCTCCTTCATAATGATAAAATGTTAAGAAAGGAGCTAACCATTTTTAATTCATACTACTAAATTATGACTAAAATATCACTTCTAAATATGTAAAACAAAATGGGCGTTGCTTCACGTGAAATAGACAAATCAATCACCATAGCAGAAGATTTTAACATTCCTCTCTCGGTAACAGAGAGAACACAGAAAAATCAGTAATGATATAACATGTCTATGTAATATTTATTGTACATAATTGTAAGGATTGTTCTAATTATTTCTTAATGCACAATTATCGAACATTTTAAGCACGTACATTAATATTGGGCTATAAAATAAGCCTCAGCAAATTTCAATATTAGATCATGCAAAGTATGTTCGCCTTCCACAATAATTTTGTAAATTAAGATATAGATAACAGTAAGTCAAAGGAAAATTATAGGAAAGTTAAAGAATATTTTTAAGTAAGCAAAAACAGAGCACAACATAAAAATAAGAAAATGTGAGGATATAGCTAAATCAGCACTTAGAAAATTATCTTCTTAAATGTGTATATTGGAAAAGAAGAAATGCTGAAAATTAGCAAGTTAAAAATCAGTTTCAAGAATTTAGATAACAAATACTGGTGAGGATGTGGAGAAACTGGAATCCATACCCTGCTGTGGGGAATGTAAAATGGTACAGTCACTTTGGGAAACAGTTGGGCAGTCCCTTAAATGGTTAAACATAGTCTGACCATGTGATCAGGCAATCCCACTCCTGTTATTTTCCCAAGAAAAATGAAAACATATGTCTATAGCAAAACTTGTAAAAACTTTATTTGTAATGAGCAGGAACTGGAAATAATCCAAACGTGCATCAGTGAGTGAATGGGTAAATAAAATGTGCTATTGATAGACCGGAATATTATTCAGAAATAAAAAGAAATGACGTACAGGTACATGCTACAATGTGGATAAACCTTGAAAACATTTTAAGTGATTCTTTTATGTGAAAAAAATATGATTCAATTATGTGAAATATACAGATTAGGTAAATCTATAGAGACAGAAAGTAGTAGTGGCTGGCTGCCCAGTGGTGGGGAAAGGAAAACCAGGAGTACAGCATATGGTGAGGTATTTCTTTCTGGGGTAATTAAAATGTTCTAAAATTGACTGTGCCAGCAGATGCAAACCTATGTGAATACACTAAAAGCTGTTGAATTGACCACGTTAAATGGGCGAATTACATGCTGTGCAAATTATATCTCAATAAAGCTATTAAAAAATTTAAAGAACAGGAGAATAAATCCAAAAAAGAATAGAAGGAAGGAAATAATGAATCTAAGTGCAGAAATTAAGGAGGTTGAAAGCAAGCGCACCTTGAGTTCCACAAGGCAATTCAGCCTTAATGTACTATTGCACAGGTTAGTGAGCTTTTATCATAAAGGGCCAAACAATAAATATTTTAGGTTTTCAGGCTATCCAGCCTTGGCTTCCATTGCAACTACACAACCCTGTGCTTGCAGTGTGAAGACAGTGTAAAAAAGGTATAGACAATATGTAAATAAATGAGCATGGCTGTGTTCCAATAAATCTTTTCCCCCGCTGATTTTAAAATTTGCTTATTTATTTGTGTATTTATTTTAAAGATAATTTATTATGCACATATGTGGGGTACAAAGTTGACTTTCAATAGCTGTGTGCAATGTGTGAGGGTTAGATCAGTTAGTTTATTCATCGTTAAGATACGTAGTCGTTCCTTGTATCTGTCAACCAATTTCTCATTAACCCTCTCTTCTTCTCCCCTTCTCCAACCCTTTTGAACCTCTAGTAACCACAGTTCTTTTCTCTCCTTCTAAAAGTTCAATGTATTATTGTGATTGTTGTTTCTCTCTGTCTCTGTCTCTGTCTCTGTCTCTGTCTCTCTCTCTCTCGTCTCTCTCTACTGTTTATTTGTTTATTTATGGATTCAGCTCCCACTTATGAGGAAGGACATGCAGTATTTCTCTTTCCTTGTCTGGCTTATTTCACTTAGCATAATTTTCTCCAGGCTCATCCATGTTGTTGCAAATGGCAGAATTTCATTCTTTTTCATGGCCAAGGAGTATCCCATTGTGTACACATACCACATTTTCCTTACCCAGTCATCCATTGATGGACATTTAGGTTTCTTCACTAGCCTGGCTATTGTAAATAGAGCTGCAATAAACATGGGAGTGCAGGTATTCCTTCTATATGATGATTTCTATTCCTCTGGATGTATACATAATAGTGAGATTGCTGGATCAGATGGCAGTTCTATCTGTAGTTGTTTGGGGAACCTCCATACTGTTCTCCATAGTGGCTGCACTAATTTACAGTCCCACCAACAGTGTAGAAGTGTTTCTTATTCTCAAGATCCTCACCAGCATTTGTTATTCTCTACATTTTTGATAATAGCCAGTCTAACTGGGGCAAGATGATGTCTCAATGTGGTTTTGATTTGCATTTCTCTGATGATTAGTGATCTTGAGCATTTTTTCACATACCTGTTGGCCATTCATATGTCCTCTTTTGAGAAATGTCTATTCAGCTCCTTTGCCCATTTTTTAATCTGATTATTATTTTTTTTTCCTGTAAGGTTGTTTGAGCTCTTTGTATATTCTGGATATTAATCCCTTGTTGGATGCATAGCTTGCAAATATTTTCTCCCATTCTGTAGGTTGTCTTTTTACTCTTTTGATTGTTTCCTGTGCAGAACCTTTAAAACTTGCTTTATTTAAAACAGTGTGTCAGCCAAATAAAATACAACCCAGACACCCCTCTCGGAGTTTGCAACCTCTGAATTTTGCTGGATTTTATAGTAGGGAGTCCTGCCTCTGAGTGTAGCATCTTAAGTTTCTAATAAATCTTTATCACCAAATCAGATGATGAGACAGATTTCCAAGCCAGAGGCCTTAGTTTGTGGCCCTCTGTTCTGATGGTATCTACTGTATCTGTTGAGATAACTTCTTTACTGTGCTCCAGACTAGTACCTGCTATGTACCATCCTCAGGAAAAGTGAGAGAAGAGTCACTCAAACAAATTTTCTGTAGGAGTTAATTCTCTTGTGGAACTCTTGTTGAGAAAGGTTGTGTCAGTGATCATTGTTGTTTAAACAAACAAACAAACAAATAAAACTAATGAAGTTGAAAATCCTCTCACAAGGCTGATCAAGAAAAACAAGAAGGAAGTATAAACGATCAAAGTTGTGAATAAAAAAGGGACATCTTTACAGATTCTGCAGATACTGAAAAGTTAATAACATGATATCATGAACAACTTTATGCAAATTCATTTGAAATATTTGATAAAATAGATAATTTTCTTGCAGACAGGAAGGAGGGACTTGCCAAAATTGAACACGAATAAATAGAAAACCTAAATAGACTTATATCATTAAACAAATTAAACTGGTGGTTAAGGGCTGAGCCCGTGGCGCACTCGGGAGAGTGCGGCGCTGGGAGTGCGGCGCCGCCGCCGCGGGTTCGGATCCTATATGGGAATGGCAGGTGCACTCACTGGCTGAGTGCCGGTCATGAAAAAGACAAAAAAAAAAAAGATAAAAAAAGAAAAAAATAAACTGGTGGTTAAAAGTTATCCCCAAAAGAAAAATTGGGGCTCAATTGGCTTTACATTCAAGGACGATATAAATAAATCAAGTGTAAACTTCTAGAAAATAGAAAAAGTGGGATCACTGCTCAATTAATTTTATCAGACTGGCATAACATTGATACACAACCTAACAAGAACGTAAAAGGAAAGTAAAATTATTGGCAAATGAATGTCACCCATGAATAGGGATGAAAACATTGTTAACACATCAGCAAGCTGAATTTGTCAACAAATAAATTTAAAAAGATGTTAATCATGACCACATTGGTTTTAACACAGAAATGCAAGATGTTTTAAAAAAAAAATCAGTATGTTAATAAACAAGAAGAATTATCATATAATCCTATTACATGACGTAGAAAAAAACCGTAATATCCATTCATGGTTAAAAAAAATCTTCTAGCAAATTAGGTAGAAGAGAAATTTGTTAATATGATGAAGAATATCACCTGCAAGAAAACAACAACAGCAATAAAAACTGTAACTAATATCAAACTGTGTTAAAACATTGACAGCCTTTTGTTCAGACTGGGAATAGAATTAAATACCCATTATCACTATTTCTATTTAATAATTTATTAAAAATTTTATCCAAAACCTGAGGAAAAAAGGAGGAAAACAGGCATGATTATCATAGATGAAATGATTTTGTTCATGGAAAATTTTAAAAAATCTATAGGTAAGTTATATTTGTTTAGAAAGTTTAGCAAGGTTGGTAGATAAATACAAATAAATTGTATTTCCATGTCCCATAATTGGTAAAAATAACATTTTAAAGATTATATTTAAAATAGCATAAAATTTGCGTATGTTGAACCAACCTTGCATCCCTGGGATGAATTCCACTTGATCATGATGAATAATTTTTCGTATGTGTTGCTGTATTCTGTTTGCTAGTATTTTAGTGAGGATTTTTGCATCTATATTCATCAAGGATATCGGCCTGTAGTTTTCTTTTTTGGTTATATCTTTACCTGGTTTTGGTATCAGGATGATGTTTGCTTCATAGAATGAGTTTGGGAGATTTGCGTCCGTTTCAATCTTTTGGAATAGTTTGTAAAGAATCGGTGTCAATTCCTCTTTGAATGTTTGGTAAAATTCTGCTGTGAATCCATCTGGTCCTGGGCTTTTCTTTGTTGGGAGCCTTCTGATAACAGCTTCAATCTCCTTTATTGTTATTGGTCTGTTCAAATTTTCTACGTCTTCACGGTTCAGTTTTGGGAGCTTGTGTGTGTCCAGAAATTTATCCATTTCCTCCAGATTTTCAAATTTGTTGGCGTATAGTTGTTTATAGTAGTCTCGAATGATTCCTTGTATTTCAGATGAATCAGTTGTAATATCGCCTTTTTCATTTCTAATTTTTGTTATTTGAGTCTTCTCTCTTCTTTTTTTTGTTAGCCATGCTAATGGTTTGTCAATTTTATTTATCTTTTCAAAAAACCAACTTTTTGATTCGTTGATCTTTTGAATTGTTTTTTGGTTTTCAATTTCATTCAGTTCTGCTCTGATCTTAATGATTTCTTTCCGTCTGCTAACTTTAGGATTGGATTGTTCTTGTTTTTCTAGTTCTTTAAGGTGAAGTGTTAGGTTGTTCACTTGCCATCTTTCCATTCTTCTGAAGTGAGCATTTAATGCAATAAATTTTCCCCTCAATACTGCTTTTGCAGTATCCCACAGGTTTTGGTATGATGTATCATTGTTTTCATTAGTTTCAATAAACTTTTTGATTTCCTGCTTGATTTCTTCTTGGACCCATATGTCATTAAGTAGAATGCTGTTTAATTTCCATGTGTTTGTATAGTTTCCAGAGTTTCGTTTGTTATTAATTTCTAGTTTTAATCCATTGTGGTCTGAGAAGATACATGGGATAATTCCAATTTTTTTGAATTTATTGAGACTTGATTTGTGACCTAATATGTGATCTATCCTGGAGAATGATCCATGTGCTGATGAGAAGAATGAATATTCTGAGGTTGTTGGGTGGAATGTTCTGTAGATATCTGCCAATTCCAATGCTGAGCCAAAAAAATAAAGCTGGAGGCATAACACTACCTGACTTTAAGCTATACTACAAAGCTATAATAACCAAAACAGTATGGTACTGGCATAAAAACAGACACACTGACCAATGGAATAGAATAGAGAATCCAGAAATCAACCCACACACTTACTGCCATCTGATCTTTGACAAAGGCACCAAGCCTATTCACTGGGGAAGGGACTGCCTCTTCAGCAAGTGGTGCTGGGATAACTGGATATCGATATGCAGGAGAATGAAACTAGATCCATACCTCTCACCGTATACTAAAATCAACTCAAAATGGATTAAGGATTTAAATATACACCCTGAGACAATAAAACTTCTTAAAGAAAACATAGGGGAAACACTTCAGGAAATAGGACTGGGCACAGACTTCATGAATACGACCCCCAAAGCACGGGCAACCAAAGGAAAAATAAACAAATGGGATTATATCAAACTAAAAAGCTTCTGCACAGCAAAAGAAACAATTAAAAGAGTTAAAAGACAACCAACAGAGTGGGAGAAAATATTTGCAAAATATACATCTGACAAAGGATTAATATCCAGAATATATAAGGAACTCAAACAACTTTACAAGAAGAAAACAAGCAACCCAATTAAAAAATGGGCAAAAGAGCTAAGTAGGCATTTCTCTAAGGAAGATATCCAAATGGCCAACAGACATATGAAAAAATGCTCAACATCACTCAGCATCCGGGAAATGCAAATCAAAACCACATTGAGATACCATCTAACCCCAGTTAGGATGGCTAAAATCCAAAAGACTATGAACGATAAATGCTGGCGAGGCTGCGGAGAAAAAGGAACTCTCATACATTGTTGGTGGGACTGCAAAATGGTGCAGCCTCTATGGAAAATGGTATGGAGGTTCCTTAAACAATTGCAAATAGATCTACCATACGACCCAGCCATCCCACTGTTGGGAATATACCCAGAGGAATGGAAATCATCAAGTCGAAGGTATACCTGTTCCCCAATGTTCATCGCAGCACTCTTTACAATAGCCAAGAGTTGGAACCAGCCCAAATGCCCATCATCAGATGAGTGGATACGGAAAATGTGGTACATCTACACAATGGAATACTACTCAGCTATAAAAACGAATGAAATACTGCCATTTGCAACAACATGGATGGACCTCGAGAGAATTATATTAAGTGAAACAAGTCAGGCACAGAAAGAGAAATACCACATGTTCTCACTTATTGGAGGGAGCTAAAAATTAATATATAAATTCACACACACACATACACACATACACACACAAACCGGGGGGGGGGGGGGAAGAAGATATAACAACGACAATTATTTGAAGTTGATACAACAAACAAACAGAAAGGACATTGTTGGGGGGAGGGGGGAGGGAGAAGGGAGGGAGGTTTTGGTGATGGGGAGCATTAATCAGCTACAATGTATATCGACAAAATAAAATTAAAAAAAAAAAAAAAAACATGCTTCCTCCGAAAAAAAATAAATAAATAAATAAATAAAATAAAATAAAATAGCATAAAATGTGAAATAATTAGGAATTAATATAACCAGTGAAGCAAAAGACTTTACTGAGAATTTGATAATGTTTGAGAGATATAGAAAGATTTAAATAAGGAGTTATTTGATTTATAGGAGAGATCTCCCTGCAGACTAGAAGTGAAAAGGACAGTATTTTCAGTTAATGTACAGGGACAACTGGATGGCTAATTGGAAAAAAATCAAATGCATTTACATCCCTTACACAGTATGTAGAAATTCATTCCATGTAGATTCAAGTCCTTAATGTGACAGAAAAAAAAAAAAAAATGAAGCTTTTAGATCATATAGGAGAATGTCTTCATGAGCTTGGAGATAGTGAAATGACATGAAATGCATAAACCATATAAATAATTAATAAATTCAAATAAAATAAAATTCATAATTTCTGTTCACCAAAAGACTCCAAAAAGAGAGGGAAAATTCCAGCAACAAAGTGGAGAAGAAACTTGTTACGTGTCAGAAGAAGCAGTACCCAGAAATGCAGATGTCTCCTGCAAGTCGTTAGGAAAACTACAACCCATTGGACACCAGGCAAACATCCACCACGACAAAGAGCAAACAAGCCGGCAAACAAAACAGGAAGAATTATTTTCACCTATGAAAGGAATGCCAAATGACTACTGAACACGGAAAATTGCTCAACATCTTCACTTTTCAGGGAAATGTGTATTAAAAATACCACGAAGCCCACCCACCAGAGAAGGTCTAAAAATAACAGATGTTATGGACTTGGACAATAAAATGTTCAAGTGTTGCTGGTATCAGTGAAACTAGTGGAACCTCTTGGGAAACATTTTGTGTTGCAAATAAAGAGGATTTGACCCCGGGTTTCCAGTTCTAGAAAACTGTCTGAGAGAAACTTGTCCATACGCCTGTGCACCAGGACACATGACAAGAACGTTGTCAGTGGCATTTTTACAACAGCTCCAAACAAGACACAGTCCACACAGATTGTGGGATATGCTTAGAATAAAATTCTATACAGTAATGAAAATGATTTTCCTACAGCTATCCAATATAAAACATGTGAAAATTACCAAATAAATGCTGAATGAAACAAGCCATTTACAAAAACGTATGCATAATGTAATTCCATTTATTGGAGGTTTAAAACCAGAGGAAAGTGCTAAGCCATCTCACTTACGCACGTCTCCATAAGCGGTAAATCTATAAAGAAACACAAGCAAAGGATTGTCACACATCAGGGACATAGTTATGCCCTGAAAGAGAGGAGCGGGTTGCTATCACAGACATCATGGGGAGGGTTTGGGCAATGCTTGTTTCCTGACTTGAGTGATGGTTATATGGGTTTGTCATTGTTTTACAGCTGTTGCGTTCCACATTTAGTCTTTATGTGCTGTTTTGTATAAATTATATTTAATGTAATAAAAATAAAAATCAGGCTGCAGGAGCATCTAATGCAGGCAGCCACGGTGGTCATTTGTAGCCATGAGGAGGTAACAACTGGCCTGAGAGCTAAAGTAGGAACCTGTGGATGGAGAATGGGAGGAAAGTCACGTGATCCTTCATGATGTCTGGCTGGCACGGGCCTTACACCGCACTTCTGGGTCTCTGGGTAAGTGATCAATAAAGGTGCTTAGGTTAAAGTCACTCTTGGTTGGGTTTCCTGTTACTAACACAGTCTTAACTGCTGCTATTTGTACATTCTTAAGTTACGTCTTGATTTTCAATCAACATGCTTAGAGTGCTGTGAAAAGCATAGCTATAAACTACAGCCTAACATGGCCTGGGCTCAGAATCTTCCAATGAAGAGAAACCAGATTTAGGAGGTTAAGTTCAAATACCCAAACAGCTTAGGGAGTTCAGAGCCAGACAGCACTTCACACACACTTTGTATGCAATTATGGCCTGATTGTCATCTCTGCTGTCTCAGTCCTGCACTGGGAGACCCTTGGCGTTGGGGTTGCTGTTAACTCATTTATTCGTTCATCTGACACCTATTTAATACATGCATGTTAAGTTCTAGATGTTGTTCTAGATATGGCTGGTAAAAAACTGTAAACTCTGGAGTTGTCTCTATACCCAGTGAGTGATGCAATCGTGTTCTAAAAACAAACGTGTGAATGTAATTACAAATACAGTAAATGTCAAGAAAAATGGTCCCATAGAATGGTAATGTTTTAACAATGATGACTATGTCCACCGTGGTAGGGATTAGCTCCCTGTTGGTGAATACTGTCTTTGTTCCTATTTAACAGATGAAGCAAACTGAAACCTACTGAAGTCAAGTAAACACCTTGCTGAAGGTTAAAACAGCTGGAACACATGGGAGCTGGAGTTGCAACACAAGGAGCTTTTGAGAACGCTGCTGCCAGACCTAACCGTGCATGGCAGTTAGGGAAGCAGGGAGCTTGCTTTCTTCTTTCTTTCCTTCTCCCCCACCCTCCTGCTCTCTTTCCTTCCTTCTTTCTTCCTCCCCTTCCTTCCTTCCTTCCTTCCTTCCTGGAACTTAGCACATAGCATAAATGTACCAATTGCATGAATGAACTTTACACTCTGATCAGTTTATATCAGTCCCTTAGGAATGGAAATGATTTGTAGATTAGATTGAAATATTGAGGACTCATGGATTAAAACGGTATTTCATGCTTCTCCAAGGATATACTCTCCAATGGACAAATTCATGATAGAATTTGTTAGTTCAGAAAAGGACATAGCGATTAGGAGTTCTTTCTGCTATTATCCTTATGACTATTTCAACATATCCCTCGAATTCTAACCTCAGATAATTGTAATTTATCTCTTCACTGTTGATGACTTGGTTGGGCAAGGCAGCAGTAGACCACACATTTAGAAGCATGAGGGCAATAAGAGATACATAAGTACATGAAAGCCCATGCACAAGAAAGCCTGTGGCATGCCGGAGTCTCTCGCTCTGTGAGAAGGTACAGTAGAAAAGACTTTGCTTTTACAGAGGACCAGTAAGCCTGATCATTTTTTTAGTGCCAAAGCTTCTTCATTCAGGTTCCAAAAGAAATTAAGCCCTATCATTAAGGCAGTGGCTTGAATTAATTGGATGACTTGGTTATGTGCCCATTGCCCTGTTTCTGATTAAGTAAATCTGGGGTGGGACCCAGGAATCTGCATGTTTATCAAGTTCCCAGATGATGAAATGCTGCTGGGCAGTGGCCTATGCTTTGAGAACCACTGCTGTAGAGCACGCATTGCAGGAATGAATTATCTCCTCTCCTACACATTTGGTACGATATTTATGTATAATCCTTGAGAGAACCGAGAAAATCATCATTCAAATTGTTCTCTGTGTTCTGTGGTTCAGGTGAGAGATTTGCTTGTTTTCCATACTCAGAAACCCAAATATCTATTTAACATGGCCATTTGTATTTGTTATACACATCTCAAAACGATATGTCCAAAACTAAACTTCCCCATGTCTGTACAGCGGCTCTCCTCATGACCTCTAGTGATCCATTGCACCTCTCATTTCTTCCAGTTGCTCAGGCCCCAGACCTTGAGGATACACTTCATTGTGTTCTTTGCCTCAAAGCCCATATCAAATCAATGAGCACATCCTGTCAAATGCGCCAAGTCTGACTACTTCTCTTCGTTGGTCTCTCTGCTTTGACCCTGTAGTCTACTCTCATTCTACCATCCAAAATCTCCTGTGGCTTTCTTTCCATCTCACTTGTGAGAAAATACTAAGCCCTGGCCATGACTGGCAGAGGCTCCTGGTTCATTTCTCTTTGGCTCTTTGACTTACTTTCTGCTCCTTGAACACATAGCTATGCTCCTGCCTTGGGAGTCTTTGCACTTCCTGGAATGCATTTTCTCTGGGTCTCATCTTAGTTCACTCCTGCTGGAGATCTTCCTAGCTCACCCCACTTCAGCCTTCACATGCTGTTCCAATGACTTTTCCTGACAAGCCTATATAAAACAGTGACGTCCTTGCAAATCCTTCTCTTACCCCAATACCACTTATACTTTCTCCTGCTCTACTTTTAAAAATTTTTAAATTAATTAATTATTTTTTTATTTTTTATTTTTTAATTTTTAATTTAATTTAATTTAATTATTTTATTTGTTTTTTATTTTTCCTATACACCATCACCTGTCATATTTTGTTTTTATTTGTTTATTGTTCGTCTCCTGCTGCTAGAATAAAGCTTTCATGGGAGCAGGGAATTTTTTTTTCTTTTTTTCCTTCTAAAAGTCTTATTTTCTGCTTCTAGAACTGTTCCTTAGATGAATTTTAAAGATTGAAAGGCCAAGGTTCAGGGAAGGGAAGGCACTAGTTCTAGACATAAATGTAGTCGGAAGAGCAGGCAGGGGAGATGGGGGAGCCCACCTTCCTCAAATCCCAAGTATCCCAAGCCAGTATTATTTCTATTAAGCCCACACCAGGTTTGAGACTCCTCTGCCTTCAAGAAAGAAGTGTAACCTCTGCTTGAACTGAGAGACTTGGGCTTAAAATAACTGTGGGTCACAGCCCTCCTTGGACTTCCTTCCTTCCTGCAAGGCCCGAGGCTGTTCCCATAGCCGTTCCCCAGGGGAAATGAGCAATGTGGCATATATTTGAGGGTCCCTGGGAAGACAAGAGCTTGCATTCCTAAGAATGTGAGAGGAGCCCAATCCCAGGGCCTATCCCATGTGACTGGAGGAAGTGGCTTGGCTGATATTTTGAGAAGAGATGGGTCATGGGAGACATGTCCTGCTTGGATTTGTCTTCTGCTGACCCTTGGGATGCTGCTGGCAAGAAGCATCATTTGCATGATTCACTGTCAGCCAGGGTCTGAATCCTGCCAAGGTCCCATCTCCTGTCTCAGTGCTGCTCTAGTCACCTTCAGATCCTATCTTCTGTCCCAGTGTTGCTCTTGCCACCTTCAGCCATTTGTTCATTCATATCGCACCTGTATATTCCACACTCACTGTCTACTAAATCCTATGCTAGGTGAGTGCTCCTGACAAATTATGACCAATATTGACATGATTCCTGACCTCAATTGCTTTAAAAATCTGGTAATAGTCCCACTGATAGGTGACATTTGGAGTTTTCACTGAAATGTAGACTATAAGAGAGCCAAAAGTCAAGGCAAGGACAAGAGGAGAGACTCCATCTCTAATGCTCACATCTGTCACTTTACAGATGAGGAAACTGAAGTTCAGGGATTGTCCTTTTCTGTTCTCTGAAGAGTGAGTTGATGACTGGACCACAGTTTCTCTGCACCCTGGTGTACAGATGTATTATGTGCATGCTAGTTCTTTCTTTGAAGTTCCCAAAGAAAATAATGTCTAATTTATAATATTTATCTGCTATGGATTGTAAATGTATATAGCATACAGAAGATAAAGGTGATCTTGTAATTTAACAACAGGTATATTAAACTTTGCTATTTATAGACCCCCATTATTATTTAAAGAATCTGATAGTCAATGCTAGGATTGGGGGCAGCAGTGTGAGTATACTTGAGACCCCCAGCACCTCAGGATGCAGACTGCTTCGTCTCCCAACACAACATCCAGGCCATATATTCTCATCTGCCCCAGAGACATGGAGGCTCAAGGCAGAAAGTCCATTTCAGCAGCGGATAAGCCAGCCAACAAGTGAAAGGATTTCTCCAGAATACACTCATGTTCTGGCTTTCCTCCTTTCTCTACAAACCCTATAATTTGCTCCTTTCCTTAAAGAGAGCAATGGGTGAATAAGGAAACTCAGAGCGTTAAGAAACACCAAGGACATCTATAGCATACTCTGGTACAGAAGAGAAAAGTTCTCCCTTTGTTTCTTTCCTTTCTTCTCCAAGTTTCTCCAGTTGAGGGGTGGAGATACATTCATCTGTGACTTCCTACTGCCAGGTGGAATGGTTGTCACAGAGCTGCTGCTCAACACATTTTGAGCTGAATTGTTTCATTATTCATTTTTATTGTGAACTCCTTGAGGGAAGGGGTTTAGATCATTCAAAAACACTTAAGTTGTGGCCTGACACATACATATCCCTCAAACAATAACTGAGAAGTCTAGTCTGGCAAGGGCGGCCAAATAGTACAATGCTACTCGTGCAGAAAATATGTGTGGTAGGTTGCAAAAGCCAGCTGAAATTTCTTCCCATCCCTGTACCCATGTCCCCAGCAAGGTGAGTTTGCAGTATCACCCTTAAAGCAGTGGCAAAATTTTCTACCCCTTGAAGTTGGCCTGCTCTTATGATTTTCTCTGGGCAATAGAATGCAGCAAGAATGACACTGGTTTTTATGGGCCTTTTAATTATGTGGCATATGAGACTGTTATACAAACCCTTATGACGTTTATTTATACTACACCAATGGACCAGGCTTTAGGATGGAAAATGGGAATCGACTGATGTATTAAATTTGTTATTTCCACTGTTTTTGCTTTCAAGGCTACATAGCAACTCTGTGAGCACCACGCTCAGCCAGTGAGCGAACTGGCCATCCCTATATGGGATCCGAACCTGGGGCCTTGGTGTTCTCAGCACCACACTCTCCCGAGTGAGCCACGGGCCGGCCTGATGTATTAAATTTGATAGATTGGGAGAGTTACCTGGGATTTTGTGTTGCTAAGGATTCTAAAGCCATGTCAGTGATGCTGGCCATGGATGTACCATTAATGTCCTGCTCTCTGACAGTACTGGATTAAAAACCATGGTCAGAAAGGCAGAGAATATCTGGTTCCTGCCGTGAAGACTGTAGAAGTTTATGTTAAAGAAGTCCTTCTTTGCAATCTAACAAGAAGTTGTGTGAGAACTTTGCTCTCAGGAACTAGAATTCTCTGAAGGGTACTCAATGAGTACATGTCATATAATCCCCATATTGTATTTAGAACTGTGCTAAGCCATTTAAGCTGCAGTATCCAAACTAGGGGATTGTGTACCACTGAGGGAACTCACACACCTTCCGAGCACATGAGGGGAAGGACAGCTTTCAGTGAATAGTGTTCGGACCCATCATGTCCATAGGTACTGTTTCCTAAAACAGACCTGTCTAGGAGGGTATCTGGGGTCTACCCTGTACTGCTCTCCTGCCATCCTTTCATAATTACCCTTCTCCTGAAATTAAAATATGCCTATTCTGGATCTTTTTATGGTGCTTTGTCTCAAAGTGTAAAAATATTCCAGACTTAAAGGAATAAATTGAAAATGCATCTTTCTGAAGGGAGCATCCTTTTAGAGCAAAGCAAAGAGAGAGTTCATAAGAAATCCCCAAAATTTACTTTATTGAATCTAGGTAACAAACTCACAGTGAGGCTTGATGACTTCCTCTCCCTCTCTCTCTCTCTCTGTTCTCTGTCTGTTTGTATCTCTTTCTGTCTCTCTTTCTTTTTGTTAGAATGAAAATTCAGAAGTACGTCTTAACAGTGATGAATATTAACATATTTATTTGAATTTTTAAAATGAGGTCAGATTTATTTTCCAATTGTCTTTATGGTGGATATCTTCCATATATTGAGTAAGCTAAATTCACAGATCGAAGGTTTTTATTAAAATATGTTTATATTTTCATAATATACATTAACATAACTATGTATTTGAATAATTTATAAAACAGAAAAGTAGAACATTTACAACTATTTGAACTTATGAAGAATATTTTAGACGCCAATTAAAAAATCTGGGAAATATGTGAGAGTACTTCAAAACGTTGGTGGAAAAATAGAAGTAAAAGACAATAAGAATCATTTCCATGAACTTTTTGAAGACCCTTTGTAGGTAGTAGCCAGATTCCAAGAACCCCTGAGTGATCCTCACTTCCTGTTATTCACACTGTTGAGTAATCTCACACGGTGAATCAGGGCTGGTTGTGTGACTGATAGAGTGTGGTGGAGGTGACAGTGTGTGACTTTGGAGGCCAGGTCATTAAAGAGTTGTGGCTTCTTCCTTGGCCTCTAGGGTCATTTGATAATATTTAATACAAATAGCTAACACTTTTAGAGTTCTTACGTCTTTTGGGAGATGTGCTGAGCTGCTCCCAAGGAGTCGTAGCAGGTGGAAGAAAGTAAGTCCAAACCACACCCAGACTGAGTTGAAAGTAGGAAGAGACCTGCCGGAACAAATGGAAGGAGCCTGCTAGGAAACCACACTTTTTGTGTTTGTGAAGCAGATTGAGAAACCTCCCAACATGAAAGTGAGGAAAGCCCAGGGACAGACACCTAGCCTGTTGTAATATCAGAGCTCTGAGCCTGTGGTTAGCGAGAGAGCAGACCCCCAAATGTGCCACATCTTGGTGACCATCTCATGTATCTTGGGATCTGACAATCAGTATTTCAATTACATACTACCACTGCTTCTTCTAACATCTTCTTATCATCGACTTAGATTTCTTCATGTCAACTGCGACCTTAAAAAATTTTCGAAAAGAAGCCAAATTTGCAGAGTATGTGCAGAAGGAACTACTATTCCTTCTGCGAGATCTTATTCCTTTCACTTTCTTTGGCTCACTGGTAGGCTAAGATAGGGGTTCTGTATTCAAATAAAGTCTGGTTCTTATCATCTGAACCAAGTTTTAGGTAGCAGGAGATACTAAGATTAGATCTAGAGAATCAATTAGTTGTCAGAAAAATGAACACTGACACAGGTTACTTAGAAAGTCATTAAGTTCCTTTACTGAACAGTCTACTTCAGGACAAACAATAAGGGTATTGGAGTGAATGATAGCTTTGAATTTTGCACCACATGACTTGTTCATACTTTTTTCAAAGCACAGAACAAAAAGAGCTATGAAAGGAAAGCTACTGATTTAACTGCTCTTTTCATTAACATTTCTAATTAAATTGGCAGTAATGTTAATGTCATCCTTTGCATTATCATTATTAGACCATTTTCACACTAGGTGTATTTTTTACCATAATTTTATGATTCAGGAAATATCCTCCCAGTCTATGGATGTGGAACCATGACCCAGAGACAGGTGTATGGCAGTGCACAACCTGCACTGCCCAACTCCAGGGAGCTTCTTTCACATGTTAATAAATCATGCTCCCAAAATCACACAGATCGCTAGTGGCAGGAACAACATTTGAACTCATCTTGATCTCAAACCAAAGCCCTTCTTTATTTCAGAGTCGATGTCCCTCTGCTGTTTGTTTTCTTTCACAAGGTGGTTTTTATTAAAAAGGGAGGTGAGCATGAGATTTAAAGAGAAACAACAGAACTTTTGAAAAACTGATCTCTTCCTGAGCTTTTTAATAGAGGAAAGAAGAATTAACGGGAAGGTGGGAGCAAGGGGACTGCATGTGGGGCAGCAAGGAGCTTCAGGGTGATTTAAGCTAGAAGGGAGGATTTAATATTAAAAAGGCTTGGGACAGAAGAAAGCTATTGGTGTCGGTGGGGTAGAATTTTACTGAGACAGCTGCAAAAGCAGTTGAGGCCATTTGAGATTCAGAATCTCTTTGTCTGATGTTGGATTTTGCCCGGACATTTGTTCTAGGTCATCCGTGGTGAAAAAGAACCCCACACATGTGTGACAAAGAATGAGAGGACTAAATACCACAGCCAGAGAGATGACATTTGTGCCTGGCATTTAAAGGGGGTGGCGCAGGGATGGGGGGTCTCTGCTACAGATGCTGTCAGGCAGCACAATTAGATTTGTCTTTTCTGCCAAGGCCAAGCCTGCCTTCTTTCCACAGGTCCGGGGATGTCCAGGGAGCCTGCTGCCTCACGGGGAGCTGGTGGAATTGCAAGTAGGACCATCTGGACTTCTTGGTAACATACTTAGAGCAGAAATTCAGCTTCAGTCTTGTAGTACATATGGCAGCCATTTGTATGAATTGAGACCCATAGCATTAAGTGGGATGAAATATGATGATTTTTCACTTGTACGGGACACTAGTGATTATAAAGTTTCCTTGGTTCTTTGGGAAGCATTTTTGTGTTTTTCCCCAACCACCCTCCACCTTTAGATTTCCTTACACATCCTGACATTAACAGTAAACAGGGATTAGCCTGAGCTAGCCAAGAGTGGTTTTAATTAACTGTGTCTTATAGAGAAAGGATTTAGGAGTAACGTACAGGTGACTTGCACTGAGTGGACTACACATCCAGCACACTCAGACCCGAGCTGCTGCTGCTGCACCTGCCTCTACCTCCCCCCTTTTCTTCATCCTCCCACACTTTTTTCTTTTTTCTTTTTGAAAAAGATTCACAGAGTGAACTTTTATTCTATTAGTTTTTGGCAATTTAAGATCTGTGTGTAAAAGAATGCGAACCCCACTCTCCTAAATGAGCCTGGATTTATGTCCTGTGTGATTTGCTAAACTTTTATGAAATCTGAAATACATATGAATAACAACAGCTTTCATTTACTGATCACTTATTAGGCTCTCCATATTTACATGCTTTTCTTATCTAACCTCCACAGGAATCCAGGTGATAGGGGTTGTCAGTCTCCTTTACAGATGAAGAAATGAGGCCGAGTCATTAGCTGATCCCAGTGTTTGTGCTTCTAACCACTACTTTATATACATGCCAAAAACCATGGAATAAAAATTACAGTAAAAGACCCTGAAAGCAACACTCAGAAATAATATTTCAATAGGTCAGTAATTTTTAAAGGACCCGGAGGTGCTGTAGTGATTGAACAACTGAGAGTTCACTTAATAGGCCCCAGGGGAAGGCTGGACAGAGACCAGATGATGACATCAACATCATCATTATCATCATCATCTGAGCTGACACTAGTAGAACGAGTACGGATTTAAATGTGTTGTGTGGGTTAACTCATTTAACCTTTAACAACAACCTTACAGAGGTTTTATGTGAACTACTATTACCCTGGTTTTACGTGAACTTGAAAACCAGAGAAGTTAAAAATGTCCTAAGGCCGTGAAGCTAGTACGTGGCAGATTCTGGGTTTGAGTTCAGGATTCTGGATCGGAGGCGTGTTTGTAACTATCATAGCATAGTACACACACTCAGAGGTGGGGGTAGTGCGTTGATCTCAACCTGAGACCTGGCTGAGGGTTGGACCGTATGAGCAATTTTCATGTAATTAACATGTACCATGATTAGCCTGTTTCCAAGAGTGCTTAGTTCAATGAAACAGGAGAAGTCACTCACAGCCACTGTCCAGGTTCCACAAGCACAGAATAGGGAAATGAGTTCAAGATCCTAGTGGTCCCGCCGGTACTAAAGAAGAGAAGGGGATCCGTAGGCATCACGTCTCGAACCCCAGAACCTATCCACGTTGCCTTATACGGTGAAGTTCTGCAGATGTGATGAAGTGAAAGGTTTTACATGAAGAGATTATCCAGGGCTATCAGGCTGGTCTTAACATCACGAGAGACCTACAGAGAGAAAGAGGGTGGAAATGGACAGAGAGGGGGAGACCGTGGGGAGACAGAGGCGGAGACTGGAGTGACGCAGCTGCCAGCCACGTAATGCTGGCAGCCACCAGAAGCTGGAGGTGACACGGAACGATGGGAGACGAATAGACCTTCCAGAGGGAGTTTGTTCCTACTGACGTGACTTTTTGTTCTTAAGAAAGTTATTTATTTTTTAATTGAAACATATTGATTGTATATGTTTATGGGATACAAAGTTGTATTTCACTACATGTATACAATGTATAATAATCAAATCAGGGTAATTAGCATATTCATCATCACAAAACTTTATCATGTCTTTGTGATGAGAACATTTGATCTCCTCTCTTCTAGCCATTTGAAAACACATAAGTTATTATTAATTATAGATGCCTGGCACTACTGTATGCCACTAGAACTTATTTTTCCAATTTAGCTATAATTTTGTGTTCGTTAACCAACTTTTACCTATTCCCCTTCCCCACACTTTTCCAGCCTCTAGTAACCACAGTTCTACTCTCTACTTCCGAAAGTTCAACTAATTTAATTTTTTTAGCTCCCATATATGACAGAATATGTGGTAATTATCTTTCTGCGTCTGACTTATTTCAGTTAACATAACATATTCCAGGCTCATACACGTTGCTGCAAATGACAGAATTTCATTCTTTTTCAGAGATGAGTAGTATTCCATTGTGTATATATACAACAATTTCCTTATTCATTGATCTGTCAATGGACATCAAGGTTGATTCAATATCTTGGCTATTGTAAATGGTGCTGCAATAAACCTGGGTGTGCAGATATCTCTTCAGTATGCTGACTTCCTTTCCTTTGGCTAAGTTCCCAGCAGTGAAATTGCTGGATCATATGGTAGTTCTATTTTTTGTTTTTTGAGACTGCCATATAGTTTTCCATAATGGCTGTACTAATTTACATTCCCATCAATGGCATATAAAAGTTCCATTTTCTCTACATCCTTGCCAGCATTTGTTAATTTGTCTTTTTGATAATAACCATTCTAACTGGGGTGACATGATATTTCACTGTAGTTTTGATTTGCATTTCTCTGAAGATTAGTGAGGCAGGGCATTTTTTATATACCTGTTGGCCATTTGTATGTCTTCTTCTGAGAAATGTCCATTGAGGTCATTTGTCTATTTTTTTATCTGATTATTTATTTATTTATTTATTTATTTATTTATTTATTTATTTACTTACTTAGTTATTTATTTGTTTGTTTGTTTGTTTGTTTTTGCTGTTAAGTTCCCTGTATATTCTGGATATTAATCTCTTAGCAGATGAATAGTTTGCAAATATCTTCTCCCATTCTGCTGGTTGCTTCTTTGCTCTGTTGATTGCTTTTTTTTTTTCCCCCTGTGCAGAAGCTTTTTAGTCTGATGTAATCCTATATGTCAATTTTTGCTCTTGTTGCCTATGCTTTAGAAGTCTTTTCCATAAATGTTTTGCCCAGACCGTGTCTTGGAGTATTTTACCTATGTTTTCTTCCACTGTTTTATAGTCTCAGGTCTAACATTTAAGTCTTTAATCCACTTGAGCTGATTTGGGTACATGATGAGAGATGGGGTCTAGTTTCTTTCTTCCTAATTTATCCAATTTCCCCAGCATTATTTATTGAAGAGGCTGTCTTTTCCCCAATGTAAGTTCTTGGTGCCTTTATCTCAGATAAGTTCGCTGTAGATACAGGGATTTATTTCTAGGTTATCTATTCTGCTCCACTGGGCAATGTGTCTCTTTTTATGTCAGTACCATGCTATTTGGATTACTATAGCCTTGTAGTGTATTTTGAAGTCAGGGAGCATAATGCTTCCAACTTTGTTCTTTTTACTCAGGATTGCTTTTGCTATTTTGGGTCTTTTGTGGTTCCATATTAATCTTTTCTTTGTGGTTTGGTACTGAAGAATTATTGAATTCCTCTGAAAATACCATGTTTCCTTGTTTTTTCATGTTTCTCACATCCCTATGTTGATGTCTGGGCATCTGGTGGAACAGTCAGTTCTTCTAATTTTCTGGAGTAGTTTTTGAAGACAGAAATTCTTTCCTGTAGATGTGCTTTACAGTGTCTGTTGCGTAGGGTGTTTTAGGTTTGGTTCCACCTGATCATAGTAGTGTGGTCTCCCTGTGATTTATTTGCCTGTGTTTAACACAGAGTTGTCTTAGTGTGTTTTTGTGGCTTAGGTGCTGGGGTACTTGGGAGCTCCTTTCTAGAGTGAGAGACTGGCTGGGACTTCTGGAACTGCAGGTGGAACCTTGAGCTCCTGGGAGATGTGCTGGTGCACTTAGTGACTCCTCAGCTGAAGTTGGTGACCCTGGATGGAGTTACTATGGTCACTGTCAGGACTTTGGGGTTCTGGGAGGGTGCTATAACAATCGGCTATTCCTCTGCTAAAGTGGGCAGTGCCACCAGGGTAATGGGCAGGACCACAGACCCCTGGGAGTTCTTCTTCCACTGATATTTTGATTTCAGCCCAGTGACATTGATTTTGAACTTTTGGCCTCCAGAACTATGGCAGAATAAATTTCTGTTCTTTTAAGTCACCAAGCAGTGACTTTTATACTAGCCCCAGGAAACTAATACAGATTCTTAGACTGTGGTCATAGAGGGGTAGTGTTGCAGTCACCGGAAAGCGCTCTCTTTTGACCAGGACTAATCCCTTCTTACTCACTCAATTCACACAGTCAGCTGCCCCCAAAAGAGGCACATCCACACAGACTTCCAGGCCCTTCCCAGCTATCACATGCATTCTTACCTTATTTAGGATCTGAAGGTTTTTAATCTTGATTTTGCTTCTACTTCTGTGTTAATTAGGGTTCTTCAGAGAAACAGAACTGATAGGACATATACATACAAAAAGAGATGTATTTTAAGGAACTGGCTCACACAATTATGGAGGCTGGCAAGACCAAAATTTGCAAGGTGAGCTGTCAGTTTGGAGACCCAGGGAAGAGCTGATATTGCAGGTCAAGTCCAAAGGCCATCTGCTGGCAGAATTCCATCTTGCTCAAAGTAGGTCAGTCTTTGTCCTACTAAGGCCGTCAGCTGATTGAATGAAGCCCATCCATATTATGGAGGTCAATCTACTTTACTCAAAGTCTACTGAATTAAATGTTAATCTCATCCAGAAACACTCTCACAAAAGCATCTAGAATAATGTTTAACCAAATATCTAGGCAATGTGTCCCCGCTAAGTGACACATATGATTAATCATCACAACTTCTTACTTCTCATTGGGTTTAATTTGGTTTATTCAACTCAACACTCAAACCTCAGTACCACTGAGATCTCTGGCTAAAGTTCCCTTCTATCAGCTGGGATCTCTTCTGTTTTCCCTGGATAAGATCCCCATGCCAAACCCATGGCTGGCCTGCTCAAGGTCTGGCCTTTGGCTTAAATTCCTGCATCGCTGATGATAAGCAATGAGGCCCATGGATGTGGAGAAGACTTACAGGCTCAGGTTCATGAATAAATAGCAACTTTAACAGCATTTTTTGGTTATCAAGTCATCTATAGAAATGGATGAACACAGGTGTGGTCTCAGAATACTGTCTGTCTCCATGGTGAGCATAGAAGATGAGGCTCTGACGAATGTCCCTTTGCCTTCATTCATAAAGGATCCATCTGAATACAGCAGAAATGAGGAGTGGCTTGTGTTTTAGGAAATCCCACCTATGGTAGAAAAAGCAAAGTCATGGGGAACAATTCCTCACTTCCCATTTCAGGGGGTTCTGTGTGTGAATGTCTAAATCTTATGCAGCTCATCCCACATTGACCCTGTACAAGATTCAGAATTTTTGCACCCCAGTATGATACTGTTGGCATTGCCTTACTTGCTTTAGTATCATTTAATTTCTCAAATAAAATTTGCGTGCTTAACTCAATACAGGCTCAAAAATATAACCAAGTAACTACCTTATGATATATCTTAAACCAATGTTTTGTCTATTTCAAATCTCAAATAGAAGACAGACAGCATGGTACAGAGTGATACAGGCTGGGAAGCAGAAGACTTAATCTCTAGCCCCGTCTTGTTCACTTAGAACTATACAATGATGGGGATGTCACTTAACTTCTCTGGCAGGGCCAACTTATCCATTAGGCACAGTAAACACAGTGCCAGGTTTTCAGAGGCCTATACAAATGTTTTAATTTCTTTTTAAAAAATCAAAACAGAAGATAAATTTTTAGGTCAAAGAAAATATTTTAATGTATAATTTAATACATATGTAGTGTGTATTATATACTTTATACTTACGTAGTGTAAAATATAATTTTATAGAGGAAGGGGCTCAAAATGGCAAAAGTGTGGAGAGTTCGAGAAAGTCATAATTCAACCCTGCTTTCTGGCCCTGTTTCCTTCTGTGTAAAAATAGGTTGAATATGATTAGAGATTCCTATGACAGAATTCTAGGCATCACAGGCATTTGTAAGATATTGAAAGATATTGACAGAGCTCCCCAAACTATCTTGGTATTCTATAAATCCCAACAATTATTGTAAATTAGCTGTTGAGAGGTTCCCTTATATGGAAAGCACATTAGTTTGGAATGAAACAGGCCTGTGTTCAAATGAAGGCAGTCGGTTGTTTATCTGACTGTGTGGATTTAGACACACTCATTAAAACTGAGCCTGAAATTTTTTATCTGTAGTATGTAAAATGTAAAAACAAATACCTATTCTTTCATGTTGTTTTGATGATTAAAAGTAACAGAAGCAAAGCACACAACACTGGTACCCAACACCTGGCAGGATCTCTATAAATAATATTACTATCTGCAATTTTTATTGCTTTAGGTTTGAAATTTATCACCTGAATATGGTAACAAGCTATCTTATATGGAACATCCACTTTAGCAAATCATCAAATAATAAAACTTGAGGAAATGAATGAAAATAATTACTCATTTGAGAGGAAAATTGTTTTTTTATTTTTCTACAGTCATTTCTCTCCCTTGTCCTGAGTGAGGTAAAGTTTGGTGACTCTATAGTTATTCATTCATTTATTTAGTCTCTAGATTAAATAAGGTAGGAATGCTAAAACTGGATTGGAAATGTGTTATTAAGGAAGAAGTAAGAAAGCTAAGGAAATGGATTATTCCATCAAATCTGTTATAGACTGAATTTTGCCCCCTCCTTCCCCCTGAATTTATAAGTTGAATCTCTAACCCCCAATGTGACTGCATTTGGAGACAGGGCCTTTATGGAGGTAATTTAGGTTAAATGAGGTCAAAAGGGTGGGGCCTTAATCTGGTAGAACTGGTGTCCTTGTAGGAAGCAGTAGTGACACCAAAGATGTACACAGAGAAAAGGTTACTCGAGTACACATAAGAAGATAGCTGTCTGCAAGCCGAGAAGAGAGGCCTCAGAAGAAATCAACCCTGTCACCGGAACCTTGATCTTGTGCTTCTAACCACCCAAACTGTGAGAAATAAATGTCTGCTGTTCAAGCCACCCAGTATGTGATATTTGTTTATGAAAGCTCAAGCTGACAAATACAGGACCGGAGACCCTAGCACCTGACTCTGTCCCTGAACCATGGCAGTGTAGACTGTAGTAATGGGGGATGGGGCACCAGCATCCCAGAGAAGCGTCGTGCTGGGCCTTCTGTCTAGATGTGGGTCCACAGCAGGCAATGCTGACATGGCTCCAGGCTCTTGGTGTGATGGTGATGCTGTGGAAATAGCTGAGATGATGCTGAAATTGCAGAGTCTGGGTGATAGCATAACACCACAGAGGTTGGGAGGATTTAAAACTCCCACAGTAAGCCGCAAAACTGTGTAGGCCCCAGGAACACCATGGCAGGCAGGACTCTCTGGTGATGGGAAATCCACCACAGTATTCCTAGGGATTCCCTCCTCAGATCCTGGTTGCCTCAGCAGTTCTTTGATGCTTTTGTGATCTGGTTCTTCCAGTGTTGCAGAGAGGAATGCTGGCTGGTCTGTCTGCTGCTCGTAGTATGGCTAAAAGTGGAAGTCAGGGGACAGTATCTTTCTAAATATGGGGAAAAAAGTTACACGTGTACTTCAAAAAGTTCATGGAAAAATAGAATTAAAAGAATGATATGAAGCTTCCCATGAACCTTCTGAAGTACCCTTGTAATAGAGGATCTTGGGAGTGAACAGGCTGGGTATTAATGAACTACATGAACTCCAATCACTTTTCTGCTTAATAGTTTATAATTCTCTGTATGCTTTAATCTCAAATCCTGAGAGACATACCTTTTAACCACTTTCATGATAGAAATAGCATTTAATAAAGAGGCTATGTGGCATAATAGAACCAGCAACAGCTTTTGCAATAACGTGATCAAGTTCTTTTCTCTCTTACCAACCAGCTGGGTAGTAGTGGGGACTTTCTTCACATTTCTGAGCCTCAGGCTCTCCCTTTCTCACAAGGCTTGCTCTACTAAGACTCATATTGTAAAGCACCAACCATAGTTCGGGTATGCTTTACATATTCGATAGACACCCTTTGCCTCGGTTCTATTCAAGGATTCAGTGTTTTGTGCTGCCCCATGGCCACTCATTCATGTGCACTTTCTCACACTCTTCCATTTTTGCCACTACATTTCTCCAGGGAACAGGCTGTTCTGATATTTCTTTCTTCTCCTATTACGACTGAATATTATTTATTATTTAGATTTATAAGACAAACCCTTCTGCAATAAAGTCACTTCAGGGCACACACACAAGGTTAAAAGCTTTAGGTCAAATACACAGGACTATAAAAATAAACAGCTAGAGTACACAGCAGAAATATTATTTAAAGACAAGTGGTGACTTCAACATAGTGGCCCTTTCAGGGAAAGTCATTTGAAAAGATACAAAGATGAATGAATCTCATGGAATCTCAGTTGTTTAATTAAGGAATTGGCAAAAATAATCCACCCCTCAGAATTTGCTTCAAAATTTTGGTTTAGCCAAATAGTGCAGGCAGCCAGACCTTAACCAATGCAAAATGTTCCTTAATGTTCCTCAAAACAGACATGAGAGAAAATTCACACATCCCACGAAGCCAGGAGCAGACTTTGCTCAATGCTGCATTATGCAGGTATTCCAGAAAAGAGGTGGGATGTGCTCTGAAAGGTAACTGAGTTGGGAAACCGAAGAAATCTCTCTTGGCCTCTCAGATAGGATGGGACACTTCCTCTGTGGGCCTTCAGGTCTCTATATAGACTTCCTCACAAAGTTTAAAAGACTTGATTTAATTTTCTGTTTACGTATCTGTGTCCTCTTCTACCTCTGAGCTTCTTAAGGAAGGACTTGTCTATATTGTTTCTCCATACACAGTTCTTGGCCCATGTCACCCTCCATAAATATTTATTACACAAATGGAAAAATGAAGACTGGATATGGGCACTTTTCCACCGGAGATGCTTTTTGCAAAGCTAAAATTATTAGGTAGGACTTTGCGTTTCAACAACTTTTAAGCTTTGAAAACAGGAACTAGTTCAGGAGGGTTGAGACAGCCCAAACTGGGGCTGTTTGCATTTTAGCTTAACCAAGTGTCAGTGCTGCTTTCAAAAGAGTTGAGTGAGAAAATGCAGAGCTGCACCTGAGAATGATCCAGAGGCAGCTCTTTGGGAACCAGGTGCCCTGAACCAGCATGTTATTTTGGGACCCCAGTCCTATAGCACTCCGGGCTTCAGCTTTCCCAACTTCTACTGATTAATTTCCAAGTTACAGGATATTCATTCAACAAAGGAAGTTCATAGGTTCTTTCTGAGTGCAGAGATTATAAAAATGCACCTCTCTGGAGGGAGCAGGGTCCCTCCCACTTGAAATCAGGGTGCTAAACAGGGTACCTTCTGGGGGCCACTGTCTGGGTTTCCTCTTAACTTTACGTGTACTAGCCGATGATCTTGGGGGAGTCACTCTGGGCCTCAGTTTCTGCATGTACAAAAAAGGAATAATATTAGTACCCCTCACAAGCTTGTTGTACACATTAAATGAATTAATATGTGCAAAGCACTTCGATCAATGCCTGGTGCATCATAAGTGCTCTGTAAATATTTGCATTTATTATTATGTCTGTACCTGCTTTTCTAATAGTTTTCTTAATACAATTACCATTATGATAGTATAACAATAATATTATAATCATTGTAAAGCTACCATATGTTTTAGAATCTCCCTTGGGTCAATTGCTATGTAATCGATATATAATGTGCAAAATTGCTTAATGATGTTGATGTCATTATTACTATTTTGCAGGTAAGGAACAGTTTCAGTGTAAAAAGGTAAGCTACCTAAGACCACAGTGTCAAAAAGAGGAGAAACAGATTACTCAAGTCTTCCTAATGCAAGCCATTCTGCTGTAATTTATGCCCTTTCTCCACTTTTCCATATTCTTTTTGCATCTATGATTGGTTACTGCAACTCTTCAGCTGGTTATAGGCCCAAACCTATTCCTTGGTCTGATTAACTGCCTCATGTTCTGACTCAGTTATCCAGGTCTGTCTCATAAATTTGTCATTCATATGGTCCAGAGTCACACCAGAAAGGCCTTGGTAAATTTTGCCACAAAAGAATACTTCACAACAAAACTTGTGCTCTTGGAAAACATTAGCGCACAAGTCAGGTGCAGTATGCTTCAGTATAATTGAGGTACAGAGGAAAAACCACAACCGATCATAGAATGTCAACCTACCTAATCTCCATTTCAGCCATGGTTTTCACCAACTCAGTGTGGCCATTTGGCAGTTGCTGTGCCTCTCTGGGTCTCAGTGTCTCCCTACATAAGATGAAATGGGATTCATGAGCTGTGAAAACTCTTGCAGCTCAACATTTTAGACCCTGTCATCAGTTCCTTCATTGTAGACCAGTACTGTCCAATAGAACTTTCTGCAAGGATGGCTATGTTTAACTCTCCAACACAGTAGGTGATAGACACATGTAGCTCTTGAGTGATTGAAACGCAGCTAGCAGTACTAAGGAACTGAAGTTTTAATTTCATTTGATTTTAATTAGTTAAATTTTAAATAGTCACATGGAGGTACTGGCTGCCATAAGGAACAGCACAGTAGTCTAGAGATTTGCTGAGATTTGAGAGTGTTCTCTAAGACATTGAGTTAAATATAAGAGTGATGTGATAGAAGTATTTGAAAGAAAACTAAACAAAAACCTGTTTTCTCAAGGATCATGAAGTCATTACAGAGCAATTAAGTAGATAATCATGCTATTCAGCACATCCAAGTGCTCTATCTGCCCTCGCTTCACCTCTAAAACCCTTCCAACAATCCAAGGCTCATTTTACCTCTTCCATACAGAGAGTTGCTGCTTTTTCTGTCATTCTAAAGCACACCTTTTAGCCATTAATTAATTCATGCCTGTATTTGTGTGTTCTTCCGCTAGAGATTAACATATCTCCATAAGGGTAGGGTTTTTCAAAATTAATTTTTATATTGCTATAGTTGTAACATCTAGAAAAGTACCTGGCACCATTAATCCAATACACTTTACTACTAAAGATTTACTTTAGGTGAGGTATTGTAAAGGTACCAGGGACATCAAAGCTAAAACAAGACACATGTAGAGCTTACAGTCTAGGGGGATATGAACGTGTAAACAGCCAGTTATAACTGATGTTTCAAATGTTATCATAGGGATAAATGCAAGGTGTTTTGGTAGCACAGGGGTGTATATAGTATATTTCACATGTTGCACATGTCACATCAGATTTGGGATATTTCTTTTCATATACACTTACATAGGCAATGAGCTTATTGAAGGCTAGGGCCATTTTTAGGCTTTTTTGTGATCCCAGCAACTAGCACAGTGTCTGTCATAGAGCAGGCTAATTTAATCTGTTTGTTGATTGTGCTAGTGATATAAACAAAAATAGTGACATACGGACACTAAAGGTGTGAAGAAGTTGTAAGAAACTTCAGAAGAATGAGACACTACTTTTGGTTGGGAAAACATAGTGGGTTGAATGGTGGCCCCCAAAATGGTACATCTACATTCTAATTTGTGAATATTACCTTATATGGTAAAAGGGTAAATGTTACCTTATTCATAAAGAGGGTCTTTGCAAATGTAATTAAGTTAAAGATCTTGCAAGGAGGAGCTAGCTTGTCTTTGATTATCCAGGTGGGCCCTAAATGCTATCACAAGCATTCTTATAATGTCTTCCAGACACACAGAGCAGAACACACACAGACAGGAGAGGTGGAGGCAATGTGATAGAAGTCATATTGGGGCCAGGGATGATAAATTTTATGGGTCAGCTTGGATGGGCCATTGTGCCCACATATTTGGTCAAACATTTTTCTAGATATTTCTGTTTAGGTGTTTTTCGGATGACATTAACATTTAAAGCAGTGGACTTTAAGTAAAGCAGATTTCCTCTATAACGTGGGTAGGCTCCATCCAATCAGCTGAATCCTGGTTAGAACAAAAGACTGATCTCCCCTGAGGGAGAGGAACTTGTGCCAGCATATTGCCTCAAAACTCCACTATCACTTTTCTCTGGGTCTCCAGCCTGCCTGCCTATCCTGCAAATTTTGGATTTACCAACCTCCATAATTGCATGTGCCAATTAAAATTTTTTTAAAAAAACTAATCTCTCTCTCTCTCTTTATATATATATATATACTCATATGTATGTGTGTATGTATATATGTGTATATATATGTATATATATATATATGTACACACACACACACACACACATCTTCCTGGTTCTGTTTCTCTGGAGAAGCCTGACTAATACAGGCCACAAGCCAAGGAATGTTGAAGCCACCAGAGCCTGGGTGAGGCAGGGAAGGAAATCTTCCCCAGAGCCTCTGGAGGGAACACAGCCCTGCTGTCACCTTGATTTCAAAATTCTGGCCTTCAGAGATGTGAGAAAATAGATTTCTAAGGTTTTAAGTTTGTGGTAATTTACTTTTTATTTATTTATTTATAGCAGCCATGGGAAACTAATAAGAGGGGTTGGGGATAAACAAGAAAAATAGCATTTGAATCCTATTTTATAGATTGGGCATTGTACATGGTCACATGCCTGTCAGATGGGACGAGGCCTTCAAAGGGGAGCAGACAGCATGTGCAGAGGCTGAGCAGAGAGAGAATGCAGGGCTTGTGGGAGGAGGGAGCGAGTCATCTACAAGTGCAAAGTCTATGAGGGCCAGTAGTGGGAGATGAGTGTGGAAAAGAAATTTTGGAATTATTGTGGTGAGGATTGAATATATACTAAATATTTACAGTTTTTGTATTGTCTTTTTTTTTTCCCCCTTAGAGACTGTATTAGTCCATTTCTGTTGCTTATAACAGAATACCTGAAACTGAGTAATTTATAAAGAAATGAAATTTATTTCTTACAATTTCAGAGGTGGGGAAGTCCAAAATCCAAGGGACACATCTGTTGAGGGCTTTCTTCCCTTGGAGATGCGAGATATTACAGGGTGAGAATGGGCTGAGCAAGAGAGTTAACCTGCTCATTTGCTCTCCTTTTAATGCTATCGGAACCATGCCCATTACTCCATCAATGGATCAATCTATTCACAAGGACACAGTCCTTACAATCTAATCGCCTCTTAAAGACCCCACCTTCCAATTGCTGTAATAAGATTTCCCACCCTCTTAACACTGTTACAATGGAGATTAAGTTTCCAATACATGAAATTGGGGGGGACAACACATTTGATACATAGCAGAGACCATGAAAGTCTATTGGATATTTTTGTCAAAGGAGGGGTATGATTAGAATCATTCTTTATGAAGTTGATTCAGTTGAATGTTAGCTTGATTGGCTAGGTAGTGTCTGGTGGGAGGAAGATCAAAGATTTCTAAAAGTTGTGTAGGACAGACTTCATGAGGCTCTGCATTGTGAGGGCATTATCCTGAATTTACATGTGGAAATAAAGTGGAAACTAGGCCCTTAGCATTTCCTTCCATTTCCAAAGGAAGCGATTTTAATAGAATAGTAAGACATTCTTACAATTGTTTAAAGTCGTAATATTTTTGTATATATTATCTCCTGCTGTGCTCGTATCTTTGAGTCCTAGATGCATCTATCCTTGTTTTATAATTGAAAACATTTAGGCAATTGGTGGTTAGCTATAGTCTCTGAGACCATAAATTCTAACAATGTTAGAATTGAATCCAAGACACATGTTTAGAGCTTTTTCTTTTTTAGATGAAACACTAATGTATTGTAGTTATCATTTCCTGATCTTGAATCTTCCCTGTGAGCCTGATATATGGCTCTCAACAATTTGCATATTTTAATACTAATATTTATGCAGTATGTACGACTATTAATTTTATTTATGAAGGAACCAAAATTAAGAAATAAATTAACTTATCCAAGATCACACAGCCAACATTTGGCAGAGGTAGGATAAGAATACAGGTTACCTGGGGATAAAGAATGCATCTCTACCCTAAGGGATGGTGAATTCCTAATTGCATTTGTAGGCCAGGTTTGAAAACCAACAGTAAACTGGGTTTTTCACATATCAGTTGGTTCCATATTTCTGGTCTAGTGGTGTAAATGTACTTCTCCAGAAAGCCACGAGATTCCAAAGAGAACTTATTTTATGCAGGTTGGGCCACCAATTCAGAAATGGAAAAAAGCACTATTGAACTCAACACAAATCTTTTATCCTGGGCCTGCCTCTTACACTTTTTCCTATTTATCTCACCACCAATCAGCAGACATTGGAGATCAGAGAGCGCAAAATCTCTTTAGAAATAATTACTGACCCTGTTATCTTAAAAGACTCGCAGACTGCTAGGCATTTTTCTGAGCAGTGGTGGGTGGGATAATCGGCCTCCAATTATTAAGTCTTATCCTGCTAGAAATAATAAGAACCAAACAGCAGTCTTTATTCCTCTGCTGAAATGTTAGTCATGCCAAGAAATTAACTTGAAACATGAAGCCCTCTGCTTAACAATGTATGGGCTGTGGAGTCATTTGGTAGGTGAACCCGAAAGAGGATCTAATGCCTTTATAAATCTCTAGTTGTGGAGAAAACATCCAATTGTTTCCCAACTGAAAACTAAGGTAAGGTTTAGATCAACATCCTCTATGTACCTATGAAGTGTTTACTATGGTTCTCAACTTGGGGAAAGAGTGGGCTGGATAAAAATGATTGCAGAATTATCTGAAAGGCCTTTTCAAAAAACACATGACCCCATAACCCACCCTCTGTACCCGCCATTCTGCAGCTCTCTCTACCACTGAGGAGCTCCTCAGAGGAAGCAGCTTAACCATGTAACCACGTATATTTCAGCAAACACCGCTATTTGATTTTATGGCTTCTCACATGCTCCAGCTGAGCCAGAATAAAAGGCCAAACTCCAAAACCAGGAAAGGAAAGAAAGAAAAAACAAAACAAAAATGCATGCATCATTCCCCTCCCTCCTCCTCTTTGTCTTCTTTTCCTTTTTCTTTCTTCATTTTTACCTTTTTATTTTGAAATAATCAGAGTCACAGGAAATTGAAAAGTAGTGGTGTAGGTCATGCATGTACTCTTCACCCAGTTCCTTCTAGTGGAAACATCTTGTATGATTATAGGACAATATCAAAACTAGGAAGACAGGAAACTGACATTGATACAATTCATCATCCTTTTTCAGTTTTCACTAGTTTTATATGAACCGATTTGCCCTTGCGTGTATGTGTGAGTCTATGACATTTTATCACGCAGGTAGATTCCTGTGATTAAGATACCACACAAATCTCCTTCCTGCTGTCTCTTTATATTACCACCCAACTCATCCTTCTCACCGATTCCTAATCTCTGACAACTGCTCATCTGTTTGCTATTTCTACAATTTTGTCATATAAGAATGTTATATAAATGGAATAATTAAGTAAGTAACCTGTAGGTATTTTTCATTTAGCACAATGACCTAAAGGGCCATATAAGTTGTTGCATGTATCAATAGTGTATTCCTTTTTATTGCCAACTAGTATTTTGTGGTGTAGATGTACCAAAGTGCATTTAACCGTTTACTCATTGAAGAACATTTAGGTTGTTTTTGGTTTTGAGCTATTGCAAATAAATTTGCTATGAACACACACGTATAAATTATTTTTCATTTTTTTTTTCCTTTAGGGAGTGGTATTTCTTTAACAATTTTCTTTATTTCTTTTATGGTAACTGGTCTGTTTATATTTTCTGTATTTTGGGAGGTCAATTTTGGAGATTTATATTTTCCCAGAAAATTATCGATTTCCTTCAAATTTCCAAATTTATTTTCATGGAATTGAGAGATTTGTCTCATAATTATTCTTAATTACTGTGTTTATTCTGCAATCTTATTTTTATGTACTTATATATTTTTTCTTGATTCAGTTAGCTGATGTTTTTTTACATTTTACTATCATTTTCAAAAAACCAGATCTTGCATTTACTCATAGTTCTACAGTATTCCTCTTTTCTACTTCTATTTCTTTCTTTTTTTATTTCTATTAATTTCGTTAGATTCATTATTGTCCTACCATTTTGAATTGAATGTTTTTAATGTATTAATAATTAGTAATTCTCATTTTTTGGCATAAGTTTTTAATGTGATGAATTTTCCTCTAGTCACAGTTTTAGCTAAATCTATGTCTAATGCATGGTATTTTAATCATCATCATTTCCAAAATATTCTACAATTCTACAATTTCAGATTTGATTTCCTCTTTTATTTAAGAGTTGCTTGAGAAAAATTCTGTAAGTTCAAAGTGGTAAGGCTTTCCTTCCATCTCATCAAATTTGCTGGTGTCTACTGTAATGCATTGTTATCAGAGAACTTGCCTATGTAATTTTTACTTATGTATAGGTTGCTATGTGGACATAATTTTCATTTTTCTGAGTTGAATACTCATGAGTGCAAGTGCTGGGTTATATGGCAAGTTTAAATTTAGTTCTTTTAAGAACTGCCAAACTATTTTTCAGAGTAACTGTACCATTTCACTCAAATTGTATCCAGTTTCTCTATCTTCACCAGCATTTGATATTTTTGCTGTTTTAGTAAGTGTGTAGTGATATGTTGTGTTTTAAATTTGCATTATATGATGTCAAGTAATGTTAAATACCTTTTTATGTACTTATTGGCCATCCGTATTTCCCCAAATGTCTATTCATAATTTTTGCTCATTTTCTAACTGGATTTTATTTTTCACTTTTACATTTTGAGAATTCTTTATATATTCCAGATACAAGCCCTTTGTCAGATATGCAGTTTGAAGTATCATATCTTT
Source organism: Cynocephalus volans (assembly GCF_027409185.1). NCBI lineage: Eukaryota > Metazoa > Chordata > Mammalia > Dermoptera > Cynocephalidae > Cynocephalus > Cynocephalus volans. The sequence goes on from NC_084473.1 coordinate 12,993,119, forward strand.
TTAAAGAGAGAAAATAGAAGCAAGTTGAATTCCGTATCTATCTATCTAATCTGTCTGTTCTTATCAGGAAAATGCTGGCACAGTGTTTTATTCTACTAAATAGTGCACAAGATGCTCAGTATTTGGGTTTTCGTACATTAATCAATGGGTTTGGAACAAAATCAATCACTATTATTATTATTTAACTTTTAATAAGTAAAGCTCACGAAGGCTTCTTGGTTTTACAATATAAACGGGCAAGGATTATCAGACAATTGGTAATAGTCTTCGTGGTCTTTCCCATTTGTGGAGAATTAACAGAAAGAACTATAAAAGTTATACCTCCACTGAATCGACAAATGTTCTCCTTGATATGCTTTTGTATTAGTTTTTTACTGTATCTCTATTCCCCCTTAACAACCATACTCACTGTAGTGATGTTAGCCTTCTTCATGTATTAAAATCAGGACATAAAAGATGGTTTCCAGTCCTTCCAATGCTTGTTGAAGATATTTGGAGACTATGATTTTGGGGGGTGTTGAAAACTATGTTTTGTGACACTGATTTCTGGGGTTACCGTCTTATAATTCTTAACTCATTCCTCAGGAAGAGAGTTGGAGGCCCAGAGTAGCCTGTGCTATATTGGTTGTAGATAGAAAAATAGAAAACCGGGCAGTTGTGTGATGGAACAGAGTTACACAGGAAATTGCAACAATTCTGAACAACAGGGATTCCATTTACCTTAAACACCAGACAGGAAGTCATGGATCCTTTTTAAAGTGATGAAATATTTCAAACATAGAAAAGTACAGAAAATAATATAACAAGCACCCATTTACCTACCACCACAAGCTCAGGTCTTTGTGCAAAGTAGAAAAAGCCTTGCTTTCTTTCAGGCAGAAGCAACATCGCAGCAGGGTACATGGTTTGGCAAGCCGTGCCTGGGCTGGGCATCCGTGAATTAGCTCAACCTCAACACCCATAGGTGGAGGTAACCACCGCTGAAGTTAAACAGAGGTTAACATGTTGCCATGTTTATTTCAGAACTTGTTTTTAGTGCCCAAACCTAAGAACTATGGCTTAAGCCTGACCACTGTGCTCCGTCCTTCCTTCCCTCCATAGGTAACAACTAGCTTTAAATTTTTAAAGCATCCTTCCCATAAAATACTATTGACCTCTGTGATTAAACTTTACACAAATAATCTCAAGCCACATATTTTTACCATGGTATAACCACTCATTTTTTTCATTTATCTTACTTACAGGAAATATCATTAAAACATAGAGAAGTAAAGTAAGACTAATAAAAATAGATAACTGTTACCTATGTCTTACTTTGTGTTTGGTACAGTTCTAAGCCCTTAGTACATATTACTGAATTTAATCCTGTCTCTGTGGTGGTATTTTGAAGTATCTTTCTGTTATTCGAAGTGTGTATGTGCGTGTATGTATGTGTGCCCATTTCTGCCTGAGGGTCATATTTATCTAATAATGTAAAAATGCATAATATTTCATTCCTTCTGAAAAATCTTCAGCCATTATCTCTTTAAACATTGCCTCCCCAGTGTTCTTTCTATTGTCTTCTTTTAGTAGATACATTTTGGATCTTCTCATTGTAACCTCCACTAAACAGCTCCGTATGTTTACCATACCCTCATCATTCCTTGCTTTATTCTAGGAATGTTAACCAAATATATTTCTTATTGCACTGATTTCCTATTCTGATGAGTCTAATTTGTGTTCCATCTATCTGATACGTTTTTAATTTCAAGGACAATCCTTCTTATTTCTACAAGTTCTATTCTTCTGTCAAATCTGCTGATTTTCTGTTTTCACGTGTCTTTTTTTTTTTTAATGTGTTGGTTACCTACTTTTGTCTTTAATCATTTGTCTTTCTGTTTCTTGTTTTATTGACTAATGCCCTTAAGTTTTAACAATCCTCATGTTTATATCTGCTGCGCTGTGCTTAGGATGGACTGTTTCCTCATGCTTTTGGTAATTTTTAATTGTGAACTCAAATTAAGAAAGCCTTCCTCTCCCTAGTCCTCTGACCCCTGTGGGAAATCCTACACAGCCTGTGTTGTTCAAGTACCTCTAATGTATTTTACTTTTATTTCTGCTGGTGACTCAGTAGTGTCACTACTACTGAGTGGTGACTGCTGGTGTCAGTAGAGACAGATAAGCTTTCCTGCCAGTTTTTAGGGCAGAAGGAGATTTATTTTCTGGTTCACTTTCATCATTGGTGTGATATTTGGGGGTCCTTGCAGTGGTCTCATTTGCAACTCTTGGCTTATTTGGGCCCAAGGTTTAATCTCGAGGCTTCTTGTGGGTACTAACACTCACGATCCTGTTTCTGGGTTTCGTAAACCCACACAAGGTCAGCTGCAGCCTGTGTTCACATGCTTTGCATTCTAGTTTTCAAGTCCTTATGAATTCAAGGATATATTTTCCCTGTCTCTTAAAAAGTTTTCAGTGAAGGAGGTGAAGATGATTCTTTTCTTCTTCTTCTTTTTTTTTTTTTAACATTACCTTTACCTGCCATCTTCCTGGAATTAGAACTCTTGAAACAGGTTTAAATGCTTTATACATTGCCTTAGCACACTAAGAAAATTCAGTTTAAAGAAAATACAACCGTCAAAGAGAATTTGCTCAGATGGCACTTTGGTGAGTGACAGAATTACAGCATCCCAGTGCCACCTTGTACATTTACAAGGAGAGCAGGCAACCAGCATTTCGTAGGATTAATGTTAAGTAAGACAAATCTCTATAGAAATAGCTTATTTGATAGAATTTTTATCTTGAGAAGAATTATAAACAAACACTAGGAGCATTTGAGATTAGTAACAAGTCAGTGAAGGGCAAAGCAGAATGCTAAAGAAACAAGAGCCTGGGGCATGGGTACCACGGGCAATTTAGGAAAGGGGCCTCCAGCCATCAAACTCGTGGAGCTGTGCCATGCCAGGAAAAGGGGCTTGCTGGCCTCATTGGCTAACGAGTCTCACCAGTACCCAATTTTGTTCTTTTGGAGTCTGTCTTGTGTGAATAGGTAATCTGTCCACCTAGCCCCCCTACCCATTTTCTACAGAGTATAGACTCTTTCCTTAACAAAGACTTTTGTCCACTTTGTAAAAATGCAATTGAGAAAAGCCCCATCCAAAAGATAAACCTGGACCAGTGAGGTCCTGAGCAAACAAGAGCATCAAGTGTCTACTTTCCAAGGCTGAACACATCAGTTAAAACAAAAACACTTTCTGAATGCTTTCCTTAAAAGTAATTTAAAAAGGTAGTTTTACTTGGGTGTATTCATTTTCTACTGCAGCTGTAACAAACTACCGCAGCCTCAGTGGCACAAAACAACAGAGATTTAGGATCTGATGGTGTTGCAGGGTGAATGAGCAACCCAGGTCTCATTGGCTACACAGGTGAAGGTAGTCAATGCTGTACCCCCCCCCCAAAATATGTGTAATCAATTATGCTTCAATTTAAAAAAAGAGAGAAAGAAAATTGGCCAATCAAAACCTAGATAGAGATGATTAAAGAGTACAAAATCATTACAAAACAAAACAAGTAAAATCATGGTATCCACAGGACTGCATTTCTTTCTGGAAATCTCTTTTCTTGTTATTTAGAAGGTTGGCAGATTTCAGTTCCTTGTGGTTATTGGCTGTCTGCTGAGGTTTGTTCCCTACATCTAGAGGCCACCCACACGCCCCTGGCTCATGGTCTTCTAGCTCCATCTGCAAAGCCAGCAATGGCGAGGCGAGTCTCTCTGACACTTCACCTCTTCCTGTCTGCTTTTCTGCTGTGGCCACTGTCAGGCTTACTCTTCTGCCTTTTTCTTTCCCTTTTAAGGGCCCATGTGATTAGATTGAGCCCACCTAGATAACACAAGATAATCTTCCTGTTTTAAGATCTGCAGCTTTAATTCCATTTGCAAAGTTCTTTTTGCAATGTAATGTAACATATTCCAAGGTCCCAGAGATTAGCATGTGCCTACCACAAAACACATGATAGTGAGGAGAAATGTTAGAAAGCCTGCCATCAATTACATTAGCAATTTATCGAAAGAAATTTAATCCATTTTAAACTTTAAAAAAAAAATGTTCACCTAGGTTTCACTAATCTCCTTGTAATCAGCCACATTTTAATGGCACTTGTTTTGTAGGAACTCCTGCATATCCAGGAGGGTAAGAAGGAAGGAGAGAAAAATGAAGAATAGCATGTAATCTGCAAGTGAAACATGAAAACATGGTGGGCTACTCACATTCTGCTCCATACTGCATTCCCCGAGCCAATATGATTCATCCAAAAGAAGGAAAAATGGCTTATTTTGGATCAATCAGGGTTCTTCCACGGGCTTTTCAGAATTGCACAAGAAAGGATGGCTATGTCTTTAGCCTTGGCTACACCATTGGTATGTGGCCTTGACCTGCTAAAGTCTGAGGAATCTTCTTTCTCACAGAGGAGCCTGAAGGAATGACCCATAAGCAGGTGGAAGCCAAGATGAGAGAGACAGGAGGGAGGAAAGAGGAGAGGGGAGAGGAGGAAGAAAGCTAGAGCACCAGCAGAAAGACTCTTTAGGACTCTCTGGAGGTAGATGATCCCGAGGCAAATTCCAACCCTGTCTTTCTATGGTATAGTTAAATGGATCTATTTATCTATCTATTTATCCATCCATCCATGCATCCATCCATCCATGCATCCATTCATCCATCCATCCATCCATCCATCCATCCATCCATCCATCCATCCATCCATCCATCCATCCATCCATGCATCCATGCATCCATCCATCCATCCATCCATCCATGCATGCATGCATCCATCCATCCATCCATCCATCCATCCTTTACATTAGTGTTATATGGGGTGAGTTGTTTGAACACAAGGGGGTCCTGACAGATTACTTGGTTGAAGCCTTGTGTTTTACAGGTGGAGAGACTGAACTTCAGAGGAGAATGATTTCAGCATGTTGCTCTCTGATATGAGGGAAAGCCTTCCAGTTACACTCTGAGAATCACCATGTGCTTCCCGAATATCTCTCTACCTGTCTGGGCACTTAACTCCCTTCAACATTTTAATTTTACTTTCCCATATTGAATGAGCTTCCCTTGGGAGGAAAAAAAATTTCAAAAAGTCTGTTTCCCTTAGAGGGTTTTTTGGTTTTGAATTTTAAATGTCAAACTGTTATTTGGTCCTGAAATAAGAGACTAGGAAGGTTTATGCGCAGTGTGCATAGCATCGCATTAGTGAACAGAGTGGCACCCATGTGTCCTTCCTGGGTAAAGGGAAATTCAGGGTAAGAAAAAAAGACTTGAGGGAGTCACAGATATGCTCTGCTGACCACTAGCTGTGTGATCTTGGGTGAGCTACTTAATTTTGCTCTTTTTTGGCCTCCACATAAATATAGGAGAATAATAATCAAACTTATTTTGTAAAGTCATCATGGGAATATATATGTTGTATTGAATAGTGCTGCACGTTAGGAACTGAATAAATGGGAGTAATTATTGAAATTTGACATGAATATGAATGTTTAAGACCCCTGTTGGAAGGGGGAAGATCTCTTTACTAATGAAAGGATTATGTTAAAATTCCATTTTGGAATTGGAAACAGGGCCAAAGAAACTTGCTATACTTTCTCACCTACTGCCTGAGATTTCAAACCATATTCATTTTTAAAAGGGAATAAACTATAAATATATTGAGAACTCAGAAGACACCTGCTAGTTTGTTTATTTGGAGTACTCAATTTGCAATTGTCCTACAGGCTGTTTCTAAACTTTCATCAAGTGGAGTTTACTCACTCTGTGTCACCTAATTGCTGGTTTGGTTGGGTTTGAAGGGTTTTCTGATCTCACCCATATACCATTCAATCGAAATCTCCAGAGAACATAGAAGGTCATCATGATACATCTATTTTTTAGCTTTTGCTTTTCCATTGGAACACAGAATTTTTAAAGACACCTCATAATTAATAATTGGGTGTATATGATTTATAGAAAAATAAGAGACTAGAGGAAAAGGATTCATTTGTTAAAGGACGTTGTACACCACCAACAATGGAACTTGTTTTGTTAGATCCTTCTTTGATCAGTTAGTTTAGATTCAGAATCCCCTGGCCAAGACCCTGCCTTCATTGATGGATACCCAACACTTTCTCTGTTCCTTTTTTAGAGTGTCATAAGCCATACTCTCTCTAAGAAATAAGTGATGCATAAAATGAGAAAATATGCATTAAAGAAAGTCATTTTATTTTGTTTAACCTATTACTTCCAAAATTATGGGAAACTTATGTTAGCATATAATAAATTTTCGCATCTTCCAGAAATATAATTTCATTGAACATTCTTTAAGTTTGTTTTAATATCCTTTGTGATATTTTACATAAATTTAAATTTAACTATATAATTGAATGGCTAAATATCAATAGGTCTCTATTCTGAGCTGTTAATATCCTGACTGACATAAGAATAAGACGTGCAGAGAGGATGTCTGAATACTTGTGATTTGAAAGAGTATTATTCTCTTGTGCTCTTGTTTTTGTAAGTTCTTTTTGTATATGTGTGTGTGGCTGTCCGATACAGGGACTGAATTCTGGACCTTGGTGTTATCAGCACAATGCTCTAACCAACTGAGCTAACGGGCCTGCCCCACTTCATAAAATCTTTATAAATGCATATGTATGTATGGGCACATACACACACACAAGAGTACTTCAGAAAGTTCATCTTTCCACGAACTTTCTGAAGTACTCTTGTAGTTTCTTTTTGTAAGTGGCATTCTGTCTTCTTAACCATCTCACCTTTTCACTGAAAGGATTCTAGATTTATTCATTTGACCAGCATTAATAAATTAGGAGTTACTAAGTGTCAGATAAAACCAGAACAAAAGGATAAAAATCCATAGTCTCTCCTGTAAAAAAGCTCAAATCTACATTATTCTTGATAGATAGATAGATATTAATGAACGAAGTGAACAATCTACTTCTATGAAAATAATTCATAGTAAAAAGTGGTATGACAAGGTTCTTATTGGTGTGGTTTGTAGCACACACCCTAGATGTGGGGGCAGGAATAAGGACTGGGTTGAGGAAGAAAACTCGGTTCTTACCTTGACCTTGTTAAATAGCAGCTTGCCCATGTGACTTCCTTTCTCCCTTCATTAATTCTCTCACTTACTCATCCACTCGTTCTTCTATTCCTCAAACATTATGGGGTGTATGTCATGTGTGAAGCATGACACTAGGCACAGAAGGTAAAGAAATGTGTAAGGCAGGGTTTCTGTCTTCAGGAACCTCACATTCTGTGAAGAGAGATGGAAAAGTTTAAAAAAAAAATGACAGAGAGTGTGAGAAGTTTGATGGGAGCACACAGACAGAAACGGCTAAGTGGTCTTCAGTTTCCTTAAAGTGGTGGTAACCGTGTCCAGTTATCTTGAAGATAAAGCAAGTTAATGAGCACAACATGTCCCACAATCAGATTCCAGCCTATGTGTCATATCTGGTGTCTTTTTGATTTTCACCCTATTTCTCCTGGAACTCTAAGCTCTTCACCACGCTCTAAACACGACATCACGTCTCACTCCTCTGTGCCTTACACAAGCTGCTTCCCTGCCTGGAAAGACCTTCCTTTTCTTTCCAACTTGAATCCTCCCGACTCTGGTCAGTTCTCTATCTGACGACCTCCTCCTCATGCTGCTGACCCAGTTCAGATAACACTCTAAAACCTTCTGGGGCGCTGCTATAGACTAGATGACCCCCAACCCCCAGTTTCACTGAAGCTTAAATCCCCACTGTGACAGTGTTAAGAGGGTGGGAAATCCTATTATGGTCATTGAAATGCAGGGCCTTGAAGAGGTGATTCGATTGTAGGACCACACTGTAGTGAATGGATTAATAATGGTGGTCAGGGGCATGGTTCTGAGGGCTTTAATAGAAGAGGAGTCTGTCTCTCTCTCTGCTCTCTCGGCTTCCACTATCTTTCAGTGTGAGGGGTCACTGTTGCCACCACCAGATGTATTCCTTGGAGTTTGGTCTTCCCAGTCTCAGAAATTATAAGCAACGAATTTCATTTTCTTACAAATTACCCAGTTCTGTGTATTTTGTCATAAGCAGCAGAATCTAATACAGAATCCTAATGCAGTTTATTACTTCTTTCTGCACTACTAGTGCTTCCTCCCCACCTCTAGTAAAAAACTTATCAAAGCCACCTGTCTGTGCCCTTCACCATGAACTCGCTGAGGGAAGAGACTTTGCCTTTCTCATTATTTCATTGCCAGCACCCAGCACCATGTCTCAGTAAATGTTGGTTATGAAAATAAACACATATAAAGAGAACAAAGTTTTCAATGAAAAAAATGAGTGAATGGGTAAATGACCAAATCAATGAGTCAGTAAATTATTGAACAGTGACTGAGGAAATGATTGAGTGGTAAATTATTGTATAGTTATTTAATTAATGAATAAATTCATTATTTAGTAAGTGAATAAATAAATGGATGACTCACCTAAAGGAGCTTATTGTAGTTTCTTTCCAGATCAAAGATAAGACAACTCACTCCATTCTCTCATGTCCCTGCAGAATTTTATTTATTGGACATAAGCTTTTCTCCTTCAACAGCTGCATCTCCCATTATTATACTATGAGTATGATTTTTGATGAAAGGATTAAGAATAGCTCACCTTTTAACTGTTCCAGACAATTTGCATTTGCAATATGCAATATAGCCAGAGTTTTTGACAATATTTCTCAAGCCTCATGTTATGACTGTAATTTGAAAATATAAACATAGCCCCCTGTAAAATGCTGGGTTTTTTTGTTCTATTTTGTTTTAATTTTGCTTTCAGATATTGATAATAAGGAAATGACTTATGTACTATACCCTGGTTAACAAATTATATTCTCGTAGAATAAGGTAAGTAGGTTTTAGCTGACTTTAATTTACAAAAGACAACATTGACTTAGGAGAAAAAAAATATTTCAGTTATTTTGATAAAATTTATCAAAATAAAAACAAATCTGTAGTATTCCATTAGAATTAGCAAAACTATGAACTTGTTAGCTTCAGAAATGGAATGGCCTCAAGGAGAAACAGTATCTTATCTTTGCAGTACAAATCTGCACATAATCTTAATTGTGAAAATTGTATGCAGGGACAATTGTTCAATATTTTGAACTCCCTTTTAAAAAGAACACTTATCTTTTAACAATATAAAGCCTGTACTTTTAAAAAGTTTGGAAAATAGAGAAATTATCAGCTGTCTCAACACTCAACTCTAGCATTTATTTTTTTATTCTTTCTATCTCTTTTTCGATATACTGGCTTTGCTTTAAATATATTTGCTTTCCTCCTGAATCATTTCATATGCTAATATACATATAGTTTAATAAAAGTATTTAAAATAGCTTCATAGTTTTCAATTATTGTAATAACCCATAGGGTATTTAATTATCTCCTAAAATTCTGTCATTTGCAGGCTTTCCAAACTTTAATTATTACAAACATTTCTGAGTTGGTTATGCAGGCATACAAACCTTTTCCATACTTTGGACGACTTCCTTAGAATTAATTCCCAAAAAGGGAATATTTAAGTCTAAACTATGAGTATTTTAAGGCACTTTTTATATATTTGCAAGCTCTCCACAGAAAGAACCTGGACATGTTATAAAAACTAAAGCATCTCTTCCTCCTTAATAAGTACCTTGTTTCTAATGTTTAATAATGAAAGCAAATGTGATAAGTTGTGAAAGGCACTTTTTCCAAGATGGTGCTCCATTCACAGGAATTTAAATGGCATTTCAAAAGCTCTAGTCTAAAACATATTGACATGATGATTTTGCAACCACCTTTTTCCAAGAAGCAGGCATGTGGAAGAGGATATTAATTATTTGTTTTGTTACACTCCAGAGTGCAGAACTGGTCTCAAAGAAAGGTCATTCCTGAAATGATAGATCAACTCAGTGTAAGAAAGAACATTCTAATGGTGCTGGACTCACTGCTAATGCAATTAGCTGTCCAGTAGGCTGGAGCTGGGAGTGTTGTGTCTGCGGAAATGTCCAGAGGGAGGTTGAATGGCCAATTCTTGGAAATATTTTTAAAGACGTTCTAGTTCCATTTGTGTAGTCCAAATGTAAGATCACGTCATTGCTGGTACTGTGTTATCAATCTCTTATCCAGCACATGCAATCAAATAAAAAATTGGAAATTATTATTACATTTCCAAAGAAACTGTAAAATGAATTGTAATCAATTATTTCAACCTTTTTTGTTAATCCTCTTTTCAAGAACTACTAAAAGTAACAGAACAGTAGTTACAGAATATTCTTTTTTGATAGCTTGAGTTTATTTGCTTACTCCTTGGGTCTCTTCATTACCTCACATTGGACATGCCAATGAGCAAGGGCAAAAGAGACAGAAGGAACAGATGAAAAAGCTACATAAATCATATGCCATATCAGGGATTGGGATGCAAAGGCAAAATCATCTGGGAGCTTAAGGAAGAATTGCAGAGATAAGACTGGGTATCTGAGACCATTGTGTCAAAGGCGTGGCCTGCTAACTGATCTTGGAGCTAAGCTCCTTTGTCCTCTCTCTTCCCATTTCAGGACTCTGTCCCCCATGCTCACTCTCCTCTTATTGTTCTCTCTCACAACTTGCCCCAAGCATGTGCTGGACTCTTATTTGACAACATGGGAAATATGACTCTAATGTGACAACATGAGAAATCCTCAAAGTGATGTTGGGTATTTGCCTTGAAGAAAACACAACTTTGTTGGAAGAAAGAAGTGGTTAAGAAATACTGTTCTCTTTTAACAAATACAAAAATTTTTCAGAGCAAGAGGGGCTGAGGCATTCCTCCATATTGTCATGGAGAAAAATTAGTAGAAATTATTATAGGGCATTCTAATGGAAAAGGCTTGCCAGACATAGAATACGCCCCTCAGGAGGTGGTGTGGTGTATGTGAATATTGTGACTTATTGCAGATGGACTACATGTTCTGTCACTAACTTTGGGGACATAGGTCAATTCCATCCATTAGATAGTATAATTATATAATGCAGAAGAAATAGGAAGCTATTAAATTTTAGCTGCTATAATCCCAGGATAGGAATGGACAGCAGTGATGTGACCAACAATTACAGTAACTGTTCAGGTGGACTTCATAAATGAGCTGAAAAGATTCCCTTGAAAATAACTTTTAAAAGGGAGAAACATTTCCCCAATGCACATTTTCTAGTCGGCTTGGCTGTCCCCTCTGTGCTCAGTAAAAGAAACTCATGCAGTGTAAGTATGTTTAGCAATTGGGCCTGTTCCCAGGTTGTGAGACGTTTAGCAAAAATCCAGGGTTATTATTAGATCTAAATGGAAGCTTTTGTCAAAAGCCTTCGTGAACTGTTAGGAAATCAGGGTGCAAATTGATAATGACACGCAACACATCCCTGCCCTGGCAGCGCCCCCAAGGCTGCTGAGACAGCACAGAAGGAACTCGCGTGGCCTCACGCCAGCAGTGCATTGCTCCACATGTGTCCTTCTCCTGGGTCAGCCTGACAACCACATTCTTCTCCTCCTTATAAGAGGCAAAATGAGATGGATTAAAGGGGATGTTTGAACTGAGACTATTAATTTCCTGGCAGTGTGTATTCAAGTCAGATCCCTTTAGAAGAGCCTTTTGTGGTTCCATAAAATTACAACTTTGGTTATTCGTCTGCCTTTTCCAAAGCACAAATTTGTCTTCTAAAGAAAACATACTTCATATGGAGAAAGGAAAGAAACGAGTATGTAGTTATCTTAAATATATTCATTTTGTGTAATAGTTCTGTGATGCAAAGAAACAATTACAGTATTAACTACTTATTAATAAAAGAAATCGTAAAACAGACTTCATGAAACTTATAAGGTTTCTGATATTCATCTGAAAAAAGATAATAAAAAATTGTTTTCTTAAAATTTAGGAATGCTTAAAAATGCTTTTTAAAAAATAAATATTCCTCCCCTTTCTATGGCTATCACAATACTTTTAAATTTTTCAAGGGTTTGGTGAGAGAACACCTCATTGGAGAAGTGCACGTGTCTGATGTCTCTCAGGGAGACAGACTGGATCGCTCCACCTCTGCGTCTTAACACTCCTGGTCCTGTTACTTTCCTTTGAATGTGCTTTAAAGTCGTGCACAATAAACAGCAAAGTTATTTCAGATTCTTCTTCGCAGGCCCTCCTTCTGTGGTCCAAACGCTAACACAGTACTTCACAAGTGGCAACAAGTCTATTTTATTTAATGAATCCTTAAACATAATACCTAGAAAAGGAGAGATTCTTACTTTGTACTGCTCTGCAGGTTTGCAAACTTTTAGTTGGTTTGAACTGATAGGAAACTAAACCAGTTTAACTACTCATGAAGCAGGACACTTTGGATTTCTGGAGATTTATCAGATGTTTGGGGATGAACTTCAGACACGTGGGGACACAATGAGATTTTAAAAGGGTGCTTACCAGCAGTCCACAAAACTCGGCTCTAGTCCTGGAGCTGTGCGATGCTGATCAATGACATCCTCCCACTGGGCTTTCTCTTCCCTTACTGAGGTCAGTGGTTCTCAAATGTGGCTGTGCATTCGAGCTGTCACTGGAGACTTTTAAAACCCATATGCCTATGTTCCACTCCAGACCAGTTAATTTAGCTGGGTGTGGCCCAGCTGCACATTCTTAAAAAGTTCTCCAGGAGGTTCCAAGTGAAGCTGGCTTTAAACCACTGCTCCATATCAGCACTTCTCAATATTAATGTGATATGAATGGCCTGGGTTCCTGTAAAAATGTAGATTCTGATTCAGCTTGTCTGCAATGGGGCCTGAGTTTCTGCATCTGTGACAAGTGTCCCAGTGAGGCTGATTGTCCCTGTTGCACTTGGACAAGGAGGATCTGAAACCGGGGAGCTCAGAGTCTCAGGCCCCACCTCAGGCCCACTGAATAAGATCCTGCATTTTCAAGATTCCTAAGTAATTTATAACACATCAAAGTTTGAAAATTACTGGCCTAGAGCCGGCCCGTGGCTCACTCGGGAGAGTGTGGTGCTGATAACACCAAGGCCATGGGTTCGGATCCCGTATAGGGACGGCCAGTTGGCTCACTGGGTGAACATGGTGCTGACAACACCAAGCCAAGGGTTAAGATTCTCTTACTGGTCATCTTTAAAAAGAAAAGAAAATTACTGGCCTAGATAATCCATAATAACCCCCCTGGCTTTACCATACCAGGTCCTTCAGGATATGGCCTCTGCCTACCTCCATCTGATTTTCTTCCAATCTCCCTGCACTCACCACACCCCAGTGACAGATTCTTTGAATTGTCCAAAGGTATCTCTGCTCGACTTCATGCCTATGCATCCTGGATTGTGCTGTTCCCTTTGTATTGAAGAGATCTCTTCCCTTTATCTGCCCCTTTGCTACTCATCCTTCAAAATTTAGGTATTAAGTCCTCCAAAGATGATGCATCTAACTATTTCCAAACACCGCACACCCCTAATTTAGCTGCCAGTTCTCCATACATCCTCCACTAACATTAACCATACTGAATTGGAATTACCCCTGTATGGGCTTCATTATCCATCTAGGCTGTAAATTTCTGGAGTGCCAAAAATGTGTCCTATTGATTTTTTTTCTTCACTTCCTATCAAGGTTCCTAGTACAGAAGCAACCACTTCGACTTCTCAGTGTAAGGTTCTAATTAGTATTGAGAACTCAGCAGGTCCTTCACCATGATCTATCCTTTCTGCCATGAAACTTAGCAACAGAGCCATGTGGCTATAGCAACCCCAGGTGGATTCTCCACTACAGCTCGGCACTAAATCTCTCTTCCGGTGTCTTAAGACACATTGGGACATGAGAGCTCTTAAAGGCTCAAGATACCCGGAATAAAGTAGCTTGGGTGGGCTGTCTTCAGGAATGGTAGTGGGCGGGGAGAGGGGCATCCACTCCCTTGATTTCTGTTCTTCGTGTATTTTTGACATTGATCAAAGCTGACATGGCTTCCCAAAGGCCAAGGGAGGAAAGAAGAAACAGATCGTTTTCGTTTGCCTAGTGTTCTCTTAGCTGTTTCCCAGGCTGACTGAGAATAATTTGCATCCTTTCCAGGCCCCATAATTTCTGGTTGCTATTGAGAGACACATGGGTATTGCTAAAGCTTCGGGAGACCTTTACTCAGCGTAGTATGACTTGAAGGATGTGGGAAATGTGGGAGGGCTGTTTCCTCTGATTTTCTTGCTGAGGCTCTCACTGAAGGTTTCCCATGAAAGAGGAAGAAACACTGAGTTTGTGTTTGCTTTCGGTTTATTTAATTTTGGATTCAAGTTTCTTATATGTATTAGATTCAATGTGTATCTATGAGGTGACCCTATGTGTCAGACTCTCTGTTGCATGTTAGGGGAAGTGACATTAATGAATCATAGGTTTTGTCTTCAAGGAGATTCCAGCTGTGGATAAGGAAGACCACAGAGCTCAGTGTTACCTTGAAGAACAAGATGCCGTAAGGACACAGAAGAAAAGGCAGTTGGCCCTACTGCTTATGTCATAAAAAAGTCACAGGGGGTAGTATATCAAGGGAAACTTTAAAAAAAGAAAAATTACTGAAAATAGAAGGAGAAGAAAAGGCTTGCTCAGTATGAAAGTAGCACGCAAGTCCAAGCAGCATCACTGTAAGCTTCATTATAGAACTGGAATTAAATTTAGTAACATCTAATCTTAAACAATAAACGTTTTTCTCATTCATATGAATTTCCTAATCTTTTAGGGTATTATCCAGTTATTATGCACTGATAATCTGAATAACACCATATTGGACCAGTAGTCCAAGGAATGTTCGGGGAAAGGTTAAATGAACACCTAAGACATGATTATAAAGTGAATTTTAGCTCAACTTGAATTAAATGTAGCAAAGAAGAGAAAGGCTTTCCCCTCAAGACATTTGAGCTTTTTTATTTTATTTATTTTATTTATTTATTTATTTATGAATTAGCTGGGGCTGGGCATGAGGTTTGTTTTACCATGCAGAATTGGCTGGCCTTCCCTGGGGGTTCTGCCAATTTAAGAATGCCCTCAGCAAATTCCTGACTAGGTTTCTGTGGGCCACACAGGCAATAGGAGCCCGTAGTTATAAATTCTAAGGGTAGATATTTCCCTGCTTCAAACTAGAGTCAAGGTTGATCCAGTTTAGCATCCTTATGCTCCCTTAGAGTTTTGAGGTTTTTTTCAAATTTTTCTATTTTCTGAGGACATTGCTCTTTTGGAGTCTTTGGCTTTATATGTGGGTCCATCTTGGTTAAAGCTCTATTCACAGAAGTGGACAGAACAGTGGTTGTCTCCAGTGATTTGTTGACATCTCTCATTATTTTTGGCCTCTTAAAATATCCTTTACTGTTTTGTTGCATATACATATATAGACACACACACATACATATATGAGGGGTCTTCAAAAAGTTTATTGAAACATTTGTACTAACTTTCAAGCCTATTTTTTCCGTGAACTTTTTGAAGTAGACTCTTATATCCTTTCAAAATATTTTATTCAAACTTGAGTTGTAGTCTTAGTTTCTATTGTGTAACAAATGACCCCAAAACTTGGTGGTTTAAAATAACAGCAATAGTAGACTAGAAACACAATTTTGTCTCATACAGATGCCTTTTACTAATTTTTAAAAAATGTATAGATTATTATACTGTCAAAAATAAGATTAAAAATCATTAACAAAGTCTAAATTAAGGCCTAGCAAATGTCCATCAGTGAAATGTACATGTGCCTAAAGAGAATGCGATGGCTTTTGATTTTTCTTCCTGGCTCTCTGCTCATCAGTGAACATTTCAGGCACATAGACAGGAAGTGGAGGAAAAGGTAGAGGCTAGTCAGAAGCAGAGAAGAGCCTAACATAGAGAGCAAAATGCTGGCCTTGGCCTTATTAGCATAAGTAACATGATGACTTAGCAGATAATGCAATCAAATTTTGGAGAAGAGTGACATGACAATGGACTGTGGAGGGTAAAGGAGGATGTAAGATGAGCAAAGATTCAGTGCTGGTTAGAAAGAGGTTTGAGCTCTGGCTTATTAACTAGCCAGCACTATGACCTTGGATAAACCACATTGTTGAGAGAGACAGAGAGAGAGAGAGAGAAAGGGAAAGAAAAGAAAGAAAGTAAGAAAGGAGTGAGTTAAACAAGACAGGCCCTCAAGATAATCCAAATCTTTTCATGAACTTTTTGAAGTACCCACGTAGTTACATTTCACTTTGGTGGAAACTTTTGGTTTTCTATCCACCAATCATTTTTTCTCTGCCTGTTTGTAAGCCCATCCCAGTTTTGTTGAGGCATTTACTGAGCTGGAATATACTAAGGAGGGAAGGCCCCTCCCACAGTCCCGGATGGTGAATCGTTATTGGTCTAAATCAATCATGATAAAATCTCTCCTCTTTGCTATTGATTATTTGAAGTGTAGGATTATAATGCGGTTCTAACCAAGAAGTCTTCAGCGTCTTCTGAAAAAGATTTCTGTTTTCCTGATAAAAAGATAGAGTTATTCAGGAAGGTCTCTTTTCCCCTGTTGCCCTTCTTCCTGCCTCAAGCTCAGTTATTTGAGGATATTATGCTTGGATCTGTGTCATCCAACTTGTGACCAGGTGATAATAGGCCAACATTCTGTGGATGGCCAAGTAGAATAACAGACAGAACCTGGGTCATTGATAACATTGTTTAGCCAGTGCACCAAGTCTGGTACCACCTACCTCCAGATTTCCTGTTATTTGAGATAATTAAGAATCTTTATGGCCTAAGCTGTTGTGGGTATGGTTTGTCACCTGCAGCAGAATGCATCATTAATGATACATGGACCAATTATTTATCAGGCATAAGAAGTGAAGATATTTTCCTTTTCAGACGTGGAAGTGGTCAACCACTTATTTCCCATGCACTTCTTTTTAGGGCTTTACCTGAAGATTTATTCCAGTAAATTGAGGGAGGCAATGAGGAAAGGAAACAGAATCCACCCCCAAAAAACAAAGAGAAGTGTGGAATGATAGCATTAAGCCTGAAAGCAATAAACCAGATTGGAAAAAAAGGAGAAAGGATTCTAAGTGCAGATTAGGGAGGTGGTGCAGAGGAAATTTTTCAAGAAACAAACGAATGAACAAAAACCAAACAAACAAAAAACTAGGCTTAGCAGTGAACACTGTTTATATAGTTTTAAATATTAAATATAAATAGATGTAGTATAATCATGCAGATGTAAATTTGTAGAATTAACCTTTGGACAAAGAACAGAAGTTTTGGCTGTGGTTGAATGACTCTATATACAAATTATCACCATTGATAATGAAAAAATGTAGCTGACATAAAGCAGGAATTCACAATGGGGCAGAAAAGTGGAAGAATGTGCAAAGGCACCAGCATGCTTAACTTACAATCTGATAATAGTCCTTAGATATTGGCCACCACTGGTGGAATAAGTAAAAGATGTTTAAATATGCTATTTAATGTTAAAAGTAATCAATATGATAACTAAGAATAAGAATGCAATACTAAATATTTTAAAATTTGGTGAGCAAGAGAAATGGTGTAAATGAATAAAATCTTTATCTTTTATACAGGAATATTTCACACAGTCCTCTGGCCTCCCATCTGTTTTTCAAATCCTACCTCAGATTGCTAATTACTCTGTGGAACATTTCCAGTCACCTGTCGCCTTCACTATCAGGTTGCAATAGTTAATAATTTTGTGCCCCTCTATAGAATTCTTTCATTTATTTATCTACTGAATAATACTTCTTGAGGGTTTATTCTGTGCCAAGTTCTATCGTAGATGCTAAAAATAGAACTGCAAAAAGCAAGACATATATGGGTACTGTTTACATGGAGCTGACACTTTATAGGGAGGAAAATCATTAGACATGTGATTTCAAGATTAAATAAGGCATTACAGTTGTGACGCGGCCAGGAATGACACATACAGGAAGCTAGGAGAATATAGACTCACGGGAGTGAGCCCGGTTTGGGGAATCCAGGAAGCCTTCCTTGAGGAGGTGGTATATAAGCTGCTCTCTGAAGCAAGATGGATAGTAACTTCGGCCAAGGGTGGAGGTCTGGAGCAAAAAGCGAAACTGTCAAAAATTAGTTGAAACTGGTTTATTTTCCCTATCTAAAATTGCTTTACAATTGTCTTGCAAGATGTAAGCTGAGCATACACAGAGAGACACTTCAGCTGACCTTGAGCATGACCTTGAGCTCCAGATGACCTTCAGCATCTCAGGAACCAAAAATCTTCCATCTGTGGAACTGAAAATCTGGAGGTTGAAACACCAGAACCCTTTTGGAAGTGAGTTCCTTGAGCAAGGAAGATGTGGCATCCAGGAGTTTCATCACCATACATGGCCCGACTCAGAGCTAGCCAATGCATTTTTGTCTTGTTATGTGGCCTGACTTGGAGCCAGCCAGACAGGTTTGGCTAATACCCTTTAAAGCCTGCCCAGCCTGAATCAAGGAGACCACTTTGAGGTGACTTGCCTCCTGTCCCCACAACAGTCGACCTTGCAAAATAAAGTCTTTTTCTTTTCTCAAAAACCCATGCCATGTTATTGGCTTCTGTGCACATCAGGTAATGAACCCTTGCTCAGTATCAGGAGCAAGGTATGAGGAGCATGCATGGGCAGGATGGCATCTACCAAGCTGAAGAGAAGCTCTGTGAAAGCCTTGTGGCATGGGGACATGGGGAGTGAAGAGGAGAGAAGCTAAAGAAGGGACTGGTGGGGGATGCAGAGTCTGCACCTTCTAAGGCCCACAGTCATGTTATGGATTCTGCCTTTCTTATAAGAGAATGGAGAAATCACTGAAGAGTGACCTCCATGAGGTTAGTTTATAAGTAGATCAGCTGTGAGAAAATGGCAGCCTGTGGGCCGAGTCCAGCCGCCACCTGTTTTTATACATGCAGTTTTATTAAAACACAGCCACACGTTCTTGTTTTCTCATTAGCTGTGGCTGCTTTCATGCTATCACGGCAGACTGGTGTAGCTGCGATGAAGATTGTACTGTTCACAAAGCTTGAGATACTTATTATTTTGCTCTTTACAGAAAATGCTTGTTGGACCCTAGAATAGATCGTTCTACAAACAATGCAGAGGACTTCATGCTAGCACGTAATGTACCAAGATCATCTGTATCTTTATTTCTCTCGCCCATGATTAGACTGTGAGCTCTTTTAGGACAGGGACCATATTCAATTTGTCTTAGTTTTTAGTTTTGCCAACTTCTAATACATTACTGGTACAATGATCAATGGATTGCTCTGGTCCATTCTGCTCATGTACCTCATTAGTTATCTAGTCCAGCTGCTAATTTAACTGACTTGGAAACTAAGGCCAAAGAGGTTAAGTGGCCTTCCCGTAAATCCCAGCAAGTTAGTATCCACATCAGGTTTCAAATCCAGGTCTCTTGACTCTCAGTCTTGTCACCTTTCTTCTTACTCTAATTTCAGCTGTCCAAATTAGTCTAAAAATAAACAATGATTTGAACATCAGTAGAACCAGGAGACTGAAGATATGTGTCTACTTATAGAGTCATACTTTTAGAGTCACGATGACTCATTTATGTGAAAAACGTGCCCTGGAGCTTTGTCTAAATCTGTGTTATATTCGTCTCTATAGAGCAGAAGTTTGTGTATTATCTTAGCAGGCTGGGCTCAATGAAATGCCCTAGAAAGCTTTGGAGATTCTGTGGGGAGACCTCCTGGAGGTCAGAGATGCAGAAGGCTCAGTATTGCTGTTCCATATGCCTGTTCACCCTTCCTATTAGGAGGCTGAGAATATAATTAGGAGACAAGCACCACAGATGCTGCAGTTTACAATATCCAGAAGAAACTGACGAAACGGGTAAGACATGAAAGGATAATTTTGCTTATACAAAATAGCAGACTGCAAACTAAAACCAAGAAAAACAAACAGGCAGATGGAAGGAGTGGAGAAGGCATTGGCACAGCTGTGAGCAGGATTTAGACACCCAGATGCAACATAATTTGGGGGGAGGGGTGGGAGAAGAAGAGAATCTGAAAAAAAAAAAAAAAAAACTAGATATGAAAAGGATACTGGAGAATGAGTTTCTCGTTTTACCATCTGCAGGTTGAACTTTTTCACATCCACGTCCTCATGCTATGGTTGCTGAAAGTCATTTCCTGGGGGACGGGAGAAGAGGACTCAAGGGCAGAAAAGATAAATAAGGGTCACTCCTAGCAGAGGAGGCAGTGGCAGTAAAATCCACAGCTACAGTTGCAAAGGAAGAAGAAAGACGTAACTGTTACCCAGAAGAGGGTGCATGGTGGGGTTTAGTTTTATTATGAGCAGCATTATTTAGATAGCAACACATGTGCATGGCTGCCTTTCCAGATAGAGACGGGCGCTTGGGCAGGGGCAGGCAAGTAAGAATCATCACACACGGAGTTTCTACTGTGCATTAAGCACCATATTGGAAAGTACAAATATCATCTTCATTAATCCCCCTCTCCCAACGAAAACAACAAAAAACGAAACAAAACGAAATGCAAGCTTGATGATGTATTTTTCCCCCATTTTTAGGAGTTAGAAAACTAAGGGTCTAAGGGGGAAGATTTAGGATTTAAACTTAAGTCTCTGTGAAGCCCTAGAGAGTACTCTCCAACCACTTAAGTACAAACACAAATCAAAATCATCAGAAAAAAATCACTTCTGTTATGTAAAACCAAACATAACACCCAAAGGGAGCAGCAGTGGATTCCTTAACAAACTGACTCAAGAGCAAGTTCTGTTGGCCAATGGCAACTCAGCCAATGGGTGCTTATCTTCACCATGCTACCTTCAGCACCATGTATTTGTAATTTTACTTTATTTTTTACAACTGGCTGTTTATGCATTTTTACTATCACTATACTGTGAGCTGTTGGAGGACAGGAATTGGGCATTAATCATCCTTATACCCCAGAATGCAGGAAAAGCCCTAGCTCTACTTAGGGCGACTATATAGAGCAGGTGCATGATGATAAAGGGAAGGTTGTACTTCAGCCAACAGGCTTCCCAGACATTCCTAGTGACAACTGATCTTTTCTTAGCCCTGAATTCTCAGGGCACTCTGTTTGATATGCCCTGTTCCCACCTACCTCCACCACACCACGTTCTCATCACAGTCCCATGTATCAGGATGATGTTTATCCCCAGAGCTATTTATGGGGATAAATCTTCCTTGAAGTGACCTGGTCAAGTGAAATGAGTACATATTTTAAACAACATGGTGGGGTTCTTTCTAAATGAGATTTCCTTATCTATGAAATGTAGCTCATAAAACTTCTTTCACACATAATAGATGTGAAGCAACATCATTTTTTTTATTACCTATTTTGGGAAACAGCACAGTGTGGGCATACCATGAGGGGCTCCTTGGATTGGGCTGTAAACTGTTTCTTGATGGTGATGGGGCCCTTCTACCCATTTTAGCAGGAAATGAGGTAGAGTTTCCATATCTTGGAGGATATATCTCTTCATGGGAAGAGAAAAATCATAGCTCTGCATTCCAGCTCCTGGGCTGTTCACACCAGCTATTTTGGGGAAGGGGAAAGCCAGGCTCACAGACACTTTCCCTAGAGAAAATATGCCAATGTCAATGTTAACCATTAGGAAATGTCATTAAAGCAGATGAGAAACGGGCTGTGGACATTTTTATGAGCCCAGAATACTCTGCTTGGAGGTTTTATGGAGACCACAGGAAGCCAGAGAGACAATGACATTCATACCCTTTTTTAGAGTCTGGTGAGGAGCAATCTTTGAGCTCAACAGAGAGTGTGTTTTTGAAAGGGGAAGTAACCATTGGGGACCATGTCAAGTAAGCCTTTTTCAGGGAACTTGTGGTCCTGT